>NW_021939324.1:8211454-8620179 GCF_001715985.3 Manacus vitellinus | reverse complement strand
CAGGCCTCTTAACACCTAGTTTATAGCCTGAGGAGTCAGGCTCTATGGGCAGAGGGTGCGAATAGTCTATTGATAACCGTTTCTGGGAAATGACATCGAAGGCTATAGAATACACAGTTTTGGGTTACACCCATACATGATGAACTGATCTCAGCTGTCCTAACTAGGACACTCTGAGAAGAACAAGTCACTGTCAAGTTGCAGTGTATTAGACTTACATATTAAAATCTTGGTTTAAGTAACAAGTTTGCATACACAACCTCTTACCAAAGTTGTTCCATTAATACGCTCTTAGGCTCACGTAGTGTGACATGACTAAGTCTGTTTGCCCACAGGCTTATAAAGTGAAAATCTGATCTAAAAATATATACAGGATGTCAGTCATTTCACCACCTGTAAATGATGAAACATCAAATAGGGTTCACTGCTAGTGCTGTTTCCAGATACGATAATGTGTGGTATGATGTTGTATTGGATCATATAGCACAAATTTCCCAAATGATCAACCTGCAATGAAAGTACAGTTGAATAGAAAATAGCCACTTTACAAATAAATCTTCTGGTGTCCTATCATTCTATTTAAATACTAAATACTTTGAAAAAATACTTTACATCCAATCCCATCATAGAAGTGATTTAATTTGAATGGAACCAGACTTTCCCTTTACTGAATTACTTCCTGGACTAAAATATCTCCTGTAGTGGAAACATTTTCATTCAAAAGACCTCTACAAATTCATATCGCTAGAAGATATTGGCTTGTGGTTTTGGAGATGGGATTGTCTGTTTGTACTGCACTTTTTTCAGTACTTAAGTACCCTTACAGTTCTGAATGGAAAATCATTAAAGAATAAATTATCTTCAAAACATTAATTAGGCAACTAAAAAAAAAGTTGTAGTAAAATGAGAATGATGGAGTTGTGTGAAAACTAGAAATGCATTTTATCCTGTGGAGAGCTATTATAAAATAAATGGAGATAGGAACTGTCTAAAAATGTCAGAGAAGATGTCACAAAAATGTCTCTAAAAGAAATAGAGTTAAATAAGTGGCAGATATAAATGCAGAAAAATATTTATTGATACAGAGTCATATACTGCAAGAAAATTCTGCAAGCTGCTCAGTTCTTTACAGACCTTGCTATTTTCCACTACAAATTATAAGACTTTTTTGGAAACACTAACTCTTGATGGTTTTTATTTGTTCCGTAGGTAAAGATAATTTTTCAAAATCAGTATATAAAGCATTTGTGCAAGACAGAGAACTCACTCTCCAACCAACCCCATAAATATAATGAAAACTGACAACAGTGGTGAAGACCTGCTGTGCAAAAAAGTTACACTAAAATTGAAACAGCATTGTGCCTAGTACAATCTATCTTGAAAGTCTATGACAGCAGCACCAAGATCAGACAGGTCCAAAATTATATAGGTTGATAAATGCACTTGCAAACAATGCCTGGAAGCTTAGAAAGAAACATGATCTTACTTAGGCGGAAAACATTTAAATCTGTTCCCTAATGAGAATTTTTATTAAACCAGGATTAACTACATTGCAAGGTCCAAAAGGATTATATGAGACAGACTTCACATGAACAATCAATTAAGACTAGACACGAGCAAAATTAATTCCACTGAAATATTTCTTACAGAAATGTCTGGAGTTGCTCACAACCATACTGGGTCGCACATGCTTGTTACTACCACTCTGTGGGAGGCACCACAACACAGCCAGCTGGAAGGATGGATCATGAGAGAGGATCATGCAAATGTCACCCATTCCACTGCAGTTAGTTAATTTTAAATGTGTTATCTCCAGGTTAAGCAAACCTGCCTAATTTCACTCTGAAGGGGATGAGGCATGCTCGTGTGGCCTGTTAAACACACTCTTCCATAACATGCAGCTATGGGACAAAAATATTTTAAATAGTTACACCGATTTCACTAATGAACATCTGATAAGGACATACACTAAATCTCCCGATTTCAGCAATGAGGTCAGTGGACTTGTATTAGCAGATACAATATCTGTACAGCATGAAATCACTCAGCTACTCATTCCTGTTGGATAATATAGGGTCTTTTAATTTCCATCATGTCAGTGGTTCCATTGCAGAAGTCTAACACCCGTATAGTTGATAGTTTGACCTATTTCCTCAGTTTCTTACAATCACCCACTTACAGGTTTATTTTATTCCAGGGCTTTAATTACGCATTTTTAGTCTTCAATTTAGAATTAATTTCTGTGTAGATCCTATCATTCATATGAGTAAAGGTGAGTGACTACTTTTACGTGTTTTCAACAGATAGTGGCAAAATAGAAAGTTATATTTTATTATTCTTCTGCTTTTTTATTTTGTATTTTTTTAAAAATGTTTCTTCTCTTTTCATTTTACTTGTTCTCATTAATTCTTTAAGACTGTAGTACATAGATCACTGATTATCTTTCTACAGGGATTTTAAGTGTGTGGCAGTGAATATAAACGACACCCTCTGGGGATGATGGAAAATGGAGAATCCTTTATTAATGACTGAACAAGTTCCTATATTTGAAAAAGGCTTGGTTACAAAACGTGGGGGGGCCAGCGCAGTCCTGTCCAATCACTTTAAAGCTTCTTCCCGGGACACTTGTAATTGGTCATCTTTTTGCAGGCTTCCATCAGACCTTCAACTCTCAGCATACACCGCGACCATTACAGAACTCGCTCATATTAATTCGCTCATAACCCCACATAAGTGGTCGTGATGATCTCTGAGAACACTACTGCAGAGCTGTTTCCATCCTGTTCTTATTAAATGCTTGAAAGAAAAAAGAACCCACTGTGATGGATGAGCAGACAGAATGACAGACCCATGTACACTCAACATAATTTCCAAGAGCCAGTACTGTGAGTGCAGCACATTAGTCCTTGCATCCAAGCAAGATGAAAATCTGAATATTTTTAGATTAATTTTAAAAAACTATTTCAGTGTTTCAGGGTTTGCGCTTTTCAGCTTACAGACTAAATATGTGAGCAATAGCAGACAGTGGGAACATACAGGTTCACCTGTAGTCGACAAAGATTGTTAATCTTGCTTTTATTTTTAGATCTCATGAATTAACAGTCTAGTCAGCCACAGTATATTTATAATGCACCAATTTACACATGTGAAATGCTTTAAGGACACATAAAAAAAATACCTTTGGATTGACAGCAACCATAAAATCTTGCAATCAGGTTATGAAGGGTGGTCCCATCCCATTTGCATCATCCCAAAACAATAGTTTTATAAAGCAACACAATCAGCAAACCTAGACTCACTTTTGTTATGTAAATGTGGGTTTGTTCCACAGTAAAGATCTCTTTGCCCAAAATTATCTGCTTTCTGTTTTCTGCAGCTCAGTTACTGTGTTGTCTAAAACAGAGCAGCAATTGCCTGTACATCAGAAGATTTTCCCCATTTTGATTTTTTGTTTTCAAGAGTTTTAACTTTCACTCTAAAATTGTACCCCAAATTGCCATGAGTCATCCAAAAAAACAGTTAGGAGACCTGGGAAAGACAACATAATAATTTTGAAGATCTATGTTGATTAAAAAAATAAGTAATCTTACCAATATTAAATGCCTTCCAAATGTATATTAAACATCTCTAAAATTTCTCTTATTTTAGAGCTGTTTTGAAGACAAGGCCACCTGCCCAGCAAGTAGAAAGCTATCCTACACTGTTCAAACCTGAAAGCCCTCTAAAATAATTTAGTTAAATGAGTAACTTTCCAAGACTTACACTGCATTTTTTTCTTCGCTATATTGTACTTTCCTATTTCTGACCCTCCTCCTGCTTTCTGATTCAGTTACACAGGACAGTGCCTGGAGGCAGGGCCATCAGAGGAATTATATCTGCCTTGCCCTGCAGCCCTATCCCCTGTAGCCAAGGGGATAGGTTTTTACAATCTGGTTACTGATCAAAAGCTTTCCACCTTGGTCTTGTGGAGTATAAGTCATTGCAGTAGGTTTTACAGGAGAGATGTGAGGCTTTCCCCCACTGTGATAGAGAGTGACAAGCCTCAAACAGACCCCATGGCTCCCAGGGACAAAGTGGCCAGAATTGCCCAGAGGCACACAGTGAGACTGGAGTCAGCCTCCCACTAGTGGGAAAAAAGGTGTACAAGAAAGGACTACATCTGTATGTCATCACTACCATGAGTCACTGCTTCATCACCATTTGTGCCACAAAACTCAGTGTCAGTGGATGCAAGAGACAGGGTTTTGATCAGACCTGCTCCGTGCATTGGCTGGAATTATTTTAGGAAATGCGTCTTTCAGGAGAGCATAAATACACACAGGAGCAGTTAGCTGTGTTGAAAACCAGCCCCAGAGCTCAATCAGGGGAGAAACATGCAATCATAACCAAGACACAGTTGTGTATCTTACTACTTCTGGCTTCTCCCTTCACTTAGCTCCACCTCCATTTTCTCAGGAACCTCCAGCAACCATTTTGACAAGGATGTCCAGTCCTTACACTCCTTCTCTCATTTTTTTTTACAGATTTCCAATATCAGTAAAACAAACCTGCCAAAACTTCAGTATTAGCTGAAAGCACTGGGGAAACTGGACTTCTTCCTTCCAGCTCTCTTGAATGCCCCTCTCGACCTTGCTGCTCCCACTGACTAATCTCCGTTACTGAGTGCATAAGCTCTCTTGGTTTCCATGCTGATGGGGGCACTTCAAATGATTCCTTGCCTGGTCAGAACCCGTCTCCTCGCACCTTCTTTATTTCTGCTAACCTTTGGTTATTTGACTTTACAATCTGAATAATGTCCTTTTAGAGTATCCATTTAGTTGTTATGGAGCTCTCCTTTCTGAGAGGAGGAATAGCATCACTCATCTCCAGTGCCATTAGCTGTCCTTTCTAGCAATATTTTTTCCCTTCTGCTCTTTCTTCCTTTTGCTTATTCTTTCCTCTAGGCAGCTGCTACTGGCACATCCTCTTGACAAGTAGGAAGCAGTAGGTGGTTATGTTAGTCAGACCATAAGACCAAATATAGAGCAAAACTGCTCTATATGCAAATATGCTGCTCCAACTGTGCATGTTAAGGTTCACTGTGCAAGAAAGTAATAGTAGCTTCATATTTTTGGTGAATGTGATTGCACTTTCCATCTTTAAATGAAAGTTTTAGTCTTGTCTTCTGCCGTCCTATTGATGTTGTTTTTAAAACAGTAAATTTTAAAACCATGATCTATGAATCTAACTTTTAGAACTGACTTTTGCTTTACCACAAACCAAGTGTAACACATGTAAGAGTAAAAAGGACTTCATGGACACAGTTCAGAATGCTTGAACAGCATCTCAGGTCTGTCTCCTCTCTTTAATGGGCAGTAGATTTGGCCTGACAAACCAAAGCAGTGGTTACCTCATCCAGTGGCAATGACAACATCAACCTGAGCTGTGTGTCCTTAGGCAAGGCACACAGGCTGAGCTTGCAGATCAATATAGTCCACCCCACAGTTCAAATGGAAATCAGCTTTAGCTGTCAGTTGAGACTGGTGCCTGAGGGTTATGCTTTCAGCCCATTAACTGAGGAAGGGATGTACCGAAAACAGGTGCCACTAGACCTTTCAACTTTGAATGCCTGACCAGCTGCCAGTTGTCTATTTACAATAGAAGATAAAATAAGGTTTCTGACAGCCAAACTTCCTTTGCTCTCTCTTCCTACTCCCATGGCTGAGCAGACTCTGATCTGAAAATGCTCCTGTGCTGGCTAGACAGCATTACCCTGGTAGAGTGCAAACCTGACCCAGTTTGACTTGGCTGTTCAATTTTTAATGGCATATAGCCAACTTGCTACCAGTTAGGCTATTCATGCTGCAATAGGAAGCAATCTTCCTGACATGCAAACTTCCTTCTCCTTCTGCCTGAGCAGCAGTGCACGCGAAGATGCTGAGCTAGATAAAGAACAATTTCACCCTGTAAAGATATGGGTCTTGAATAAGGCTTTACTTTGACTTCATTGTGCTAGCCAGCTGCAAAAACCATCCTTACCCATGGCAAATCCAAAAAGACAGGACCAAGTTCTTGAAATGGAGAATCACACCTCATAATCAGATGTAAATTTGTGGTCCAGAAATCCCTGGCAAAAAATGGACCATGAAAAGCGGTAATCAAAACAGGAATTCAAGGTGCCACTGCAGAGTTTGATTACATTTAGCTTGCTGTCAGGAATATGAACCTATTAGAAAGGCTTTATCACTTGTTTAAATTGGTTATATGAGATCGCTTTCTTCCTCTCCTTTTCCATCCTCATGGACACTCCTAATCCTATTAAAAGATAAGCCTGCAATGGGTCTCACTAATCAGTTTCTGGTCACTTGAGCTGATATACAGTGTTCTTTCTGGAGGACAGCAAGTTAGAAGAATTATCTGTTCCAAGAACACCAAGACACCTATGTAAGTTGTGTCTGAACAAGGCTCTCCTTAGTTCCTTGTCTGAAGGGGAAGGAGAGGCTTGGAATAGCAGTAGGAAAGACATGGGCAGCCTTTATTTTAGTTTTCAACTGAAACAAAGATATTCCGGTACAGTCTACACCGTAACACTCTTATATTTTTTACTGTTGTGGTAGTTTAGTCTAGGCCTTCCTTGGTGACCAGTTTGTAACCAAGGAAGTGCCCAGATTTACCCAGTATTCCCTACGACTTTTACATAAGCCAGGGTATAAGAAGAAAGGAGGAAAGGCCTTCGCTCTCTTTCCTTCTGGCGGCTTGGAGGTGCAGGTTCCCTGCTGTTGAGTCTGTCGTGTTGGGGAGCGAGGCCTGGTAGGGCCTTGTCGACCCTGGGAGATGGAGGTTGCCGGCGATCGTTCCAGCGTGACTCTCTGCTGTCCCAAGGAGAGTAGTAAGATAGTCTTTTGCTAATTCTTTTAGTTGTTAGATCTTGGGCTATTGATCGTGTATATTTTATTTTGTTTGTGTTCCTTCTTCCTTCCCCCTCCCCTTTCCCTTTTCCCTTTGAAATTGTACATATATTTCAATTGTATATAACTGTAATATAAGTGTAAATATATTTATATATATATAGCTTTAGCTGTCTCTCTCATATTTCGGTTCTCTTAGGTTTTTTTCCCCTCTTCTCCCTGAGGTTTGGGGGGGGGGACTTCTTGTGGTAAGGTTTGGAGACTTGGTAGGGAGCCAGCTTCAAACTATATCAACTGTTCAATTGAGCAACTGGAAGTCAGAATCAGTGATAAAAATTCCAACGGGATGAGGTTCAACAAGGCCAAATACTGGGTTCTGCACTTTGGCCACAACAAACAACCCCCTGCAGTGCTAGAGGCTGGGGGTAGAGTGTCTGGAGAGCAGCCAGGCAGAAAGGGACCTGGGGATACTGACTGACAGCAGCTGAACATGAGCCAGCAGTGTGCCCAGGTGGCCAAGAAGGCCAATGACATCCTGGTCTGGATCAGGAATAGTGTGACCAAGGAAGTGCTTCGTTAACTGTACTTGACACTGGTGAGGCCACACCTGGAGTACTGTGTCCAGTTCTAGGCCCCTCAGTTCAGGAAGGATATTGAGGTGCTGGAGTGTGTGCTGGAGTGTGTCCAAAGAAGGGCAGCAAGGCTGCTGAAGAGACTCGAGCACAAGTCCTGTGAGGAGAGGCTGACTGAGCTGGGGCTGTTTAGCCTGGGGAAGAGGAGGCTCAGGGAGACCTCATCACTCTCTAAAACTACCCAAAAGGAGGCTGTAGCCAGGTAGGGGTTGGTCTCTTCTCCCAGGCAACCAGCAGTAGGATAAGTGGGCACAGTCTTAAGCTGCATGAGGGGAGGTTTAAGTTAGGCATTAGGAAGAAGTTCTTCAGAGAAAGGGCATTTGGGCACTGGAATGGGCTGCCCAGGGCAGTGGTGGAGTCACCATCCCTGGAGATATTTAAGAAGAGACTGAATGTGGCACTTAGTGCCATGGTCTAGTAGATAAGGTGGTGTTAGGTCATATGTTGGACTCAGTGATCTCAGAGGTCTTTTCTAACCTAGTTGATTTTGTGATTCTGTGATTTTATGAAAGTGTTTAGGGAAATTAAAATCATTTGAAGTTTGTGATACTCCACCGTGGTCTCCGTAGTGTACAGTGTATTTGTCTAAGCCAGAGGGATAAGAAATCCATAATAGGAATAAAGTAGAAGTATTCATAGAAGAATAACATGTTTTTGGCAGAATAACATCCCATCCAAACTGCTTCAGCATTGTGACCATGGTGTTTTTGAGTCAAGTGCCCATGAGCATCTCTTACCTCTTGCTGATCATTTCCACTAGTTTCCCAGAAGACTTAGAGGTGAGTTCAGGCAAGGGACACTCACAAAGCTGCTTTGTTGCAGAGTAGGATGTGGGTTCACAGTCTGAAAACAGCCTAGACCAGCACCCAGGGATCTGCCCCCAGGAATGAAGACTTTGTTTTAACCATCTCCTCAGTCAATTTGCAGATGACATCAAATTGAGTAGGAGTGTTGATCTGCTGGAGGATAGAAAGGCTGGAATCTGGACAGGCTGGATCAATGTGACAAGGCCAATGGAATGAGGTTGAAAAAGACCAAGTGCTGGGTCCTGCAGTTGATTCATGACAACCCCAGACAGTGCTACAGGGTGGGGACAGAGTGACTGGAAAGCTGCCCAGCAGAAAAGGACCTGGGGGTGCTGGTTAAACAGCAGCTGAATGTGAGCCAGCGGTGCGCCCAGGTGGCCAAGAAGGCCAGTGGCATCCTCCTGGCCTGTATCAGCAATAGTGTGGCCAGCAGGACTAGGGCAGTGATCATCCCACTGTACTCAGTACTGGTGAGGCCCCACCTCAAATCCTGTGTTCAGTTTTGGGCCCCTCACTCGAAGAAAGACACTGAGATGCTGCAGCAAGTCCAGAGAAGGACAACAAAGCTGGTGAAAGGTCTGCAGCACAAGCTCCGCGATGAGGGAGCTGGGGTTGTTTACCATGGAGAAAAGGAGGCTTAGGAGTGACCTTATCACTCTCTGCAACTACCAGAAAGGAGGTTGTAGCCAGGTGGCAAGTTGGCCTCTTCTCCCAGGTAACAAGCAACAGGACAAAAGAAGGTGTTGCTCCAGAGGAGGTTTAGCTTGGATATTAGGAAAAATTTCTTTACAGAAAGGGTTGTCAAGCATGGACCAGTCTGCCCAGAAAGTGGTTGAGTCACCATCCCTGGAAGTATTTAGAAGATGTAGATATGGCACTTAGGGAGGAACATGTTTTAGTGGTGGACTAGGCAGCATTATGACTTAATGATCTTAAAAGTCTTTTCCAATATGGATGACTCTATGATTCTGGAGGTGTGCTTGACATCACCAGGGAGCAGCACAGGGAGAGAAAGACTAGTGACTTGTCCTGCTATTTATGTCAGTGCACGCTATGCACAGGGAAAAACACAATTTGCGTTTAGATTCTTGAATTGCGCATTTTTTTCTGCCTGAGATAAATACTGACTTGCAACTGTGTAAATGGAACTGAGGAGTAGAGTTTGCGAAGACAGTGGGTTTTAAAAAACAGTAACTTTGAATCAAACATCAAGTACCCTGAGGCATATAATTCTGCTTTCAGCCATGAGTTTTTAGGTAAAGCACGTTAAAACTGGAAGTTTGCAATTTGGGGTGTGTGTTGCTCTCTGTTTACAAAGTACGTACACAAAACTCTCTCTCTTTGAATACAGTTGGGACAAACAACATGCAACAGTTTCTTTGTTCATAAAATCAAATCTCTTTTAAGCCAGCATTCTGGCCAAAATTAGAACATTGTTTCCCACTCTAGATTTTTTTCCAGGACTATGCATATTGCTGGTACTTCCTTGGCTGGCTCTTTTTTGACTGCATTTTTGTTAAGTTCATGTCACACTCACACAAATGCATCCTTATGATCTAGTCGGTGTTTGCAGAATATCCCGGAGAAAGCTTTTTTGGCTGGTACATACCAGGCTTTCCTCAGGACATCACTGGTTTGTGACTTGGGTAGCAGTTTCTATTGTTTCACTTGTTGCTAAATAAAAAGGTATTGAATAATTTTCTTCCAGACTAGAAGTGTTGTATTCACTTGAAGGAAACCAATGCAGGAGTTCAACTGGCAACGTGATGGAAATTGAGAAATTAATTTGAACTATAAAGAAGTACGCATGTAAAGTGGAGCATTCTTAGAGATTTAGATTATTAAGTGCTAAGGTACTGTGAATTTGATTTAAGTTCCCTTTGAATTTGAATTAGACTACATAAAAATTTAATTCTTAAAAGCAGTACACAAAAAGGTTAAATGCAGCTTACCTTAGCACTTTTTATAATCAATTTTGTTTCACAACTCTGAAGGTCACATTGTATGTCTAAACTTCCCTGACTTCTTCCATGAAATGAAATACGTCTGGTCAGTATAATATTAATATATACTGACATGCTTGAAGTAGTACGTAATAGACATTCAGCATTGTCCTGAAAAATTACTCCAGCTGATGATATACAAAACAGAAGGTATAACAATGTGATCCCTCTGCCAAAATTGCTCTTAGCAGCAGTGGTTTTCAGATGCGAATCAAGAACACTGTGATTTAGTAAATGTTTTGCTGCTTGGAAGTGTGTCATATCCCTAGCTAGCCCATTTTGGGAATCAAATAGGAGAGTTAGTTAATTCATCAATGGGAAAGGGGTATGAGCAAGCTGGTTTGTTGGTCCTAAAGCCACCTGAAATCCACTTTAATGAGAGTGAAAATTTGATATTTGTTTTATTGGTAGTGTCGCTGAAGAGTAATATGAAAGATTGCCTTAGAAAAATGCTTTCTGAACTGGAGCTTTTCTAGGATCCCCTTTTAGCAAATGGAGGGCAATAATTGTCTCAGCCTCCAAATCTTCTCTCTCAGTTCTTGTGACGCACCATCAGAGAATACAGACATATACATCACTTTCTCTACTGGCTGTGCAAGAAGACTGGCTTCCTCGTGAGCAGCCAGCTCACCTAGGTAAAAGTTTATAGCATATATACCAGCTTCTTGTTCACAATATGTTTCAGTATAAAGCAAATCTGAGTCACATGTTACACTAGCAAATGGAAAGTCAGTTTCTATCAGGTGCCCAGAAGCATTAACAACTCATGTTATTTATGTAATATCATCTAATGATATCAAGTAATATTTTTGATTCAAAAAAGATTCCAAAATGCAATCTGAATCTTTTCTGATTTAAAACCCTTTCTGACTGCAGAAATTTTCACTGAAAAGAGTACAGCTTTGCAGGACAGAAATAGGTTGATTTGAAACAGCTTTTTCTGACAGGAGTTACTCAGAAGGCATTTTTCAGTTTTCCTGACCTTATAAAAACTTCAACTGTTCTCTAAAACTGGAAAGCTGTGATGGTTACATATGCAGTACTGTGTTCCTTTGACTTTTCCCCTTCCTTTAAAATGTAAATCCATGGCAGATCCTCCTATTTGTTTATCTTTCACAGTACAGAGCCATGCACATTTCTTGTCCTATACAAATGATTAATAATGTCATGACTTTTAAGCCACTGACTATGAAGAAACACTTTGCTTCTTACCCTCTGCTTCATAATTTGAAGTCTCCCACCCCCATCCATGACACACAGGCCTGTCATTCTCTTTCACTGTCATTTCCTTCTATTTTATCTGAGTGTTTCAGAGTTTTCCCCAGGAAATTCTTTTCTACTCATTTTTAGTGCTTTTAAGGGAGCAAACAAGATGAAAGCTTAAGAAAAAAAATGTTGTCTTTCTGGACATTGTAAATATAGCTGATGTTTCCCTTTCTGCAACTATGTGGGATGCAATCTGAGAACTACTAGGGTAAATAGCAATTACTGAAGCCTTGGTTTCACAGCACAGCAGACACTGCTGAAACTGAGTATGTTTTTAAATCACTTAAAAAGCATCACATAATCAGAGAAACAGAATAAGAGATTTCAATAGATATCTAATACTTATTTGCTCCTCTCAAAAGCAAGTAATGTAAAACGTTTAACTATTTGTTGATTCCTATTAGTACCTTTGAACCCAGGAATATAACTGGATTGCCCTCTTATGCTATAAACCAGGAATAACTCATTTAATATTGGGTTGTTCTTCCATGGGAGGCTATTAATGAGACTCCAGTAAAACAGAGGATAATAGTTTACTTTTCTCTAGCTACTTTTGTGCAACAAGCAACATGCAGAGGGTAAAATGTCTCTCTCCACATGTTTTACTGGCACCAACAGCCTCTGTGCAGACAATTTACTGAACACTGTCTTTCAAAATCCCCATCTGATAAACTAATGGCATGGTGAAAAAAAGAAAATCCTGTAGTAATCAGGAATTCCTTCACCATCACTTAGGTCTTCTTAAAACATGGTAATTAGCCTAATAAGCAGGAAAAATTGAGAAATAGGAATTCCCTTTGTTACCATGGAAACTACTAGTTGTCCGACTGACAAAGGAATATAGATTTGTTGTATTAATAACTTCAGCAGCTGAAGAGGACACAGTATTTATAGAATTGGAGAATCACAGGACAAATGAGGTTGAAAGGGACCTCTGGAGGTCATCTAGTCCAACATTTTGTTCAAAATGGGTCTAACTAGATCAGGTGGTTGAGGGTGTTGATCAGTTGAGTTTTGAGTATCTCCCAAGGACAAAGACTCCACCATCTCTCAGGGAAATCTGTTTCAGTGCAATGCAAATTATCCATTGAAAATTGTTTCTTATTCCTGTATTCTGATTTGTGCCTGTTCCCTCCAGTCCTGTCACTGCACTTCTAGGAAGGATTTGGCTCTGGCTCTATCTGCAGCTGCCTCACATTTTCCCTTGACACAGTTGCAGACAGCACTAAAAAACACTCTGCAAAGTTAATTTCCAACCACTCATTTCACTCTCTCTATAGAGTTGCAGGAGGTTACTCTCTACCAGGACTTCGGACTTGTCCTTGTTAAACATTTTGAGGTTCCTGATACCTTATTTCTACAGCCCGTTGAGAATTTCAGCTGCCTCTCAGCATGCCCTTCACCGTATCTACTGTCCCCTGGCTAGATATCACTGGCAGGCTTGCTGAGGGTGAGCTTCCTATCATCCAGGTCATTAACAGAGATGTTTAGCAGTATGGGTCCCAGTACTGGTTTTCTGAGGGACACAGTGAGTAACCAGTGAACACTTGGAATTCATACTCATGGTCACACAAACCCTTGAGTCCTGCAATCCTGCCAGTTTTCCACCTATTAGACCATCTGCATAACCAATCTCTATCTCACCAACTTGGGTACTAGGATACTATGAGAGAGCATATCAAAAGCCTTGCAAACTGTGGTGCAGACATCTCATATTAGGAGTCAGTAGGTTTAGTGGTAGTGACCTTTGAGCTGCTAAAGATTCATTTTGATTTATTGTTTTTTGCCTAGTTATTTTAATTTCTTTTATAGTTTTGATCTTGCTATTCGTATTTAGTTAAAGCTTCTAGTTTCTGTTGTCCATTTGATACAGTACTGTTTGAAAAGTCAAAAATCATGTCAAAAGAGGAGGAACAGGAGCCTATGAAAGGAGACCTGCACTGTCTTATGGTTCCTGTTAGTTGGTACAACACAGTTGCTTTTGAGACATATTTTTCAGCCGGAATGCTATTTTTCTTTACTGGCCAGGATCTCTGGCTGTCTGAAGTCTCTGAGAAGGCACTATGTGCCCTCCTCCTCTGAAAAAAAAAAAAAAAGAAAATTTTGTTCTGTGCCTGCAGAGCCAAATTGTGTGATAGATGATGTTGTTTATTCACTGCTGATAAGTAACACTTTGCAAAGACACTATTCAGAAAACAGGTCTTTATTTCAGTTGAAATATGACAAACTTCAATCACAATGAAAACCTCTGCTGATTTCTATGAATTCTCCTATTTGTCCAAAACAGAGATTGATTTTTCTTCATAGAAGACACAAAATCCTTGAGGTAAAAGTCATAAAAAAATTTAGTTTTCACACGAAACAGTTTAACCAGAAAATATTTCCAACCTGTCAGCTGAGGGTAGGTGTAGTGAGCCCCTGGAACCTAGTAGAAAATTAAATCCTGTCACTGAAAAGCAAAGATAGAACTAATGACACTTAGGTACCCTTCATATAATGCCCCAAGTCACTCTAAAAATTAATGTCTGCTATCAAGCCACTATTGAAAGTTTTGTTGCAATTATTCAAATACATGTTTTAAGTATATGTTTGAATACCCAGTATAAACTACCAATATTACTATTATTATTATAAAACACATCAAAGGGTGTGGATAGTCTATTTGTTTCCTAACAAATCCCTATAATGAGGAGAACCACACAGACTTACAAATATTAACATTGTTGTGTGATGTCTCAAATGTCCATATGACCTCGTGGATGCCTGATATGCTCTGACAAATTTCCATTGCATTCTTTCTCACTATGTTGTTCTTGCTTCCTTGTACCTTGCAGAAAATGTATTAGAATAGTAACTCCTGTAACATTATCCTTGCATGACATCAGTTCTTGCAAACACCTTATTAACACATATCTAAGTAGTTTCCATTTGAATTTATGTAAACATTTCTTGCTATTCAACTAAAAATCACTTACTTTTGCACCTGTCCCTTCCTCAGTTTAAATAATATACAGATATTTCTCCTTCCTGCTATTGTTCACCCATATAGGAAAATAAGAAGATCCACAGTGTGCAACTTGTGAAGGAAATTACATTAATGTATATTGGAAAAGTGCATTAATAATAACTGACTTAGCATGTAGAATAGTCAGTCAACGTGTCTTAATGTCTGTTTGGCTCTTAATTGGTACAGGATGACTATTTATTTTGCATAGCTGCTTTTTCTCAGGGAAACCACCTTCCCTCCAACCACATACAGCAGAGAAGTAGTTTTAAGAGGACAAGTTCCAGAAACTTTGTTTTCAAATTATTGGTAGAAAGTGATTGGAATGGTTAAGGTTTTTTGTTGTGGAGTCTAAAGCACCTCTAGTCACCCCTACAGCAAATGCATGGGAGGACACCAGTATCTATCTAGACAAACCGTAGATTTCACGACACCTCTCTTCATAGTTGAGCATCTCAAATAGGTTGGAAAAATAACATTTTCATACCATGATGTAAGATCTCAGATAGAGCATATGGAACATAATTCCTCCAGTGATGAAACAGTGGTAACAGTGGTCTATTTTTAGCCTTGCTGCAGAGACAAGGAGTGAGAAGAGCTAACTAACTTTCTGACTTTCCATTTAGTGAAGCTAAGTTACAGTTGTATTCACTGAAATGTGTTTATGCAGCATGTGGGCATTTTTCAGACATTTCAGGAGTTTTTCTAGATATAATATAGCTCAGTTAATAGTAGACTTCTGAGAGCCATGGACACCAAACCTGGGGCACCAGTACAAAACAGTGTAAGGTATTCAGAATAGAAAAGTCCATCAAGCTTAGTACCTATGATGAGATTTTTTTTTTTAATTTAACAATTTGGTAATGTGTGTACTGTGTGAAGAGCAGAAAATATCTTTAACCACAAAATTCTTCTAACTGTTCTTTTATGTGTAGAAGTGGATGGCTGAAGGTCAGTATAACCCCTGGGCCACATTTAAAACCATACATAAATAACTTTTAGCATTATTTTGTATTTCCATTACTGCTTGAAACTATTCCAAAAATGCAGTCACTTTGATAGAATTATAGTTTGTGAAGTTCTTAAGAGTTAGTATCCCATACTGTAAATGATAAAGGGCATATTTTTACTGTATTAGTGTCACAGTAAGATAAATTTTATTTTGTGAACGAAAGTTTTTACACAAAAAGATGTTTCCTCAATGTTACATCTCCTGATAGCTGAAACCAAGGTCATAGCCACATGAAGTTGCAAAAGCAGTGGTGGAGTTTAAGCAGAGCATCTTCTAAGTATGTGCAAACTTATTGTAGTCAGTAGGTGCCTGTTCTATCAGCAAGTGCAGTACAGAATTCAGCAGGTATGTAATACAAATCAAAAGTCATATTTACTTGCAAAGAATCCATAACAGCAATTTTGTCGCACAGGTGTTGAACACAGGGCAGAACCACGTTGAAAATACCTAAAATACGGCAAGTAGTCAGACTAAGGTACTAACAGTGCTTACTGGGTCAATGCAAACTTGCAGTTGCCCCCCTAATACTTCAGAAACATTAACTATATACTTCTTTACATCTACAGTATGTAAAGAATTAATTTTATTTATGTGTCACACAGTGGACTCAGTAAATTTAAAGTAACTATTTCCCAGACGAAACATTGTTTCCTAGTTATATATGTATATATTTTTAATTTTTTTTTTCAGTAGACGAATAGATTTTGTTCTGTGGAATAGCCAGCATAACTAGCACTACTAGTCTGGGTTCCCAGTTGAAGAACGTTTCTCCTGTGTAGATAGAGTTTGCTCAAACTGGTCACTCTATATTTGACATACAGGATTTTGAGATACAGCTCTTCTCGCAACACCTGGAGAGTTCTTGCTTTGTCTTGCCTTCATTTGTCTTCTGCTGCTGCTAATTCAGCATGATGATATCGGTATGGCCAGGTCTGATTCCAGCTGTAAATGCTTTGTAATGTGAGCTGATCTCACATTATTTCATCTACCATGCTTCAAAGTGCACATGCAACTACCTGGTCCGTGAAACAGCAAAATATTCTTCTGTGGATTTGCCCAGTTTCTGTCCATGCTGCTGAAATTTATAGCCTAACACTACAATGTAAAGCTTAAGCACACAAAAGGTTGTTCTATGCCAGAAGAGCAGTATCACATTTTTCATTAACAAGAGGAAGTGCACAAAGCACCAGCCAGTTCAGTGGAGTATGCAAGCAGAACATTTTCTTTTCTCAGCCCTAGGGCCTTTGGCCTCACCAGTTCTTGAACACTTGAATCCATCAATAAACTTAATTATAGTCTCACCCTACCTTCACACAAAAAGTCACAGGAGGGTTCAGATTTAGCAAGACATCTTTAGCACCATTTTTCTGTAAAAATGGTAAATTCAGAGTCTCAATTTATTCCATAAATGTAAAGAAACAAGAAAAAACAAAGAACGGCTACATCTACAAGCAGCAGCAGCTGCACTTGTGAGATCCACAAAAAAAGATCGGTCCATAGCAAAGGTAAAAGTTTCTGCCTCCTATCTTACTTGGCAAAGCCTGAGGCAGGTGAGAAAGAGAAAACTGTGCACAGATGAAGATCAATACTGGGAGAACTGCTTCCTTGGCATTCCAAAACAACCTTGCCAATGATGAGGTATAAATCTTACCAAAAAATGTGGGGTTTATTCACTTACACAATGAAGAAAATAAGTTAAATTAGATAAGGCAAACAGTAGCTTTGTGCAATAAATTGTGAATCTACTGTGGGTTTTTCTACACTTCTGGACTTAATTTGTCTCTAGTACTCAAAAAGTACTAGAGTGCTCTAGTACTTTTAAAAAATGTCTGATATTCTCAGTTTTATACTTTCATTTTTACCCTTAAGGTCATTTAGGGAAACAGGAAACATTCTTACTCAATAAGGTTCTCCATATTGTTTAAACAATAACATTCACTGAGCTGGCCTTAAACCACATTTACAAGGTCTACAGTCTGGGTTCTTGGTGTTGGAATCCAATGGAAAAGCCTCTAACAGCAGAAGTAATCAGAGCTCAGATGAAGCGAAGTAACATGCAACTTATTCCAGTGGAGGTCTGGCTTCCATATTTTCTTGAGTTTCTACAGAAACCCAGGGTCTTCACATATCTGAATGAAGCCTACTGAGATACTGTAATACAAAATTACTTCTGTTTCAAGATATGGTATGTTTCATGGAAGTTTTCAGGTTAATTTCCAAGATTTCAGGATCTTTGGATTTAAAAGGCATGTAGGAAAAATTCAAGATCAGATCAATTCCCATCATCCTTCTACACCTCTATTTCTGGCACAAAGAAGAGCTTACATAGTAAAACAATTTGGTTAAGAACACTTACAGTGGGCATGTGACTTGATTGCCAGGAGCTATATAATTCATTTCACAGCAGGAAGACACCGAGATACCATATAACTTGCAGTCAAAGTTGTCAACAACACTTTTACAAACGGCATCCAGTCTGATGGGCCTCATTTTTGGGACACCTTCCATTGTTTGATTTTTCCGAGCTGCCAGACAGTATAGAAAATCTATGTGGAACAGTATCTGAAATTCTGTTCCTAAATTTCCAGAGATGATCTCTTAAAAACTGAGGCAGATATCAAAAGCTTGGCTATAAGTACATAACTGCTTCTAAAATACATCGAATAATCCCATCACATAAATGTTACTTCTCAGACCCTCAGTCTTTCTGTCTAGAAACTGAAGAATCAGGATGGCTAAATTATCTCAGGTAGTCCCAAGGAACAGATTTCAGTTCTCACATGAGTTATTGGTTATGGGCATAGCAGCATATTGAGAATATATCTCTTCCTGTGCTCAGAATCAGAAAGACATGGCAGTCCCTCATGGGAAATTTTCTAAGGTATTGCATTGCATAGTGGAACTGACTCAATTATTCAGCATTCAGTAATTTTCTACGTGTTTTCTTTTAAAAAATATATTTATTGGAAGCATATTGGGCTATTTAATAGGGTGTCACAGGTGTTGAAGCAGATGGGAAATGTTCTCGGCATAAATTTGGAACCAGATGATTTGTTACTACTCTTCATTTCTTTGATTTGCCCTAAGTCACATCAGGAATTGTGACCACATCCAGGATAGGAAAACAGCTCTGATGAAGTAAACACCCAGTGGTGTGGTTTTCTTCTGACATGGAGAAGTAGGTCTTGCTTTCTCTTCCCCACCACTCTATTTTCACAGGTCTCCTTTCTGAACTTGCAAGTTTAAGGATGGAAGAACAACACAGTATGACTCTTAACTTGCAGCTCCCGGGATGTCTACATGAATGTCTAGACTAATTATATGAGCAGTCTTGTTCAAAACACACACTAATGGCCTGACTCACTATTTATAAGAATGATCTTGAAAATTTAAAAGACAAAAACCACATGTGTAAATTATTCCCTGCAGCTAACAGGAAGACTAAGCATTTATGCAAGCAAAATGCTATAATAACATGGATGATAACTGGCAAATTGAGCACAGTGTTAGACCTCTCGGTAAGTTACAGGATCAAGCAGAATACAATGCAGGGGAAAAAAAAAATCACACCTGGCTTTATATGTGAGCACAAGAGAGAAGAAACCTGACACCTTGGGACCAGAGAAAACATCTGACTGCTCAGATCTGTGGAGAAAATAGATTATTATTTGGACATCCAAACCTGAGCAAAGGAGAGGAGGCAGTACAGCAGGTCCAATATTGCTCATAAGCTTTAGACACAACACACACTCACACAGGAATAATCAGAGCCATAGTGGGATATTGCTTCTTATTGCTGCTATTTTGGCAGTGTGAAAAGTCTTTCCTTGATCTGGATATTTCTAGATATGTCATCATGATTTGGCAAGAGCTCTTTAGACAAGTGTCTTTGGGAAAAACATCACTAACACCCCAATCCCTAGGACTTAGAGGGAAAAATGGGCTAACTATATAAGCACTCCATTAAATAACTGACTTGGGAAGTCCTGACTTGGTTCAGGAAGTTATGCATACACTCTAACTCCAAGTAAAAGACATTTAAAAGTAGTTTGTGTAAATATAAAAAGAACATTAATGGAATAAATGGGACTTCAAATTGTGTATTATTTAATTGTAGATTCACCTGTAGCAGAGCGAGACTATTTAGCCAGTACGTAAAAAATAGATGTGGGCAGAATAGAATGGTGCTACAAGAGTGAGTTACTTAAAATCATCTCTCAATGCAAGAACACCTCTTTGCTCCACTCCCTGGAGCTCAGAGGATATTTTTAGGCATCCTGGCTTAGGGAGAAAACAATAAAAGCTAGTTACTAGTGCAGGCCCTGATTTGGAGAGGTTTTCAGCCCATACTTAAAACACACTCATTTTAGGAGTAGGCAGGAACAAGAGCTAGCTGTAACCAGGTATGAAGCAAGACAGTTAACTGAAAATATATGTCTCTTAAAATGAATAAAAAATGACAGAACAAGCTTGGTTTCACTAGCAGAAAAGGGAGCTGCACCCATATGGCTACAGTTGCACAGGCAAGGATTTTAATTTCCTTTCTCTGACCTAATGTTTCAGTGCAATTCTCTGCTGATATATAATGAGGGGTGGGATAAGATGACCTCCAGAAAACTCTTCCATTTTAAGTTACTCTACAGTTCTCTGATTAGCTTGCAAGAAACAAAAAAAATCAACCCAAGACATGGTTACAAACACATGTAAACCAAGAAAAATACAAAACTGTCTTTGGCAATGTAAATATGACAAGGCACCACACTTTTTCCATCACATTCTTCAAGATAGCAAACTATTTTGTCTGGATACCCACAGCAGATAAAGATACATGGCAACTCAAGTGAGAAATGCCTTGCAGGCTGACCAGTTGAGCCCATGCAACAATGTATATGGTGTAAACTTTCAGGCCTGAAATTTGACATGTTGATGTTTTCACCTGTGTGGCTGTCCATAAAGAGCTGCATTAGGGCTACAGCCACCACGGGCTCTTTTCTAAATTCAAGCACACACTTGTCTTAGCATTTTGTGAGGAATTTTTAAAAACTTTTACTTGCCAATGCTTACAGATCTTAAACCTTTCCAAAGGGTAGTAAAAGTGCAGCAGAGCAAATTTTGTGGTCTGAATTTCCCCTGAAAGTACTTAACCACTACAGCTATTTTGTAGATGCATCATCCTTTCTCCATTACAGTTCTCGTTTTCTGTCATTCTGATGTGAGAACTGATAAAGCTTCAAACATAAAGAAGAAGTTCTCAACAATGTCTCTGCCTTTTATTTCTCCTTTTTTTCCCCCCTTCCCTTTACCCCTCCCCAAGTGATGGTACTATAGAGAAGGAGGATGAGAAGTTTCTCAAACTACTTTGTTCATGCTTAACCATTCTTAGGACTTTTTAAATTATGTAAAGTGAATTTGTGAACTGATTCCCTTTCCCGTTCTAACACGTTATGCTGGACTCTCTGTCTCTAGTTCTGCAGCATATGGTGGCTGAAAGGAGTGCAGAACCACTCTCAAACAGTTAAGTCAGCAACAAAAACCCCTACTGTTAAAATCCTACTATCCAGAGGAAGGTCCATTTACTGTCACAAAGCTGAAAGAAATGTTACAGCACTAGTAAGTAGTTACAGATGAAATAATTACCACGGAGTTGTTACTTGGTGAGCTGGTTTTGGCTAGTATTGGGCTGTGTTTTGAATTTGTGATGAAGACAGTGTTGATAATATAGAGATGTTTTTGTTATTGCTGAGCAACACTTACAAAGAGCCAAGACCTTTTCTGCTTTTCATACTGCCATGGTGGTGAGGAGACTGGGGGTGCGTGGGAGACTAGGAGGAGACACAGTTGGGACAGGTGACCCAAAATGTCTAAAGGGATATTCCAGACCATATGACATCATGCTCAGTGTATAAAGAGGGGAGAAGAAGGAGGAGGAGGTGGACACTTAGGGTGATGCCATTTGTCTTCTCCAGTAACCACTATGCATGATGGCGCCCTGCTCTCTTAGAGAACTGTCCTGGCATTGCTTACCCACGGGAAGCAGTGAATGGATTCCTGTTTTGCTTTGCTTGTGCGAGCAGCTTTTGCTTTCCCTATTAAACTGTCTTTATCTCAACCCAGGACTTCTTTCTTGCTTTTACTCTTCTGATTCTCTCCCCAGTTCCACAGGTGGAGGAGTGATCAAGTGGCTTTGTGGTACTTGGTTGCTGACTGGGGTTAATCATCACACCTGGGAATTCTCGCTGCATTCTCTCAGCTATTCCAAATGTTACTACTTTTCCATGATTCTTTCCTAAAATTTTCTGTTGAGATTGGTGCAGCCACATCTCCTGCTACAAGACATGTCCTGTTCCTAAAGTAAATGTGATAATCCAATAGCCTGAATTGCATAGCAGACACAAGACTGGAGATGGGTAATTTTCTATTTCATTTTGATTTTGCAGTTTCTGCTGGATATGGATGAGGCTCTAATCTCTCTTCAAGCATCTTACATTGGTCAGTGGGACTGAGACTCTACAAACTTCCCTTAACTGCTTTGAAACTGAAAACAATTACCAGCTTACAAGTTAGGGAAACTGCACATGAAAAGTTCCTCTTACAGTTTAGCTAGAATACAAAACCTTGAAAAGAAAGCCTTTAATGTGAAATAAGAGGACAACATCTTTTTTGGACTAGGTGCTGGAGTGGATGCAGGGGCAGGTTGCTGCCAGCACATATCCCTTTGTGACTCCAGGAACAGAGTCACAGCAGTTCCAGGCAAACAAGTGTCACATTGCCTGTTCAATGATACCATTAGCCCAGGCAGCTAGGTCAAAGGTTTGTGTTTGACAACAGTGAGTGCACCTTTTTCTTCTTATTCCTGAAGGTAGTGGTTATTACTTGAACATAGAGCTGTGGCTTTTTGTCAAGAAAACTAGAGCAGCCTGCTGGTGAAATGGTGCAAGTGCACACCATTGTCTGCTTTGATATTGTATGTAGAAAGCTGACTCCTTAAATTACTTCAAAGATGGCAAGAAACATGAAGACCATTTCTCTAATGGCCTGTTCTTACTGATATTATGAAAAAAAGCTTATTTGAGATGTATGTTTTCCTCTACCCTCGTAAATTGTGAAGTTTCAGAAGACTGATAGTCTTCACAGTCATCTGTCTGTGAAAACTTTGTACCAGCATCTCAAGCCAAAATAACAGGAGGACTATCATATTCAAATGAACCAGAAAAGGAGAAATAATTCTAGGTCTAGGTCTAGGTCTAGGTCTAACTTGCAATTGAATATTTGAGTTGAAGGCTGCGGACACTGGTTTTGTCTAGAAGAATCGCAGTAGCAATACAATGTTGATCTTATCCCACCGAAAAAGGAATTATATTTGACCATATACCACAGGTACTGTAAAGAATGTTGAAAAGACTATTCATGCCCATTTAGGATGTGCACAGGATCATTGCTGATTCTCAAGACCACCTTGTTGTTATTGTACCAAGTCTAGTTAAATTCAGTGGTTTCCAGTCTGAAAGGTAGAATTACCAGACTAGCTACCATCATGACTATTTGTGAGCACATGATTGTCATATGATTTGGAAATTTGCACAGCTATATTCTATACGTCTCCCTATTTTCCATACAGCTGCAAATTTCTAACAAGTCTTTGCTTCGTGTTACTTAAACTCCTATAGAAGGTTCATTAAATACATGAAAACTCTTCTTAAGGCCTGGAGCCACTCCTGCAATGACTAAGCCTTTCACCTCCATTTTATTGTTTTGAAGCAGAAAATTAACTTGGGAGAAGCACAAAGAAAGTGATCCTCCCTCACCAAGACTCAGGATATTTGTGGAAAGAAATATGAAAAACAAAGTATTAACTCATGGAGAAAAGCAGAAGCATCTACAGCAGAGGAATGTCAGGCCTTTAGAGACTGCACAAAATCCAGATCCCATCTGAATGTAAAAATGAATGCTTTTACAATTCAAGTCAGTGCCCAACTTTCTCTTAAAGGTAAAGCCTGTATAACTGTCACTGGTGTACAAGAAAAATATCAACACCCTGTCTTCTAGGTCATCAATTAGTACTGCTACAGAATACTGTAAAAAATGTATTATGATCATGAGTTGTTTCAATAAATGCAGTAAAGTTTCAAATTAAGTTCTGCAAATCTTCAGGTCTGCAGTCATCATCAACCATCACCGACCACTTGAGGCAGCCGACTGTTGCCTGGATTTTCCATTTTAACATGGCATGCATTAAACATAGGGCAGACCATTCATTCTGCCCTGCCTTTAAGTAAGTGACACTGCAGGCGAGTTCATCCTTGGAAATAACACTGGCAGCAAAGTATGGTCAAGAAACGCCACCTGCTGTCTCTTGGATCACTGCTCCAAAAAGCTGCTGGGGTGCAAGGACATGAACAAAAATCACGTTGCCTTTTACTGGACAAAGAACATTTGAATATGATAAGGAGCAATCCTTTTCCACACAAGAGGTCCCAAAAGAGGCCTCAGATCCTCATCTGAGCTACTTACTACATAAGCAGCACTTCCTACAGAATCTCTTGCAGTGAAACCTAGAGAAAAAAATGTAGCAATTCACTTTGAAATGTAAATGCCTTGGTTTTTTTCCAGATTGTTAAAAAAAAAAAATCTGTTATTGAATTTAAGAATGTTGAATTCTCTTTTATTTCAAGGTTCATAATTGAAAAAAAAAAATTATTAAAAGCTGCAATAACATAGTGTGGATCCTATTGTCTGAGGCTGTCTCCAAAAAAACTGTCTAGTAACTCAGCCCTTGGCATTACAGCCACTCTGACCCAGCAAAATCCCTAAGTATTTGCTCTCTAGACAAGTTTGGTCTCCTGATCTTGGGTGCTTGGAAACCAGGAGTCAGCACAATCTAATAACAGTCAACTAAGCACAAGGATGAAGACTTTTCAGCACAAAAGCCAGTGTGCTTAGGACCTTGATGCACCAAAATACAAATTCATAAATAATCACTCAAATCCAAGATTTCCCAATTAACAAGTCTCTGCACCTTGTATGACACAAATTTGACTTTGTTGGAAATCAGCTGCATAAATATTAGAAGTTGTTTATTTTTCCCAGCTTTCTTTTTTCTGAGGGATAATGTTACCAGTCTTCTTAAACACTTCAACATTCAATATTCTAATTTTAATTGTCTGAGTTTTGTGTGTGTTTCTTTGAATGTATTCTTTAACCTTTGTTGAGTCCCTGCTTTCTTCTTCTATTAAAGTATTTTTAGTTTTTTAAGGGTATCTCCTCTCTTAAGACAAAGACATGTTATTTCTTAAAAAAAAACAATTTGTTACTTGGAGTAAATAAACCTCAAGAAAACAGGTAGCCAAGAGAACAAAGAATGGAAACATCAGATATATTGACAATTTTAATAGAAGTTATCATTACTTCAGTTGCAGGTAGGATACAGCCTCAGGTAGGAAGCTATCCAATTCAGATTTGAATGAACAAGCAAACATGCAGTCCCAGGATGCACCAACTTCTTGTAATTAATACAGAACTGACCTTACATATTTGCTGTGTAAGGTTAAATGGATGTGGCATTTATAAACTTAGCATCGAGCAGCTGTCCTGATAGTAGTGGATGACATCAGACAGTTGTCCTGATAATACCAATGGAGTAAACTGAGGAGTAGTTAATCCCTCCACATTTTTTGCCACTAGTCCTTGCCATAATGCAAGCAGCCTTTACAAATCCCATATCAAATTTATTTGTGGAGAAAAGACTGGGAGCTTCTCAGGGGTTCATATAGTTTTGAAAGAATTTGAAAGAAACCTTAAAAGAATTTCCAACTGAGGGAAAAGCGTTAAAAAACTCTACTCCTGAGCTATATGTGGAATTATGTGCAACACAATACTACAGAAAAAGTAATAGTTGTGTTCTTAGACTGATGTATGTAGTATTTAGTTCATGCCACCACTCATAAACAGTGTGCATGTGATTCACAAAAATGTAATACACACTTCAAATGATTCTTCACTTACACTTGTATGAAGTTCCCTCTACTGTGTAACAGTTTTTGTGCATTTTAGTATTAACAGGACATATTGCGACAGCAACAAATCAGAGAGAGTCTCAGACAGAAACCTCTGGTGTGCTGTAGCCACATTTTCTTTGAAGCTGTGTTTCTGCATGGATGGGTTCTTGTTCCTCCACAGTGCTTCACTGGCTTCAACAAAGTTTGATATAGCATGCACAGATTCATTCACAGAAAGTATACTCTGAGTTCTGACATTGCTCGACTAGAGCAGAGACAAAATAAAAAGAACAGAATCCAGAGGAGAGATAATGCAGCCCAGCTTGGAGAGTATGAGTACCAAGCTGGGCTCCTACTAGTCTAGTGCTTACAGGACTGCCAAGTTCTGTATCAACAGGTTCATCACTTCATAGGCAGAAGTAAACCAAAAGCACACAAAGGCCAGCCAAGGTATAACTGCTTCCGACTCCTTCTATTCTGGATGGTGAGTGAGTACAGATTTTTGGGTGTACAGGACTCACAGATCAAGCACATTTGATCTGCAGCCATTAAAGCCATCACAGTCATTATAGTCTAAAAGTGTGATCGTACTTGCTCTAAGAAACTTTGCAAATTTGTGCCAAGATCTGCTACGCTGGGAAGCTTAATATCAGAAAATTAGAAGAGGTCACTTGTTCATTGTGGAAATCGGGAGAAGACATTTTATTTGAACCTGGTTTCTAAGAGATGCTATCAGCAGTTCAGTTTGCCACCAAATACTGCACTATTCCAACAACAGATTTGACTGAAGCGGATTAGAAGTCTGATAGCCCAATTGCTTCTGACTTAAAAGCTTTGCAGTAGTCTTCTTTGAACTAGGAATCTGGAAAAGCATGTCTTCTAGTGTGCACACGGTAATCTGTCCAGAAGCTTGTAGTTTCGTACAAATATCTCCTAATTTGACAGAAAAGTTAGGGTTTTCTTCCATCTTTTCCCTGACTGTAGCCAGCTGAGGAAGAGAAATTTACATATTGTTACAGTTCAGCAAGTGAAGATCATGTTCTACCATCATACTGAAGACAAGCAATCACTCATCGTAAACAAACACACAGCATAAGATAAGTTGCTAAGGCAATGATTTTATGGAACACACATTATGCATCACCACATAATGGTGGAAATGCACTGGATACCTATCAGAGAGGGTTTATTACATTTAAAACTTCCTTGAAGTTGTACAGTCCTATTTTCAGTCCTAGTACAGAATAACACAATTATTTTCTATTTAAATCCAGGAAACTTAATTGCTTCCTGGAATCTACTTTTCAGATCAGCATAATTCTAATTATTATTACGCATCTCAGTAAATGTACAGTACAGAAGAAATCAATAAGTCAGACTATAGAGTCTGACAGACTACAGACTCAGTCTACAGAACTGAGAAGTTCTGTATGCCATACACAAGAGTATGAACTCAAGTGTTAAGTAAATCTCTTAAAAAAATGTTATTTATCCATAAGGTTTTGTGGAAGGGAAGGGTTAGGACTAATGCTTAGTCTTTTTATGCTTGTTACAAATTTCCCAAACAAAAATCAAAACACAACACTGACACATGCAACATTTATTGCAAAGACTTTACAAAACGAAATGTTGCTTAAAGAATTTCTTTTCGACATAGCAGTTAATATAAATGGGCTATACTTTGAGAGGAATACCCCCCTTCTACGTGATATTTTACATATAGTTACAAATTCTGTTTAATAGGCAGCAGTGAATGGCTAAGTATTTAATTATTCTTGCCTTGTTCTACAGGCACATTCAAAAGGAATTCACTGATGAGTTTCAGGAAAAGCAGCAGCAATGCTGACAATCTGATAGAGGCCACATATGTGCTATGAGAAAGCCTTCTTGCTGATCAAGACTGTAAAAACTGTTTTCACAGTAAAACACAGTTAAATAGCAAAAGCTACTGTTTCTCATATCACACTTCCCTGTATAGCACAGATCTTTGCAAATATTACCAATCTAACAATATCACTGTGATCAGAAACTTTACTCTCATTTTCATATCAAACGAAAGTAACATAGAAAGCAAGGGATTAAATTATTTAATGCCACTAGGGTAGGCTTCACTTACATTCAAATGAAGTATGAGCTTCCAGGAGCAAGACCATGGAAAGTGAACAGCTAAGTGTTTTGTCCAACAGTACAGGAAGCCAGACAGATGCTTTGGCATCAGAACCCAAACAACTTTAGTAGGGTGAACTTAGGCACCTGAGGTTCTGTAGGTACCACCATTACCACGTCTCAGTCAAGTACCATTACTATGTACTTACCACCTGCTCAGAAAACTCAAGTTTTTTCACAAAGGGAGGAGTATCTACTTCCACTGCTGCCTCTAGTGTCTTTATTACTTCTTCTAGCAAACCAGATCTGAGCTGGACAAGAACCTTAAAAATAAAATAAAAATACACCACACAAATAGTGGTGGTTACATTCATCAGAACGTACATTTTTTAAAAAGTGTTTGAGAAAGACATGAGGCAAAGCAGAACAAAATACATTTCCAGATGCTGCACTGATAAAAATCCATTCATCACAAAGAAAGCAGGTGGAATGATCAATTCCCTCACTGTTTTTTTTCACAGCTGGGACCTGGAAAGGAAGGGTGAGTCTGAAGGTAGAGTTCCTCTGATGAAGCTGCATTAGCTGTTCTTGAATAAAGTGGTTTTTGCCATAGCTTAGAGAGGTGGCTTACACGGCACATGCAGTACACTTTCTCTGAGGTTACAGACTGTGCAAGTAAACAAAAAAATTGTTGTACACACACACATGGCTAAGGTTTGTAGGGCTGAAGGAGGTCTGAAGTGGGCAGAGCACAGCTAAAGAAGGCATTTACTTGGAGCTGTGGTTTTTTTCAATCTTTTGTAGCAAGGAAGCAAAAAGTTACAGTGTCATAATTAGAAATTGTTCATGGTTTTATACCCACAAATGTAGGACTGGTCTCATCTATGGTAGGAAGTTATTTTAAAAAATGGGTGAGGATTGTTAACAGTTCAGAATTTGTTGACTCAGAAACAAGCTCATCAACACTACTAACACACGGATGTGCTCCTAAGAAGCTGCCGCTCCATTACTTTACACATGGAAGTTTTTTGTCCAGTATAGCATACTCCTTTGCAAGATTTTAATACAAAGCAAGCATACTTACTTTAAGATTATTGTATAGTTTGTTCTCCGTTTTCATTATCTGGGAGCAATAAAGTTTGGCTTGTGCTACATCATTCTGGGAAGGAATTATAAATAATAAAAAAAATACAGTCAAACATGCATCACAAACTTTTGCAATAGAAGTTCAAGAGAAAAAACAGTCTTTCACAACTTTTCAATAAATCACAAACGAGTATCTAAAACCCCTTCACCATGACCCATAAACACCAAACAGCATGCAGCCTGCAAAAGAAACACCCCATGCTGCATTTGTCATGTCGTCTGGGTCTTTACTACAGTGTGTTGCACGTAACCAACGCTGAGCATGAGATCACCTAAAAGATACATGATCTACACACGTGCTCGGTTTGACACATTTCAGAGTACTTAAATGAAGTGCAGTATATGTTAATGTGGATATTTATCCTGTCCAGCCCTTTTAACCTTTTGGACATACACATTTACAGTACTGTATCTATGTTATCAATTGATTTGTGTAGACAGTTAATGTCACACTGGCATTTACTAGACCAAGCAATGTTTCTTGAGATCATCTTTCTCACAGCAATAAGTACTGACAAAGATCATGCAGCTTAAAGAACAGTTAAATATAATGTGGAGCATTACTCTGTTTGCAAAACAAGAATTTTATCTGATTTTTACATACAGTAACATCAAGCACATTTCATTTTGTTTCAGAGATATTTTGTTTTTACTCAATGACAATTTATTTCAGTGTTGCTATTGCTATTGCTCAGTGTCTCTCTTCACAGAGTAAAAAAGACCACACAGTGCACAAGAAACCTTTAACAATTCTACTTCATTCATTAAAATTTGTGAATAAGACCAAATCTGTAGTCCTTCCAGTGTCTCTGACCTCTGTTTTAACATGAAACAGAAGGTTCAGAGCACACCCATGCTGTATAGACAAATTAATTGCAGAGATTTATTCCAGCCTTTAGAATTTCCTAAGTGTTATTCTCTTGCTCAGAGTTTGACCCTGTGCTGCCTCAGAGCCTCAGTGCTTAGGCACATGAGGTATACGAAAACCTCCCCGAGCACAAACATGTTGTCCAGAAAGACAGGCCACCTCCCATGGAGTAGGGCAATACACACCATAGCCTTTGAGCCTGCCTCCCAAGATAACCACTTTAAAGAGATGATTGCTTAAATATTTTAAATTATAATTTAAATTCTATTTAAAAGAAATCATCACCAAATAGTAGTATCTGCAGGAGTAGATCCACGGTTACATCTAACCTGTTTGCCTAACTCGTTCGTTGTCTAGTAATATTCTAGACGGCATTGTCACTAGCACAAAATACATAAGACTCAAGACATGTTTATATTTCAAAACTTCCAGGTTCAATTTATGTGAAAGTTGTCTATAATCATACCGTTTCAGGAGCCTAAAAGTTTCAATACTTGAAGTTGTTACATAGATCAGTTACACTTTCTCCGTGTTAACTTTCTTTCACAATAAAACTACAGAGACCCAGGCAGAACCTAAAACAAAAGGCATTGTACCTGCTTGAGAGCAGTTGCCATGGCAAAGCAGTATGCTCGCAGCGACAAGGTGTCACCTTTCAGCTGTGCTTCTTCAAGCAATTTCGCAGAGATTTTGGAAGACTCCAGGCTGTCCTGCATAGAAATTTCAAAGTAAGTTGTACTTGTTATTCTTGTGATCTGACAGGACTGTAAGCAAATGCAATCACATTCAGAAGGCATGCAGAAGTCAACATACTGTATGATCACCAAGGCAACATGTATCTAAACCCAACCAAGCAGATTCTGTGCAGCACTTCTTGAGAAACACAACATCAAAATATGATATTTAAAATGACAGAGGTCAAAAGAAGGTAAACATAACTTCCATTCTTTTAAGAATTACACCTGGCCCTGTTTTGGCTTCTACAAGAGATAAAAAACCTGTGGCAATATCCTAAACCAAACAGACACTTTCCTTTTCACTTCTGAATAATTCCAAAATCAGGAAGGAAGATTAATTTTTGTCCTTTATTCTAGAATCCACATTAGGTAGTTACTAAAAAGTCAATATTTTCTAAGCATTGAACTACTCAGCACCACTACACTAAAGAAGTCTGTGTATGTGCAAATTTGAACATTCAGTCATTTTTAGCCTCTCTTACAGATCAAATCTTGAAAAATGTTTCCAAAGCATATATTCTAATATGACTGCTTAGACATTTGCATGTTTTTCAACACAGAAAGCTTCCATTATTCCTGGGACAATTTTCACTAGAGTCTATAATAAAAGGCAATGAGTTTAGCTATGTGCTACCTCACAAACCACCAACTTGCCAAATCAATACGGCTCACACTGGAAATTATGGGTGGAACTGACTGGACTCCAAACAAAATAGTATCTGCCAAACTTAAAAGCTGGCAGCATGAAGATTTTGTAACAATTGGTACCACCGATATGGACAAGAGTCCTCATTTGGTGCTGATTTTTGTTCCTAGTGTTCAAAGTGTCATTCCTGCAAAATATGGTTTAAAACATGTTCTCAAAAATTTAGAAACATTCTGATCACCAGAAGATTGATTATTACGTAAATACTTTGTTGTCATCCAAAGGCCTATAGTTCTTTCCTGCACTAAAAGAAGGACCATCTTTTGTCTCAGAGGATAGTAGTACCTTATAGTGATTTAAAAGATCCCAGAAGTGTTTCAGAGTTGACCTGTAAAACACCTCTGAACAAAGATTAAACATCAATTCCTTTGTTTATCCACTGGCAATAATCTGAGCTTTAAGCCTTGTACATTTTTCTGTACTGGTCTCTGTCGGGATTATTCATAAAAAACCAAAAATTAACCTGGTAAAAATTGAGCACAGCTCTTAATGACATCAATACCACTATTTCCATTATTCAAGTAGTGCATATGAAGATACTTCCCATCAAGATTTTTTCTGACATTTCTTATCTTGCAGCATGCACAAAAGTACTTTTGAGCTTCGTGGTTTCTCCTCCTCCTCCTAACAGATGAATCAACAGATTAAGCTTCTGAAAGAGCTCCACCTAATCCTCTTTAGCGCATAAAGGGTTACTACAGCTTATTCCCCTCTTGGTACTATTTTATCTCAATGAAAAAACCCACGAGTTTATTGTGGTTGTTAAAACAATCGGGTGACAGTTTAGAATTGTTTCCCCTCTATTTTCATCAATAGTAATAATGGGTTAGATTCTCTATTGAAAACACATGTAGGGCCAGATGTAGTGGAAAACAGAAGCCTCGGGAACCTCTTCCTGTTGCATGTGCCATGGGTCCAAGCCTTCTGACTGCAGGCGATGTAAAAAAACGTAAAGATTTTAGGGAAGAAGCTACAGCAGACCTAGAGGCAGGGCTAACTCATCAGAACTGAGAATTGCAGAAGCACCACGTAAATTACTGCTGAGGTACTATTTTAGGCCTACTCCTTTTTCACATAGGCACTCTGTTTCATTTAATGTTTAACTGAGAAACCTGAAGAAGTTTAGTCTGGTGGTGTAACTTTTTCCTCAGCTAGCATCTTTGTAACACATGAGAAAATGGAAGAAAACTTTATAACTGAGTTTGGGAAGGGTCCACTTTAATATTTCAAACTGCAGAACTGACTCAAATCTGGAGAGGAAGATCAAAATAAAAAAAGTTCTGGGATCTCACTTTGCTACAAAAGGAAAACAGTTCTAAGGAAACACTCGTAAAACCAATGTAGCCCAGCTTCTCACCGTGTTCATGCTCTTTTTCTTTGAGACAGGTAAGCTCAAGAACAGCCTGTCTCTCACTAGAGGCATTCCTTTAAGTTTCTTTTCTCCACTCAGCTGTCCATTTTCATCAGGCATGTAGGGAACAGAATACTTTGACAACTCTATTCCTTGTCAAATTTGGATGCAATTACAGAAATGGTTCAAGGCTACTTGTCAGGGGAGGGGGGAAATGGATGGGAAATGTCTGACAAACAGACCAATCACATATAAGCCTTGTCTCTTAAGGAAACCAGACTATAAAATTGATATTGAGGCTCAAGCACACAATATAGTCTGAAGAGTTGTAAAGTTCCCAGAGAAAGAATACTATAAGGCTGTAGCAAATTTGTTCCTTAATGCTTATGTCCATGCAAACTTGCAGAGATTTGTTTTGTGATATTAGTTTGTATGGGAAACTATATATGGGCACTATATCATGCACAATGAAGCAATTTAGGACTTAAATATGTCTAAAATATTTCCAGTAGACAGGAAATCATGACAGGGAAAATATGGAAATTTTAAAATCCAAAAAAAATGCATTTCAAACACTTTTTCATAATGTAAATTGAAAATACTTACCAGCTTATAGCATATTGCAAATGCAAGTAGATATGTTTCTTTGTTGAAAGGTATACCTTGTTTTTTCATTTCTACCAGAACTTCCAAAGCACCTATCAAAAATATATTAGTCTTACTCACTTGACAAATTTATGGCTATACCTTTAGTAACTGAAAAAACAGTTCAACATGCTATGAGCTCAGTAAGTCTATTTGTAAATAAGAATGCAAACTGAAATCCATTATTTTAAAAAGAAAATAATTCAAAAAGTTTAATGCATGGTCAGTTGGATATAAATACCTCTTCTTAGCAAGGAGGTTTTCAGTCTACAGTAGAATATGGCCTTACTCTTTAATTATTTTTATATGAATCTGAAGCTAAATTCTAGATACTTGACAAAGTCACCCTCATTCTTCCTAACTACCCAGAAATCTTGCACCACTTCAGGCAAACTCCATAACATCCCCTCAATAACTCACGTGCCTCAGCATAATGGCTGCATTCAGGTGCTGATCTAGTTATTTTTACAGTGGTTCAGTCTCAACTTCTAGGACAGCTGCTGAACTTATATTTGCTAAACATCAAGAGATCAAGTGCTGCGTATTCAACAGATTTCAAATGAAGGGATTTGCTTGAAAAGCTTATTCCATACTAAATTTAAGGTTTTCTCATGGAAAGTCTTTTAAGTTAGGTTAGATGATTTTTCCTTATCCTCACAAAGGGCCAAACTGATTTGAAGCACTGGACTTAAACACTGCAGTAGCCACTCTGTGTGATGGCACTAGTAAGACAAACCAAGAGAAGACCACAGTTTTGGAGAAAGGGTATTCTTCTCTCCACTGACACTAATGCAGAACAGCCAAAACACTGTTGAAGAACATACCATTTCAAAAACCCACATAAAGCAAACTCTGAATAGAGAAAACAAAATGCTATGGGAAATTACAACACAAAAAGAAGTTAGCACTTTAGAGAAGAGGGTTTAGGAGACAAGGTCTCCTGGATAAAAACAATTCCAGGCAACTTGAATGGCAAGAATACTGCAGGAAGTAGAAGACCAATACTGTCTTCCATTTTTATTACATGCTACAGTGCAACTCATTCCCATCTACACTTATTTACATGATGTTTGGTCATCTAAAACCATAGCCAACTAGCAATATTCATTAAAAAAATACATATATTTATATACACACACAATACATACAGTGAGAAGCATCCTCCTCAAAATTAACTTGTCTTAGTAAACACAATACTTACTTTCAAAATGGCCTTTTTTAAACAACATAGTCATCAAAATATGGAATGATGTACTCTCTGAGAAAAAACCATGCAAATTCTGGAAGAGAAATAGAGCAAACATAAAAAAGGTCAGGAGTGTGAACAGTCTTACTGTGCACAGCATTTAGCAGGTGTTCCTACTGGAACAAGTCTCATCTTTACAAGTTCAACGTTTAACTCTCTGGGTTCCCTGACTGTCCGTCCCTCTGTCAAGTAATCTCTAAAATATCAGTGACTCGGTATGGTCAAAAGCTCACCAAAATTAAACAGAAATTTCCCAGAGTCCTCCTATCATTTTTTTAATGACAGATTGTAACCCCTAAGTCACTGCAAGCAGAAGTCCCTGACAGCTTGCAGCTGACGATCAATATCTTTGTAGTTAAGCACATCGCCATGAAATTGAAAGAATTTTTTTCTAATCACAATATCAAATGATGAACAGGTCAGCACAAGAGCTTGAGTGATGATGATAAGAGTAGCAGAAGAAAGAGAAATTGCATATTATGTTCTACTTCAACCACACTGTGTTGGGAATAGCCAAATAAAATGTCAGACATATTAAGTTTAAATTTCTGTAGCAGAGTCTGAAGAAGTATCTCAGACTCAGTATCTCAGTATCCACCAGTTACTATGTCCTGCAAGTACAGCAGGACCTGTCTAATGACATAGATCCCAATAAGAAAAAAAAACAAACCAAAATAAAAACTACATACTCTTACATGTCTAATTTAAGAACAAAGACTTCTCCCATTTCTTGCTGGGTGTATCTCATGCCTTAATGAATTAGCATCAGAGACATGACTTTTCACTGGCTAGCAGACATTTTTGAAAGCACATTATTGCCTTAATAACACATAAGAGTTTTAGACGTTCAAAAACAAGTCCTTAAGTTTCTTCAGCACTAAAATGGCCAAGTTCTTGAGCTGTTGAACATCATACCACTTCTACAGAGTTCAGAGGGAATCTGAAGTAGAGTACCATGATAAATCTGCTGGTACAAATAACACAAGGGATTTCAGAGGGCTACCACAGAAAAACTCAGAAGCATTCATTCCAAGAGTGATCTAATGCAATACAGGATGTGGGAAAACATGCATCAGCCATGTTAACTTAAGTAATTATTTTTTCATGAATATTTTTTATTCAATTTTATTATACAGAAATAAAATAAAGTTACTAGTCAAACTAGCATTTAATTTCCTTTTAATTACTGTTTTGCTATTGGTAGCATACCATTTCTCATATTTGAGAATACATTGACTGAGAATATATTGAGTAATAATAACAACAACAACAACAAAGGCATTTTTGAAATATAAGGGGAAGTACCTGATCTTTGATAAGTTCTACTGCAGGTCTTTCAAGGTCTAGCTCATAACATAGCCTCATAAAGAGGGGCCCAAATTTAAAATTCTGTAAGGCTGTTATTCCATTCTGTTCATGGTACCTATTGGAAAGATTAAAAAAGTTAATCACACAGAGGATGGAATTAGCCAGGGAGAACAGCTTTAAACAGAGAGCAAGATCTGCACGTGCAATGACAGAGGCACACTCTTCTATCTGCACCAGCCAAAGATATATAGATAACAGGAGATTAAATTTTAAGGAAAAATATAGTTTTGATCAAACTAATAAATTAACTAGTAATAAATTATCTCTTCTATTACCTGTAATCTACATTAAATCAATAATAGAATGGGTCTCTACCTAAAAAATTCCCAGCTACTTTACCTTCTATTCATGGAACGACAGCACAGAAGTTGCAGCAGTCTATTTTAGCAGCAATACCTGACAAAATACCTCTACAAAAAGAGAGTATTTTAATTTTTACTTTATAGGTCCTACACTGTAATTGCTGGGAAAGTTTTCACTCACAAAACCTCCTGCCATTAATCTGCCACTGCTGGTTCCAGACCAGTTTATAATCAGGCCTGTCTTGGCTGGAAAAAAACCCTGAAAATACATCTGCTTCTCAGCTGTGGGATGATTTTTCTGTGTGGTTCCCCATTCATTCTGCAGTAGGACACTACTTTGTTCTCATAGCTTGACCCTCCTTTGACCTCAGAGTCTTTGAAGGGTTTGAAGACCCAAAGAAAATGAAAACACAGCCTTAACTTAAGAGATTAATTATGCCTATAGCCATTGAATCAGGACAAGCACTCAACTGCAGATATAATCTGGGATGATCTAATAAAAGACAAAAAAATAAAGACAGAAAAGAGCGTTACCTGGATTTTAAAAAATACCTGTAAATAACTTTTCTGGCTAATTCCACATCAGATGAAGTCTGACATAAATGCAGTAAATTTTTTAATTCATTTTTGAGAATTATTCCATTTTTCTTTAATTTTTCTTTAATACTTCTAAAATACGGATCTGAAAATAAAATACATAACAGGAGCAGTCTATAGACAATTCCATTACAGGTGTTGCATACTTGGTACCTAAAACATGGAGACTGAATGAATCAGAAAGCTTGTTTTTTCACCAAGAAAAATGCATAAAGCTTCTCACAGACAAGCATGCCAAAGTGACTCCATGAAGTCATGTCAAACTTGGAAAACCAAGAAGATGCATATTGTGAACTTAATTAATTGTGTATGTTATGGAACATATCTGGTAATGGAAAAGTTTTAATGAGGAAGAAAGTTTTGTGACATTTTTTGTCTTCTGTTCTTTTTCTAAAGAGCAAGCAAACAAACAAAACCAATTCCACACAGCATTCAAACAACTGTAAAAACTACTCAACACTGTTCATACAGAAGACTCAAATTTCTTCACAGCTGATGAAAACACAAAGACTCTCCTATATAATCTGTGTTTTTCTACACACAGCCATAAACTTAAGAGTTGCTTCTCTTACCCTGCTCCAAAACAAGATGGTTCTCTATCCCACCCATTTTCCTATGACAAATCAAGCACAAAGATGAGTCCTCCAGTTGGTAATCTCAATCCATTGACCAACACACACAAGATTAAAATCACATGTACCACCTGACAGCCTCATTCCTCTCATGGTGCTGACCACATCTTGGGGAGAGAAGCAATCTTTTTTGTAGCACTGCTGTTTCCAAGCTAGTGAGCTACCCAAGAGGTAAAAAGTAGGCACCACAGGGAACAACATATTCAGTTACTGGATGCATATCTGTTGCTACATGCAATTGCAAGTCCTTACTCGAGACTGAAATACAGAGCTGAATCCTGGAAGTTAGAAGAATGTATACATACAAGTAGGCATATATAATGCTTGTGATGTGTTCAAAGGTGTACAGAAATTCAAAAAATACCTGGGATCTGAATGGTATTTATACTATTGTAGGTAATTGTATAACTGCGGTAGTTAATAGCATAACTATTGTCGTTAATGGTTGGATTATAACTACAATAAATAATAGCTATTATATATTCTGTGCAACAGTTATTACTGCTTTTTCCATTACTAAACCAAGTTTTTATTAGCTCTAATTACTTATTTTCATTTTTCACATATTACATTAAACACTGAGTACAGAAACTATTCACACATACACATTAACAGATGTTTAGCACAATGTTTTCATTAGTTTTCAGAGGCTACTATTTGTATGAAACTAAAAGGTCAACTGTGACCTTTGGCTTCTACAAATCTGCTTTAGGAAAAGTGATTGACCCACAGCAATAAATTCAATGTATCTCAAGTATGGGATGAATAAACTACAATATAAGTATGACATCATTACAGCAAAATATAATAACATTATGACTTGCAACTGCACAATTTAAATTTTACTAAATATAGAAAAAACTGTCAGGTTGACTTTACTTCCCTCTCTGTCCCAAAAGACTGATTTACATAAAACTAGATTTGTTTATTTGTCTCTTCCTTGTCTTAAAATTAAGTACAACCTTTGGAACACTAGAACACCCACACATGATAAAGCAGTTTTGCCTAAGCTTTCTTAAATAATAAGGGCAGCTTTATGTTTATACCTATGTTTCTTAAAGAAAGGAATTTGTATACATTTTAAACAGCATGACAAAATCCCTGCTAGAAAAAATCCACTGATTCTGCTCCTATATTAGTTTGGAAAACCTGAATTTGTTTTTCATATTCGGTGTAGCATATGTCAGTTGGAAGTGGGTGTACAACTGAGAACTTACACAAGGCAAAAGAAAAAAAAATCTAAAAGAATATGCTAACTAAACTTACAGAACAGATTAAAAGAGAATTACTGGTGAAGGCCTTTTCTGGATACTTAGGTAACTATGTGGCTTTGTGTTTCCCTTCTCTGTTGATGATGTATTTGAAGCGATATTTGTAGACTGAAACAGTATTTTCTATTAAATTATCTTAAAAAGTTTGAAAAGGGAGGACACAAACATTTCAGGTCTTATGCAAACACCTTGCACACATGAAAGCTTCTCCACACATATTCTCAACACAGGATAATTAACATTGTTTCATTTTACAAAGCCTCAGGTCTTCCAATAATGGTAGATACAAAAAATTTGCAGGAGGAAGACATAAGTTGTTTCTTTAAATGGGATCAATTAGTGTCATACTTTCGTAACTTGGACTGTTTTGTTTCCTAGGACTTATGCTAAAATTGAGAATGGTGACTATGAAATAAATTCTATACCTTTATTGCCATGAACTTCATTCCTAATTGCCACTTTCATCTGTTGAAATTCTTGTAACTTTATATCTTCTTCTGTTAGCAGATACCGCTTCCCTATCACAAGAAAAAAAAAGAGGAAGATTGAGTTTTATGTTATACTGTCTGATTTATTACTACTGAACCTTGCATGTATTAATTACTAACTTCAATTTTCTGATGCCAGACCATTGTCAGTATGACATTAAAAAACAGACTGCAAAAACTGAAGTTGTTCATGTCACAAACAAAAGAACACAAATACTATGTTACAGCTCTATGGACTTTATGTGCACAAGGATGAAGAAGTATTTAGTTATTGAATGAGCACAAGAAAAAGTAGAGGCAATATTCCTCTTCACCAAGGAAGAGGAGCATTCTGCTCCGGAATAAGGTCTTTCCCTCCTTTTATACTTTCATAATGATTTTTTTGTCATTTCTTTATTGTCCACAATTCACTAGTGGCACAGCTTGCTTTCCCCTTAAGCGCTGTCCCCACTGCTGTAGAACGCATCATTCTGGAAGCTCCAAAAGCAGTACGAAGACACAAAAAGCTTATTTTTTGAATTTATAAAAACACCAACTGTATTACTTGGATTCCAGTAACACTCAGGAGACCTAGTGAAGTTCTGTTACACTACAGACACAGAGGTAAGACAGTTATTTAATCTAGAAGCTCAAAATTAACTTTGGGTGCTGACCTCAACTGTACTGTGTTGCAAGCTGCTTTAATAAAAGTGTCATGCAAAACCTGTTTGACAAGTTTTTGCTGTCACAAAATCAGATGTCCATTAGATTTTTATTTGCAACTAATGACTTTGTAACAGAGAGTCACTGTAGTAGATTACATTGTTACAATCTAGTATTTTAAAGTTTTGGCTTCTTAAAGAATTATTGGAACCATGAAGGGACAAGAACAAGTATTGAACTGAGTTAGGTTGTTTATTCTCATTCTGCATTTCCCTAGAAAAATGTAACAGGCCATGCAAAAAACCCCACTTGTTTTCTATGCAAGCAAAGCATGCTAATGACACACTTCATAAAACCTGAAGCAAAAAATCCATTTAATGGCACATTCATCCATTAAATTTAATGGAAACTGTTCCAATGGGAAAAAAACCACAATTTATCCAGCACAAAATTGATCTGTATTAGCCACCATTTAGGTACCACAGACCTGGTCTAACAGCGAAAGCCCATCCCAGTCCTGGGCCTCTCCAGGGCTGGTGCAGGAATCATGACAGTGCCTGGGGTAGGACCAGCACACTGCATATGACAGACACTCAGTGGTCACGGACAGTGTTAGCAGAGAGTGGGGGGCAGCAGAATTTTACCCTTCTTGAATTCAATTTGATGAATTCCACTGCTTCCTTAGATTCATACCTTACAGTGTTACAGAAACAAACCAGTGCAAAACCAAGCAAGGGGACCTCGAATGAAAAAGGAGGGAGATGGATATGATGGCTGGCATGTGCAGGTGGTGCAGGCTATCCCAGAGAACTTAACCAACTAACCTGCTCTGCCTCACAACCCTCTACCAGGCTGGCCAGTGAAGAGGGGTGGGCAGAGCACGAGGCAGAACGGAGGGCTCCATGTCTCTGAGGGGTCTAACAGAGCTGTAACCTGAGCGAGGCCTCCACAGGCCAGGAGCCCAGCCAGGGCCTGGGCTCAGAGCTCTGCAACATACATCTCTTTTCCATGTGCCCCCATTTCCTTCTCTGGGCAAGGGAGTGCCTTTGGAAGGCCTCTGAAGCCCAGAGTCTGGATAACACTGTCATCCTCCCAGAATAAACACACATTTATGAAACTGCACATGTGTTTGGTTGGTTGTTTCCTTTTCAATGTCACATCCTGACAGCAGCAAGTAGGAGATCCGCTCACTAACGCTGACCTCCAGGGTGACCTTACTGTGGCCTTTCAGTATCTGAAGAGGGTCTATAGGAAAACTGGAGAGGGACTTTCACAACGGCATGTAGGGCTAGGACAAGTAGGAATGGCTTTTGACTAAAATAGAGTAGGTTTAGATTAGATATTAGGAAGAAATTCTTTACTCTGAGAGTGGTGAGGCACTGGAATAGCCCAAAGAAGCTGTGCATGTCCCATCCCAGGAAACGCTCAGGGCCAAGCTGAATAGGGTTCTGCGCAACCCGATCCCGTAGAAAGTGTCCCCATGGCAGGGGGTTGAAACCGGACGATCTTTAAGGTCCTCTCTAACCCAGGCCATTCTGGGATTCATTTTATGATCTTGTAAGGCCACTGCCCACCCTCCCTGCACGGCCTTCCCACCAGGAGCCCCTGGGCGCTCCCCGCCAGAACACCACGCGCCGAGAAGGGAATCCAGGCAGGAACTACAGTTCCCGTCAGGCCCACGCCTGGCGGCGGCGCCGGACCTGCCGAGTGTTGCCGTACCCGTATCCGCCGCACCGGCGGGCAGCCTCGTCCCCAGCCAGGCCCCCCGCCGCCCCCGCCGCGAAGCCCGCAGTACCTGCGGCACGCAGCCCCAGGCGCCCGGGCGGGCAGGCGAACCGCCGAGCGCCGCGCCGCCTCCCGCGCCGCCCGCCGGGACCGCCCGCCAGCACCGCCGCCATCTCACGGCCACCGGCCGCGCGGGGCGGGGCGGGCGGAGCACTCGCAGTCTCCCCGGCGCCGCCCCCTCCGGCCTCGGCACCATGGCCGCCCCATGCTCCGGCGCGCCGTGCTCCGCAGCGGGAGGGCCCCGCGCGGCCCAGGTCGGTGCGCTGCTGGGGGGCGCGGCGGGGCGGGAGGCGCGGCCGGGGCGCGGCGCTGGTGGCGTGGTTGCCGCAGGCGGAGGTGGGAAGTGTGAGCAGGGGTGGGATGCTGCACCGGGACTGCCCTCACCTTCCCCCGTTTCTCTCTCTCTTCGTATATCTGTGTGAAATTGGAGGCAGCTCTGTGGACGTCTTATCGCTGGCGTGCAGTGTAGGAGAGTGTTCTCAATTTGTATTTTAGTGGATCCTCCACCGTGCGGATTTCATAGCTCGACATTTTAGGGCCTGCCCCTTTGGGCCGGGGGAACCCACGCGGAATGGTATGAGAGGCCGCCAAGCCCGTGGCAGTGAGTGCCCAGCACAACCTGGTAACGCCGGTGACAGAAGAGCCGCAAGGCTGATGTCTTGGAAAAGACAAAAATGTGACCTTTGGGAAGAACTGAGCTCAGTAACGTTTGCCTAAAGAGTGGTGGTGATGGGTGACTCCGCTGTGCCTTTTCACACGCGGAGCACGCTTTCCTCCGTTCTGCTTCCTGGATGCCCAGGGTTCAACCACGCCGCCCTTCCTTCCCTCTGGCGCTGAACCGGCGTGAAGAGCTCAGCCCTGACCTCGGCTTACCCGAGCATAGAGCTGTCAGGCGGACAGTTTTGGTATAGAAAATAGTTCTGTAAAGCCTCATGCTTGGTAGTAGCATCCTTTGCGTGAATAAACATACAGTAATTTACCCTAAAAAAAACCCAACCAAAAAATCCCCAGAAACTCACACCAACCTCCCCAGGTCTTCTGTATGTCTCTTTTGTCAACCTAATTAAAAATAGCACTAAAAGAAACCGTACTAACCAAACAAAAATACCTTATTTTCTGTTTGGTGAAGTGATGTAGATACTCTCATATTCTGACTGTGGAATTCTGTGTTCTGGGCCTTTTTGATAGAGGTTTGCAAAGTTGTTCGGAGGTGGACATGTGTGTATAATGGTGTGTCAGAAGGATGAAGAGAAAAATTGTTTCACAACCAAAACTAAACTTTCAGAGGTAGCTGATTTTAAAGCTTTAAGGTAGTTGCTTAGACTTCTGTGTAGTATTGTAATGTCTATTTCTAAAATATTTCATATTTCTTAACATTACTTTCTGCAACCTTCTACATGTATTCCTATATCTTCCTTCAACAAATTTTATCCAGATCTTCCTCATGCATTTTCAAGAACACATCATCTGTGGCTGATGTACAAATTCTTTCAGTTGAAGCATTTTCTGTTTTGTTTCAAAAGCCTAGTACAGCATCTTGAGCAGATTTCAAAGGTGGTACAATGAGTATTTGGAAAAAACTTCCAAAAATGTTTCTGTGAATGGACAATTCACAGGAGATGGAAAAAAAGGAGAATATTAAAAGGGAAGTATTTCCAGATGAGCATCTAACTTTCACTTCCAGTGAGACAGGTCTTTACAGGTAGAAAAAATAACTATCCAGCAACAACAGAAAAGCCTTTTTGTGCATAGCCATGTTTTTTGCTTATGTTTTTTAGCCTACATTTAGCTAATTGATAGCATTTGATAAAAAAGGTCTGTGTGCACAAAGAAACTGCTTTTATTGTTCTTTGGGTCTTTTTCTGCCTTTACAAATTTGTCCTTTTCTTAAATAGAGAGTTCAGGTTTGGAAATATTTGTTTCGTGATGAAAAAAACCTTATAGGGGAAAGCTTTTCTGTTTTAAATATTACAAGAAAATAATAAAAATAAATAAAAATAAGTATAATAATAATTAAATACTAATTAAAATAATAATAATTACAGTGAATCAGAATTGTTACAGTAGTAGTTGCTGACTGCTGTGTTATAAAGACAGCTTAATGCATCCCACTCAGTAAATGGGACAGTAAAAGATAATATCTAATAAAGTGTTACTTTGTTTAGAGTTGTCTAAGCAAACTAGCTTACACAGTATTGTCTTTCTTCATTAGGTAGAAGATCTCTTCTTTCTGCAGCCTATGTGGATAGCTCAAAATGGGAAAAGAGACAAAAAGAGGAGCATAACCTGGGTGAGAAAAGTTTGTTTCTTGTCTCCACTTTATCAAATGATTAGCAAGCTAAACTAATTTTTTACTAGCTCATCATCTGTAAATAAGAAAATGTGTGAAGCAATATGCTTCTACTAAGCTTCTGTGTCAAAAGGTGTTCAGCATATTAAAAATTTGTCATAAATATTCAAAGCTATAATGCAGAAACAAGCTAGAATTTGCCCATTTGATTAATATTTGGTTTCTACAAGCTAGCTTTTTTCTTTCACAAAATCCAAAGTGTTATGGCTGTATCCAAGTGTCATTTTCGTTGACATTGTTTTAATTGTGCAGCAGTGCGAAAGAAAAACTTAAGTATTGCAGGACAGTCCTGTTTAAAGACATTTTTTAAAAGGAACATTTTCCTCAGAGTTTTGCAGTTTCTTGTTGAATTACAGATTTTTTGGGGCGGAATGAAACCAAAAGTTTTATTTTCAAGAAACTGTACATTAAACTGTATCTGCATACAGAACTGAGATCTTTAGTGCAAGTTTTATAGCTAAATTATTTGGCTATGTTACATTTGAAATTACGTTCCACCATCTTTTTGGTGACTATGTTAAATAGAAAACATCTTGCAAAACATATTTCCATGCTAAAGATAGATATGCAGTATTTTGTACCACAGGTGTTTGGAGACTCCTTAATGCATAATCCTCGTCTTCTCTTTTTCTTTCCCTGGGCCCCTGAACCGTAGTTGTTACTTACAATGCAGATTATGAGGCTGAAAGAAGAATCAGCAGGTGAAATTCCAGGAGTTGTGTCAGGCAGGAAGCCAGACAAAATGATCAGAATGATGGTTTTTTACGCCCTGGTTTGTTTCTCGTATTTGCATGTGAACATGTAGGGGTTGGGATTGCCAACATGTTATACTGTACCTGGATCAGAAACAATTGGTGGGTCCTCATGGCTGTAGCTGGAATCCTGTGGAGACTGTGGAGACTGTTTACCCTTTACTGTCAATAGGACTGCTCATGCAGTGTTTTTTGGGCTGGAGCCACAAATTTGTGCCCTGTGATGTATTTGAACCTGTCACCTTCAGGTGAAAATGGGTTATTATTTTGACAAATGTCATAGCCAATAGAAATCCACCATTGAAGAAAACACTGTTGTGCAAGTGCTGGTCCAGTCCATGTTTGGCTTTTCCCAGGCCTGGCAAGATCTTCTGTGACTGTTTGGCAGGCACAGTTCTTGCTGCTCCTCTGCTGATTATCTTGATCCAAAGCAGATGTCTGTTCCATGCTTTTCAAAGAACTGCTTTGCATTTTCATTTTGTGTTCACAGAAAAGAGAAAATAAGTTAACATGGTGTCAGCTTTATTAGCATTTTCAAAGAGGAGACAGCCCTGCAGACGTCTGCTCTGTAGCTGTCAGTTGTATGGTTGCACATATAATCTTGTGTGTGGTAACTGCTGATTATAGCTTGAGTGAATTCCTTGTGCTGAGGAGATGCTCTTTTATTTGTTCTTCAGACATTGTTTCAGAACTGTTATTATGCAAAACTATGTTGTGAGGATACTTTTAAAGGAAAAAAAAGTATTTAAGTATTTTCTTATTTAAAGTCAATTCCATTTCTCTGCTGCAATAATGTGCCATCCCAGACTTGAACTCATTTACTGCATCCATGTAAGATACACTTTATTGTCATCTCTGTAATCTCAGTTTAGCATTCCAGGCAGGAATGAGTTTAGCAAACTTCAGTACTGAAAAATGTGTGGGAAAGAACAAGTCTGTATTTTGTGTACAAAAGGGCATTTGTTCAAAAAGATAGGAATGGAAAATATGTTAATTTGGAATTTACAAGCTGCTTGCTGGTAGGAAGATATCTACCTAGATGTGGTTTGGACTCCATTTACTAAAAATGTAGTATCAAGGAAACAGAAGGCATGGCTCGGCTTAAATTCTCTATTGCTTCACTTGGTTCATCACTAACAAGAATGAAAGTAAGTCACAGTAAGCACCTTCATGAAAAGAAAAACAATTACCAGAATCCCAGGGGATGGCGTTAGATTCAGAGTGCCTAAAACGGTTCACCTGCAACACCAGGTGGCAGTGCTGCCTTTATAGACTTGAATGACTTCCATTCAAAGCCTTGTTCAGTACAAAGCTATTGTTCTTTCCAGAAGCTGCTAGTTGTGTGGAAGTAGAGAGAAATGTGGAACGTATAAATTGTAAGGTAAAATATTTGCCTTAGCCTTCCTTTATATTTTAATTGGATCTTTAAAATAAATCAAGGCTTTCCTTATATCAAATGGTTAGCCTATGAGTTAGCTCTGCCCATCATTCCCAAGACAAGTAAATTTTGCACCACATTTGTATCTTCTTTCCCTATCACTGGGGATCAGAACACTGTTCTGGATGAACCACTTCTAAGAATACAAGGATATAAACAGAATAAAAGTGACCTTACGTGGTGGTTAAACATACCACTTACTGTTCTACTTGATGTGGCTACGTTCTGTGCATAGGTACACACTGTGAACCAAACTGATACTGTGATGATTTCCTAGGCCACCAAACTGGTGTTAGAAGTCATAACCACTGACTTGGAAGGTGACGGTCAGTATTTTCTCAGTCATTGTCCTTAATCACCCTATTGCAGGCAGCAAGACACTGAGTTTATGCAACATGTGTCTGTTAAAATGAACGTAGAATTTTGATCTGTCTGTTAAAATACTGATTTGGTTTATATACTAGTGTTAGCGCTCAAGTTTTACTACCAGCAATGACAGGAGATTTGGGCATTCACATGCTTGCATTCTAGTACTTCTGTTAGGTTTTTTTTGATGAAGAAGAAGTTTTAATCTTGATTGTTGAGTAGCAACAATGGAGAAAACTTGATTTACAAAAGGTAGCTGAATTATTTCAAAATGTGAATATGAGAAAAAAAAAGTCTGATTTTAGATGCTCTTCAGAGAAAACAAACCAGTAAAGAATTACTCACTGCAAATTATTCTTATCTAGTAACTACCACAGAAACAGCAGCTTGTATGGAAAAAAACCTGAATTTCCCATTATCTTAATTTGTCTGCTATTCTTTTAGATTTAATCAACTTTCAGTTTATTGTGACTCTTACACTGGAGTTGATTGATAAGTGCTTCATGTTGCTTTCCATACTATAGTTCTGGTGGAGAGTTCCAGCTTTGTAGGCAGCATTAAAGGTCAATGATTAAAATTCTGCATGTGAACTCTCCCAGAGGATGCTGGTGTATAATGGCTAACAGTCTTGTGATCTTGCATTCATGCCATTGTATTCATTGGGTTTATATTCTGCTTAAGTACTCAGTGGGCTGTTCATCTTCATGAGCACCTAGACAAAAGAAATGCCAAGCTCAGGGCTTGAGTGTAGCCCAAAATGGCCGTAGGGATCACCCAGTTTTCAGAGAGTGATGCGTAACAACTGTAGTTCTGCAATAGATAAATCAACTCCCAATATGTGCAGTTGTCTGTCTCAGGTCCACATTGCTGTGTCCAGCATATCAGATTTTGGAACGAATACTTCTTTCCAACTGTCTTGAAATGGAGATGAAGAATGGTGGATGACAGTTAGCTTGGTACATTTAGGCAAGTACCTAGGCAGTCTTTGTTCTGGATAAGTTGACTTAGTCTTAGTATCCCTTCTCTCTAACTTCTGTCACTACTGGGAAAGCTCCCAACGCCTTTGCCCGTGTGTGTCATCATGGTGTTTGTGACTGCTAGAGAGTTGGATAAGATAGAGTCAAATATAGACACTTCTTGTAAGGCTATTCCCACTTAAATTTCTTTACCAATAAAGAAGTCAGTCTGCTTTTTAGTTGTTATCTGGTGTAGCATGGCCTTGGTGGCCCACATCAGCTCAGCATCCTTTGTTGTCATCTTCATTTTCCAGGAACAGTATAAAACTAAAACTCTAAATTAAATTAATTTAACTTCCAATTAAATTCATTAAATGCAGCAATGGCTAGCTACCTGTTCAACAGTCAGAAGTTTCAAGCTGTGTATGGTTGAATTAATATTGTTATATGACTGCTGAAGAGAATGCTATAAAGTTAATAAGGTACTGGCACAGTGCTCAATTTGATTAATAGGATTTCTTTGTATTGCTGTTTGTGACGGAAGAGTTTGTCAGTATGGTACTGCTTGTTTCTGTTTCTCATTGTTTTACTGTAAAATAAAAATCCATGCCAAAAACACTGTCCAGCGTATGCTAGGCTTGAAACCAAGTGGGAATTCTGAGGACATCTGGTCAGTTGTTTTTTTTAGATGAGTTATAGTAGTTATATGAATTTCATCCAGCACATTATAGGGTAGTTTGCTTTTCTCCCCATTTTACTAATAAGTTAGGATCATCATGTTGAGAACCTTTTAATGTATTCTTTTCTGTTAAAGTATTTAACAATAATTGAAAGTACTGTTTTCATACAACTTCAAAATGAGATGTTAAAAAGTAACCAGAATTTGATTTCGTGGACACAGGTTCTATTCAAGGTTATATGATGGCTCTGCAGATTTTCCTGTAATGCCAGTTGATTAAATGTACTCTTTTTCTACTTTCTCCAGCTGACTTGGCCCACTTAATGGACAGAACCTATGAAAGAAAGCTGCCTGTCAGCTCTTTGACAATAGCCCGGGTAAGAAAATAAATCCCAATCATGAAGTCATAGAAATGACCGTGGAATGCTTGTGTAATCAAGTGAGCTGAGAAGGAATAAATGATATCACCTCAGTTGGGAGTTCTGGGATCATAAATGTCTTGCTGTACTGTTAGATGGCTGTATAAAGCCGTTTCATTGTTACTTTAGACTCATTAGTTAGTACCTGGACCGTAGGGTCTTCAGAACAGAATATTTCTTTTTTCTGTAAAATCAGGCCTCACTATTAGTGGGTTGTGTTTTTCCCTAGTATATGTTCCCAACCTTCTTGTGGTTTCTGTCTTTGTGAGAGCTTTAATGCCTCCTCAGGCACTGCATAAGAACCCAGGCTGCTAATGGAATGCAATAAATTAACACCCTACACTGTCTGTCTTCCTCCACTTCCAGACTTCTTTCAGTGAGGCAGAGGTAGACGTATTTTGCTTCTGTAGTTTTCTTTCCTTGCAGCAGACTGAGGCAGAACAAATGCTGACATGGGTTAAGCAAAGTCATTATTTTTACTTGAATTAGTAACCAGTTCCATCCTCTGCATGGGTTAATCTGGAGAGGGGGAGCGAAAGCAAAGATGTGAGCTGTGTTTTTAAGTTACCTGTGTAAGAGAGTTTGTATTGAAGGAGAATAAATATGTCACTTGTTTAAAAAAAGGAAAACAAACAAATTTCAGTCTTCAAAATTACCACAAAAAACTGAATTACCACCCTTGTACCTCAGTAATATCATTAATTAGGGTCATTTGCACCACTGACTGAGGAGTCACAGAACCCTTTGTTCAGTTACAAGAGCAAGCATTTTTACAGATCAAACATTCTTGATCATTGCTTCTGAGACAGGGTCCATGAGAGAAATGAGTGTTCCTCTCCCTTTTATTAAATAGCTTTATTCCTTTCCTGCATCATCCTGCTTTGGGGTACCTTTTTTGTGGAGAAATGGCATTTTCAGATTGTCAAACAGCCCCACTTTCCAATACCTGGAGCTCACAGCAGTTACTTATTTTCTAAAAGGTAGATAAAGGACCCAGGCATGCTATTGCCACACTTTAAAGATGAGACCTATAAATGTACGGCATGCAAGGATAATTAAGAAATGGGAGATCAAATACCAGTCAGCTGAAATTATTATTTTTAGCTTAGGATAAAGACAAGTACTGACCTTGAGAACATGTTTATATATTCTCAGCTAGAGGTATTATGTTGGGAAGACTCTAGTGTTTCGGTGTCTTTATGTTAGTACAAGGTGCAGGAAAACAGGATACACTTCCATAACACAAAGTCTGGGTGAAAACTTGGCTTGTATTTAGTTGATAGCACTAGGAATTTTGTAAGATTGCCTGAAGAAGACAGGGTTGTAAATGAAAGGAAAATTGTGTTTTATAGCATGGGGTTGGATTTTTTTTATACCAGTGTTCATATGCATGGTGAAATACAAAATGCTTTTGCTCTTGTCCTTCAGAATATACAGTAAGAATAGGCACAACAATCAACTTTAGAGAAAAAGATATTTTTTTGAAGAGAATTAAGGTATGTCAAGGCTCACTTAAAACTCTAACAAACAAACCTAAGGACCTGAATGTATTCTTAAAATAAAGGTTGTGATTAAGAGAAAAAATTCAGAAGAGCACCAAAAATACAGGGTACTAAACTCTAGAGACTTAATCCTCAGATGGTCTGCAAGTTTCTCAGAGGTGAGGAAGGGAGTTGTCTCAGTTTAGAAAGATTTGACTTCTAGCAGTCTAGAAGAAACCAGTTAGGAGCAAGCAAAGATGTGAAGAATTCCGGTACTGTCAGACAGCTAAATATGCTGACAAATGTATTTTGTTATTGCATTTTCTTCTAATATGCTTTGTGAGTGCTCCGTCTTGAAGCTTTTGTTTCTTGTGTTTTAATCAGTTTGTTGACAACATTTCTTCACGAGAAGAAGTGGATCAAGCTGAATACTACCTTTACAAGTAAGCATCTTTTCTCTCCAGCACGAACTTTGAGTCATACAAGTAAATACCATGAGGTGTTGTCCTTTGAAGAAGACTGACCCTTTACAGCTTACTGGCTTTGGTTTCTCTCTAGCAAAGTATGCTCATCTACTTGTCTTACAACTCACACCTAAGGGCTTTCTTGGTTGTTATGGCTGTCCTCCTCTGGACCTCTGGCATTGATTCCTGTCAGGCATGTTAGTTTGAACTACTGAACAGCCAATGCAACCTCCAGCTGTGGTTTACATTAGAAATTATAAGGAATTATGTTTGTTCACAGCTTTTCCTTCTGATAGTTTTTTATTACTAAGTCATTATTTATCTAAATTGCTATATGCATATTTGTGTGTGTGTGTATAGGACTCAATGAAGCTTGTTTCCTTGGAACTAGCAAAAATGAAAATGGACATCCTATGGTAATGATCAGGTCAAGGTTGAATGAAGTGTAGTTTTTATCCCCTTACTACTTTCATGTTTCCCAGATCAGCTGTGTGATTCACCTTATGCATGGGTTGTTAGGGTTTTCTGCAACTATTCTTGTGTTAAGTGAAGTGTACAGGGTACCTTTACTGCTGGTGCCAGGTTGAATGCTTGCTTGCTTTAAGTCAATACCTCTCAATATTGACTTTAAGAGGGCAAAAATTCTTGCTGATCACTAAAACAAATTCATTCCTTTATGGATGGTTGCACACACACGTTGAAAGCTAAGTCTTCTGATGGAGAAAGTAACTCATGCTGTCAAAATGTGTGAGAAGGCATCCTTACAAATAATGTCAGGTTGTTATTTGTAAATAACAATGATTTTTATTTTAATTAAGATGTTTGCTGGATGGCTGTTTTAATTAAATGCATAGTTTTAAATACATAATTGCATTAGAATTCAAATCTCCGTGATTCGCTGATACTAATGGGACAGTATCTGAATACTGCAGTGAAAAAATCCTGTAGTGAAAAAATAAAAATAGGAAGAATCTCTCACAGAGGGGAAGTTAGTGGAGCTTTCATTTCTTTTGATCAAGACTTCCTTAGTCCTGTCAGAATCTGTGGTCAAAAATGAATTTTCCATCCTGCAATGGCAGAGATGAAAACAGGACAAGGTAAAGCCACTTTAATGCCAGCCGTCTGGTACCTTTTAGTAACATTCTTGAAGATTGAAAAGTATTTTGTGCGGCACATACTTAAGCCCTCTCTGATTGAGTCAGGGCCTCTATGATCAGGGATGTCAAGAGACCTTTGATTTCCCTGACATGCAGAGGAAAGTGACTTACTAAGTCTCAAAATGGTACAGATAAAATCCAGATAGTGAGACATCCATATATAATGTATCTTTCAGGTTCTTTATTCTTACATGTTCTTTCTTTTTGAAAAAAGTTCAAGGAGAGTGACAAAAAAATAGAAGCAAGAAAATGGTCCATAGTAAGAGGTAGAGAATGGTATGGGAATCTCCTAACATGTAAATATCCTTTTTACTTTTCATCTGTGCCTGGCTAATTCATCAGTTTAAAATACAAGGTTTCTATCTTAAGAACACATCCTTGTGTAGAGAGTTACATTTCAAGAATAATTACAGTTATTTACCATTTCCCTAAGAAATAATTCTCCCATGGCTGGTGAGAATATAGTTATGTGCACGTCAAATGCAATCATTTGTATCAATGTGGAGAGAATAGAGAAGTACTGATGTGTCACATGGCTTGTCAGACATGCTTTAGCTGGAATTTTTCTTTGTGTCTCTGCAGTGCTGCTTTGTTTTGGTGTTGCAGAATGGTTAGTCTTTTGGTGATGTTAGCAACGTTTTTCAATTCATTCCAGCATTGATCCATGAAACTGTTCTCAAAAATGCACATATATACAGGTAGTGATTGGTATTTGCAAGACCCCTTTAACTGGTCTTTGCACTTAGACTGGAGTTCAAATGAAGGATGTGTTTATAAAGATAGGCCTTTGCATGTGGGAGCATGTTTGGCACAAAAAAGTCCTGAAAAAGGGGCCACACCAGGAGACATAAATGGAGGGAGTAGAGAGGGAGAATTAAGGAGCAGAGAAGCTTTGACAAGTAATCTCTTTTTATGCCTTCATGAGAAACAGTTCCAAGCACAATTTTTGTACTTTATGTAAGGAGAATAAGCTTTTAAAAAGGAGAAAGGCAGTGTAAAATAAAGATGGTTTTGTGTCCTCTGAGGTATACAAATCCATTGCAAACAAATGGTCTGGTAAGTTGACTGTATGTGCATTTTCCTGAACATAAATGAGAGAATGCTCCCAGAGTCCTGTGTTTTTCCCCTTAACTGCTTGTAGAGTATAAAGAAGGGATTTTGATATCTGTCCCCAGTGTTTGGTGCCTCTGGCAACCTGAGGTGAAGGGTAGTCAGTCCCAAGGCCCCTACAAGGCTGGAAGATGTTCCTGGTACAAAAGGCAAAATCCCTGCAGAAAGAATCAGGGGAAAGTATGCTTGCTATCTCGAGGTTTTCTGAAGACAGGAGTGACAGAGCTTGTAATCACTAGCTTTGTAGACTGGGGAGTTTCCTTCTATTATGTCAGATGTTTCAAAAAGTAGTATTCTGGAGCATTACCATAATGCATTTAGGGTTCTGAAATACAATTATATGTATTATATCTAGACCTGTTTCAATTTTCTATCCTTTTAAAGCAGTGGATCTCCAGCCATACTGTCTCCACAGAGGATCTTGAGCTCCCAAGAATAGCTGTGTGGAAACTGCTATACCACATTGTGAAACATGTCAGTAAGATGGTAAAGGCCAGTTTGAGGCATGACGTCATCTGCTTTCAGTGCTCCTCTTTTTGTTCTCTTCTGAATACCTCCCCCCCTCTGTTAACTGTCAGACTTAAAAAAATCCTTTCATCTCCTAGGATCCCAGCAAAAATTCTAATCAGAATGCAGAGCCCTTTCAGCTAGATCAAAGATCTGCAGTTCGCCTTACTTTGTCCTGTCTCACTGAGATGTCACTATTTCACACATCAGGGTGTTTTTCATATGATGGAAACATTAGCATAATGGAAGGAGGTTTTGTGGTGAGGTAACTGCTGATTCTGTATGTAGGTTTTATGCCAACAAAGATTTTCAATGGGTATGAAAGCAATTGGTGAAGTTTTATGTTGAGATTCCTCAGGAGAATTTTTAATTGCATTGAATGCATGACCCACTCTGTAGATAAAAGTGTACACACGATCTGCACAACACGTTTGTGTGTGCATGCGCTCTGCAAATTCTTGCACAGTCTACCTAGATCTTTTTATTACCTTTCTGTGATTGATAATTGCTTTTTACCTGGACTCCTTACTTGATTATAATCACAAAATGGGACAATAGTCTATTAGTTATTCTTAGATGTAAAATATAGATATATGTAATATCTTCATAGAATTGTTTAGATTGGATGGTAGTAAGTTACAGCTTTGAAGCCTGATTTCAGCCTTTAAATCATTTTGGGACTAAGATGGTCCCAAAATGCTCTATATATATGAAATTGTGCTTATTCCTTAAAATGCCTGTTATCAGTAGTTAATGCAACATTACATGCAAAATAAGTTTCACCTGCACTGTCTGTATTTGCATGTCTGTTTTGTGGGTGCAGAAGTTGCAGTTTTTACTACTTTCATGCCAGTCAGTCAGTTCAGTGTCTGAAAATGTTATTACTATAAAGGATTGTTTATAATAAATTATCATAATGGACCAAAAAAAATGTATTCTGGAGTTATACTTTACATTCATTCCCACTAGTATGCTATTTAGTTTCTGTATACAAATCTACATTATGTAATGAATACCATTAACCTGTTCCAACAGAAATATAAAAAGGAGAAGAGATGTAGACACAGTCCTGTAACATATTTAATTCTTCCTTTAAGGTGTTTTCGTTGTCCTAAAGCTGTAGCCAAAATAGACTTTGTTAGTTGATCAGGTCTTGGTTTTAAGTCCCTCCAGAGAAATATGTGTGCTAAAAAAGAGGTGTGAAAATAAATGAGTCAGAAATATCTGCCTACTATTCAAGTTATGGAGCAGTTATATTTTGAAATGATATTGAGAAGTGGTGCAAGAGAAGAATACACTTTTGTAGGCAGAATGATACTTTTTACCAGTTTGGACACCTGCCTCAGCTGAGCAATCTAAAATAAGTCTATTTGCAAAAAATTTGGGCTGCTCTTTGGCAGGTTGGGAGACAGAAGGAAGGGAAGCACCAGAGAGATTAACCTCATTAAAATGTTTACTCGTTTTCATGTGAATGACAGAAATACCAGTGTTTAGTGCTGTTTCACTATGGTTGTCAGTGTGTGATTCTTCTTTATGTGAAGAAATATTGGTCACTATCCAAGCCAGCGCTGTCAGATGTAAGTGTTCTGGTTGTAGAGACTCCACCACTTTTCTGGCTCCAGCATTCACTTCTTTCTGCACATGTTCTTACTCTCCCTGTCATCTTTTACAATTTCTTTGTTGTCATTGTCTCTGTGGTTTTTGACAGCATGAGCTGTAGGAATCGACAGAAAAAACAGCTAGTAACCACATTTCAGAACCTGAAGCCAAATTTCAGCGAGCCTTATCTGTAACCACATCTAATTCAAGTGGGTGTGCTCAGAGTAACCATGCTGTGCAGCGCAGGAGAACTCTCAGTAAAGGTACAACACTGGCAAGCATTTAGAAATAGTTCTTCCTGTAATACATGTCTTTTCAGTCATCTGCTTTTTGTAGTTCATCTGTCCTTTTTATAGAGTTTCCTTTAAACTTCACAGAAACTGGACAAGAATATTCTAGGCACTGCATATAAAAGCACAAAAAGTTTTAAGACTTTCCTTCAGCACTAGTCTCTTATTTTTTGAGTGTGTTGCCAACAGTAAAATGATAAGCATTTGGCTTTTAAAAGCTTTATATTTAAAACAAGAGGGAAAAAAAGGATTCTGCTACAAACAGAATGCAATATCAACATTATGGGGTGGTTCCCTCCTCGTGATCTGCAAAATTTCTGGAGTCGATGGGAAGATAGGCCTGTCAGATTCAGAAATTAAAATGTATCCACACTCCATGTGGATACATTTTTCACTTAATATTGGGAGAGAGGCCTTCATTACAATTCTTGCAAGAGAAGAATATTAGCAGAATTTTTATATCCTTCTCGCCAACAGCAAGTGTTGGCTTTCAAATGTCCTGATTCTGTGCATAGCTTGCCACAGCTGTTATATTGAAAATACTCTTGGGTTAAATGTACATCTTGTAAAGCTGATCCACTTACCTGGATTTACTTTGTATTTTCTGCTACAATTGTTTTCTCTTATTTGTAACTAAAGTAAGGCTTCTAAGAAAGTGGGATTGGACATCCACTAAGAATGTCAACCGTTTTGAAACATTCCGGGGCATATTACACTGTAGGATAACATGGAAAGGGATTTGTGTCTGCCTGGCTTTCTATTTCTTTTTCTTTACATTGTTTGAAGAAAAATTTCACTAGTAAAGTCTCTGCAAGCAGTTTCATGTTACTGTTGGTTTTCTACCATGGAAGCAGTATCAGATCTTGTAGGGTGCATGGAAGCAAAGCTGGAACCAAAGCATCTCTCTGACATTCCAGTGCCTGAGAATTCCTGTTCTGTACCACACTTACTAAGAAAACCATCAGTATGGTTGAATGATGTCAAGTTATGTACTACTTTATAGGGCAGACTGATGGAGAGAAGGCATTAAAATGTTTTTTCCTGTCTTACCTTGGCCAAGTTGTGAAATGCAAGGCTTATGCACTATTTCAATGAGAACTTCCCTTCATTTTACCACATGCAACGAAAATCATTGTTACGTTTAAGCTTGCTGTGTTACACAGGGCTTTTAAGATGAACGTGGTCTGATTAAGCATGTAAAAAAGGGACTGCACCATATTATTGGACTTTGTAGTAGTCAAGAAAAGTGTTCTGTGCTATGTTGGTAACAGTGAAGATGTTCAGCTTAGTAATATGACGCAGAAGAGTGGATCCAGTATGATCTGTTGTGCTCTGAGAATATGTATGGTTTTGATGCATGTTGCTGCACAGTATGTAGTAACAGATAGCAGATGTGATACAGGTTCCAGAAGGTGAAAGCCTTTGGAAATGGAAAGAACATTTAAGATGACCATGATAAAGGATGAACTAATACACCACAGTTACACATCTGATCTTATTTTGTTCTATTATACACCATTTTATATAAAGTCAGTTTATAACAAAATTATTGTGATACATCTTTCTTTAGCTTGTGAATGACTGGACATGTTAATTTTCAAACACCTGACTTTTTTATTTACAAAAATTGATGGTTTTGCTTTTGTAGGACTGAAAACATTTGGTCAACAATTGGTTATGGGATAATTTAGAAAATTATCTGATTATTCCAGCAGACCATAGATTTCTTTTTGGCTCCAGTAATAAAGAAATTTGAAAAGCCAGCTTATGTTGCTTGATTCCAATAGCTCATCTTTTTTCTAAATATGTCCATCTTCTTCAGAAACATCAAGAATTATTAGAGTGCAGAACAAAAATGAAAGTAGGTACATTAAGCCTGTATATCTGCTTATTTCTGCATATACATTTGTGCCTGTGAAAAAGTGTTCTACTCCCTAAGGGCAGAAAAGGCTTGATTGCAGACAGACCTACAAAACAATGTTTTGCTGTAATTGAATAGAGTAATATTGACTCCGTAGATAAGCGAAGGTCATGGATTAACATTTTCCTGGGGTGATTTCTGAGGTTATTACTCTTTCTCATTGTTTTACAGAAATGGGAAATTAAAGTGTGAATTTTTGAATGTAAGATGCCCAGTAGCAATGTGAAAAAAAATGGTTACTTGGGGTGGGGGGGTTTTTTTGGTTGGTTTTTTGTTTTTTTTTTTGTTGGTTGAGGTTTTGTTGTTGTTTTAATGTTGCTTTAATAGTGAGCTATTTTTAAAGATGCATTCTCTGGATAATCTATCTATATTATCTGCTGGAATGAGTCCAATTTCATTTTTGATGCTTCTCTGTACCAAGCACTCGAGTTACTCTGCTCAGGTACCCGCAACTGTTCCTTCTGCCATAGACTCTGTTATTTCTTTCTATTTCTGATCTTTACTTGGTAAATCTTTGGTTCCTAGGCAGATTAATCCCTTCCTTACCTTTTTGTTTGTTTGTGGTTTTGTTGTTTTGTTTGGTTGCTCGGAGTTTTTTTGTGGAGGGCATTGGTGGTGGGGGAAAACAGTATGGGGTTGAGAAAAGCTTGGATAGAAGTCCAAGCCTCTCTTATTAGCTAATCACATCCCCTTACCTATTTCCTAAAATCCTGACATGTCCCCTGTCCCTGAAGGAGAATGTCCCCAGGCTTTCCAACTGCCTCTCTGTCTTCCCTTTGCTACGTCAGTTTGAAAGCCTGGGGGAGCTTGTCCAATGTGGAGTTGGTTTCAGAAGTAGCAGTGTGGCAGCTCTCAGTGGTTGGTTTCCATCTTCACCACCCTTACTTACCCCTGTGGGATGCTGGGCTGCACATCTTTGGAAGGTGCTGAGGTTGTCCTTGCCTCCCAGCTTTAGTCTAATTAATGATCATGTGCATGTGTGATGTGCCAGGTCCTCAGCTGATTGAGGGGGAACCACATATTGTCTCTCTGAACCAGGTGAGGATTTGATCCAGGATCTAGTTCAGGGAACATTTAATCAGCCAACAAAGAATGCTTTCTTGGGTTTGTTGTTAAAATTGGAAAGGGATATACTAGAGAGCAGCTGGTAGAAACTCCTGTTTGCTCAGCTGTAAATGTAGACACAATAAATAGTCCTTTCTCTTGCTGCAAAATGAACAGGGATTTTGGTTATTTCACCCCCACTCCACACTCTTCACTCTAGGGCTTGTCAGGCTTGCAGTACAGATTTTGGCAACTGGCTTTCAAGCAGATTTCCACCTTTATGAGAAAAATCTTTTTTTCAAGAATTGGTGGGGATATAAAGCTGGCTTTAATCTTTAAAGTCAACTAATTCTGATCTCTCTTCTGTCATTACTGTTTTCATTTCACAAAGGGGAAAAATACTCCTTTCTTCAGTCCAAGTTCCATTAGGGAGTGAGCAGAGCTAGACTAAATCAAGCTAAAAGCAAACTAGATGGCCTCTGGCAGCAGACATCTGGGAGTAAAATGGACACCATCACCTTCTGCCTTGTCTACACTTTTTGTGCCAAAGCTCTGACAAACCAGACTGGCTGCTGGTCTGTGTAACTGGGGGTGGACAAGGTATGGCAGGTATTGTGAGAGCACGACAGAGGAGCATTTGCAGTGGGAGTGGTACTGTCTGCTTTATTGGCAAAGGGGTTTCTTTTTTTGTCTTAATTCAAATTACTGTCCTCCAGTGTTCACCTCTTTTTGCAGTTTCCCTTGCCTAGATTAAATCATAAAGTGGCAAGTTCCTCTTGCATAAGATAGTACTGTGTTATTTTGAAAGTCATGATTCATTAGAGAAATAAAAGAAAGTCAGACTTAAATGAGTGTGGTATGTAAATACCACATAGTTGTAATGTTTTTCCCTCTTGCAGTGGGTAATCTGACATATATAAGAGCCCTGTACCATGACTTGCAGAACTGTGTGCTTTTAAGTGTCAGTTTAGGGCCTGAATACAAGATCTGAGTAGGCCACTGCAATAAGACAGAGTAGCAGGACATCCTGGCCTTGCATTACAGATTGATCAGCAGCAGAACCAAAACCAGTAGTGGGTTATCATAGAATCACAGAATATGCGGAGTTGGAAGGGACCCATCAGGATCATTAAGTCCAACTTTTGACACTTTGCAGGTCAAGAATCACACCACGTGCCTCAGTGTGTTGTCTAAATGCTTCTTGAAAGCAGACAGGATTGGTGCTGTGACCACTGTATTTCTAACTAGCAGTCTTGACTGTATTCCTGTCTCAAAAGGGGAAAAATTACAAAATATCCCTTTGCATTATGAAATCCTCTGCCTGTTTTGGGTAGCACAACCTCATTTTACTGCGCAGCTTGTAGCTACCTACGCAAGGGAATATTTGTCCTGCAGTACATGCAGTACTTAAAGGGAAGTACCTGCTGTCTCTCTCTTTAAATAACAGATCTGACTGCACAATCTTTTTCTGAAAAGAGTAAAACAGTAACAAAGCTGGTAAGAGCCCACAAATTTCAAACTGCCTGACAAAATGCTTGATCCAGTTTTGCCATGTTTATCCTTGATTCATTGCCTGGTCCATGTGATTGACGTGATACACAATATGGATAAAGGACATTTCTGTCTCAGTGGTCTTAGGAGAAGTTAAGTACTAAGAGATATGCTGAATATAAGCCTCTGAAGTGCTCTCATTGGGTAACTTACAGTGGTTAGGGAACAGATAAAAACATATTAAGAAGGAATTGAGCATTTTTTGTTACTCATTGCTAAAATGTTTTCATAGGAAAATGCATGGTTGGAAGAACAAAAAAATACCAGTAAGCTGTTGCTCATTGAGACGTGACATGAGAAGTAAACAGATTAATGGTGAACTACCTGGTAGTCAAGACCTGACTGTGCACCAATAGTTGACTTTTTGGAAATGGTTGCCTTTTTGACAGTGGTTGTAGCTGAAACTACAGGTATCAGATGTTTTGACTTCTTTGTTGCAGATGTTTATATTTAATATGAAAACCTTATTTTTTTAACTTGACAACTTACGTAACTGATATATGCCATTTTTTACAGCTTTGTGTTAATTGGTTTTCAAAGACCCAGGTAAAAGATTCTGGCAGAACTGACCCTTTCTTGAGCTTTTAAGCAGCAGGTTTTGTCCTGACACACTTGGAAATTGCTGAGATTAAAAAAAAATTACCTGAAGCAAGAAACATGTGTTGTATGGTTCTTAATTTCTCTATGTTTTTGTATGCCAGGATACCAGGAAAAGATATAATTAATGGGAGAGTTGGTTTTAAATTAGGCTTTATTGTGGTTTTATGGGGACAAGGAAGGGCACTAGAGAGTGTCTTATCAGAATCACTATGGCAACAGCTCACTTCATCGTTCCTATGTTTTTCTCAGCCTATAATATTCTCTATGCAATCACTAGATTATTAATAGCATTTATATTGAAAACCAGAAATTTAACCTGTAAGTCCAGAAGTATTTGTCACAAAAAGCTGTGTCCTGTACAGTCAATAGTTTAAGGAAATATTGGGCTTTTTATTATTGTTATTATTATGATACAACTTTTCCTTTTTCATCTTAACTGTTGCTCTTAGAGTGAATTTCAGCTTTACGGTGAAAGTAGTATATATTCTTCATGTGTGTGACAAGAAAACTGGATTCTTCCTGACTGTCTTTTAAAAAAGGAGTGGGAGAGGTGAAGGGCGGTGGATAATTCTATTATCCTAGGACAAGGAGAAAAATAAAAATACTTCATCAAAGAGTCTGTTTATTTGGTTTCCTTCATTGCAGTTCACCTCATCACTCTGTTAAGCCAAAAAAGGGGGTTACTTTTTTCATAGTTTGCATTTGAAATTAAACTTCTGAATGTCTAGAAATTTATTTTCTGCATGAAATGAAAACCAGGCATCACCACCTTTTTTTGGTAGCAATGTTGTTTTATCTACCAGTCATGCTGAGGATACCCAAATGACCAGTTTTAGTGAGCTAGCTGGCAACCTTCTCTTTAACCTAGAACACTGACCTGTGTTGATACTGGATTTTTAAATGTTAAGACCTTTAGTTTCTAGACAGGTAAGGCCTGTTGAGGCGTGCACAGCATGCTCAACCAAGCTGACATAGAAGAAATCCTGACCTGTGTTCTTCTTGGAAGTGAACTTCATTGGTGTCCTACCAGAGGAAGCAAAGTTCTGGAGTATTTTGAAACACCATGACTAGAGGAGATTTTTAGGAAGCACAGCCTGGAAGCATTTTCCCAGGGACAAAGAGCGTACAGAGTGTATGTTGTTTGAGCCTTGGCGTTGCTTTCTCAGTCTGGTTATGAACTGATTAGAATGAAGGTTTTAGACATTTGAGGTGAGCCCATGGGATGCTGAAGCTGATTGAGTAGTCTGAAGTATTCCTCCTCTGTGCTTTGCTAATGATTCTGGAGGGGTTCAAGGCTGCCTGTTGTAGCCTGGTGCCAGAAGGTTGGAAGAGCAACTCCACTGCAGTTCTGTTATATTCACTGCCTCTGGATGGAAGGACTGGTAAATAATTCAAGTATTTTTTCAGAAATACCAGTAGTTGCTTCGAACTGTTGCAGTACCAGGAATACCAATAAGTTGCTTTAAACTTTGCTGTAGGCTCCTTATGTGTTACTATGTTGTGGTGGTTCTTACATCCATTTAGGTATAATCAATGCATTTCTTTCATACTGCTGTAAACTGCTTGGGCATTGTCCATTATTTTGAAATTTATAACATTTATCTAGGATTTTCCAATTCTTTGATACTGTTTTTTCTTTTAACATAATGAGGCTGTTCCTTAAGGCTGTTCCTGTTTTACTTACAAGGGTGCCTTAAATTCATCAAAAGGAGGAAGAGCATTTAGTGATAGAAGAGATTGACAACAATGGGCAGAAATGCTTGTTGTATCAGAAATTCAGCTTGTCATTTATTAAGCAACACTAAAAACTGTCAAAGTAACTAGGCCAGTAAAGGATAAAGTACCTCCTAGCTGCCATATGGTTGATTGCTATGTGGTGAAAGAGACTTTGCAAAGCTGAGCTTTCTGTGCACAAATGTGGTTTTGAGCAATGCAGTAGCTACCCTGAGACTACTGAATGATGAATTTTCTCCCTTCAGCTGATAGGAGAGGGTGGTTACCAGAGTGATCCTGAGTCTTCCTCAATAACTGCGTAGTATGTACTTTGACCCAAAATATGTCCTCTTCCAGATTTAGTCTTATTACCAAGCCTAAGGGTTAAGGAAAGGTAAATCTGTAACATTGGAGTGAACAGAATTAAAAGCTGAATATGGTATAAAATGAAAAAAGACTGAAAACTAAAAATATCCTTTAAGTCTCCTGTTCAGCCTTGATGTTTGACTGTGCTGTCTGTACTGTCATTTCTCCATATCTGATGATTTAGGTCTGTTTTTATCTGATCATTTAGGTCTGTTTTGGTGCTGTTATCAGACATCCATCATGGTGTTAGAGCTCTGTGCAAGTCCTCAAAAAAAAAACACTCTGCAAGAAATACACGTTCATGTGGGGATGGAATGAACCTAATTCAGAAGAATTAATTTTAGCATCAAAGCAATTGAGTAAATTAGTTCAAAATAAAAGATGGGGGAAAGTCAATAAAAATTAAAATAGAATAGCGGCTGAATGTGGGCTTTTTCCCAGGGAGTCTGCAAACCAGTTCTCTAGTTGTATAAGATTCTGCCTCATCATTAGACTGTCCTCTGTTATCCTTGACGTGTGTAATTTTTTAACCTGTTTTATTACTGCTTTTGATAGTTGATTTCTTATAGTACATATGCTACTTGAGTTTTTTCTTTTAACACAAAAGCAAAGTGCTCCCTCTGTTTTTGAGTGTAGGCGGTTAATGTGTGAGGTATTTCCTATAGGACTGATAGGTTTATATATGAAATTTTAGAAAGGATGTATACAAAGAAAGGTGAAGGCTAAGATGCAGGCAAAGAAGAGATGGAAAAACAGAGTTTTGTTCATGTTTAAAAGGAAATTTTGGTCAATAATGATTGTTTTTTCAGGGCTGTTGCCTTTGACACCAACACATGAGCAATGCCCCTGCGTCCATTTAAAATGCAGATGATTTTCCCCAAGGCCTGTGACTTGAAATGACAGACAAAAGGAGAGTTTTGGATGACAGCCTTCCAGTTTCCAAGCTAAGCCTGCCTGGAATCCATTTGATCATTATGCACTGTAGCTTAAAAAATGTGCCTGAGAAGAAAAAAAAAACATGCATTGCAAGGGAGTTTCTCAGCCCTGTATAACTGGTGTAAAATGTGGAGTTGCTTTGGATTTGTTCCCTTGAGAGAACTTCTTCCTGGCTTGCAGAGGTATTTCTTACTATATTTATTCATTTTAAGTTTCATTGCATTTTGCTCTGGGACTTTTTAGAATTTTATGTGAATGAGAAGAAATCTGACACTCTTCCCCCTCCTGATTAAAGCAAATGAACATGCAGACCCATATTTCTCTCTAGTTCTAAAAGAAGTAAGGCAAGTAGGAAGTTAGGATGTGTGGATCATTACAAGGTACTTTCTCATTAGGTCAGGTAAATGTGGAGAAAGGAAGGGGAGGAGAAAAAATAGTGTCTTGCACAAGGATAGCCTCTGGCAGTACCAGGAATTGAATCAACCCTTAAGAAAGCCACAGAGTACAAAATGGAGCTTTTGATCAGCAGAGAATTGGAACTGATCTGCTGAGCTGGCTTTCCCTCTGTACTACCAGGAAGAGAACAGCAGAGCTCTTCCTGGCAGTATATTACTTCTGCAGCACTTTCTCTTCTGTAATCCAGCAAGTTTTCCTTCAGTGTCTTCCTCATTTGTGACTGTCCCCAAAGCAGTGTACTCCCTTCTACCAAATGTACAGAAAAAAACATGATCCAGCAAGAGGTGCTTTTGTTTGCTCTCAGGGTTGCTGTATTACTTCCCTTGGGAATAATATAAGGTGTGTGAAAGCAGCACAAGAGTGCATCACCACTTGATGGCACCAAACAAAATTGAAAGAATCTTTGAAGTAAAGAGGGAAGGAACTCAGCTTTTCTGCAGTGTGTGAGGGCACCAATATAAGTAAGTCATGCTTGCTGTAGTACTACAGCACTCCATGAAGCGCTCTCAGCATCTGTTAAACTTTTTCATTTTTCAGTTTGTTTCACACGGCATGAGTACCTCAGCACTGTTGTAAATGATAAGCAATAGGACTTTATGCAGGAACTTAGTAAACAGACAGTGTATTCTTAGCCCAAGGTGCTGGCCAATTTGTGAGCAAGAGAGTGTAATTGCTTGGCTAAAAATGTTCTGGTTGCCTTGTACTGAGGCAGTATGCTCCCTGTATCTCTTCCATGTTATAATCATTTGCAAGAGTACAAAGCAACTGTTGGTGAAAATTGAGCTTCTGGACTGCATGATTTGAATAACTTTTCAAAATAAGGAGAATTCTAGAACCACTGCATTATTTGCTGTTAGATTCACAATGACCTTGATATTTCAGGATCTTCTTGTATTACAGATATTCCTCTTCGTGTTTTCTGTGGGGGCAGATGTTCTCAGCTCAATGACTGAAAGGATGACTGTATTGATTCTTCAGCCATTAACATTGAAGTGTACCAACAGAGAGGTTCCCTAATACTGTTACAGTTGCTTCTCCTTGTCTTTTCTGAACACATTTTAAGAATCCTGTTCTTCTTGGGGTTTTATTAGTTCTCTGAAAAATGAGTTTCAGCATCAGGCATCTGCAAGATAACCTTCTGGTTTTTCCATTAAATACACAGCAATTGCTAGAGGCATCCTTTATTTAATTCATTCTGAATCCTCTGCTTTCTGTAGTTTTAGCTTCCTTTTTCTTTTCATCTGTCCCTGAACATATTGCCTTGCATAATTATATCCTGTTTTGTGGACAAAGAGAAGGAAGAAGATGTTAATGTTTGTCAAAATGATGAGCAACCTCTTCTTTTCCCTGATTCCAACTGTAAAACCAGATAACTGTTGGTTTATCTTCTCAGCTAGCAGAATAGAGACAGAGCTTATCTCAGCCTGAAATGGATCAGAAACAATCAAAGATTGCAGCATACTTGTTTTGTTTCCCTTTCACTTCCAATTCTCCTACATCATGGATTAATGGAAGTGTCTAGTGTTGAGGATCTTGTACGTGCCTATATGTTGCATTCTTGCACCAGTCCGGTCTCTTCATTCCCATGCAACTGCTTTGTAATTGATTGTTAGAATTAAGTAGAAAACTGCTTAACTGAGAAGCTATTTGCTTTTCATTTGCATAGCACCTAGTACAGTGGAGACCTGGTCTGAGCAAAAAATCCTGATAGTAACATACATACAGTAATAATACATGAGATATCCTATGAGTCACCATACACATGCGCACTCAAATCATTCCCAGCCCTACCAAGCTCATGCAGATTTTTTAAGAGTTTTTATAACATGCCTCTGAATTTTGTGCATGTTGATTCCAGCGATGAGTGTTGACTGAGGATCAGTTTCATTCTGTTTCTAGACTGCATTGCATCCCTGTTAGGCCTTTTTCTGTCCAAGTGCAATTTGACTTTAAACCTAGAAGCTTTTCATCACTACAGTAAGCTGTTGCAAGCCCAAGGTGCAGGAGGTATTGGGATACTCTCTCTCACTGTGGTGTACTCAAGAGAATAAGTAGAGCTCTGCAAAGAGTTGAATATTGAAACCCATTAAAAACCTTTGGCTCTGTTTTTTTGTTGGTGTTTCGGTTGTTTTTTTTTTTTTTTACTGCTTGCTTTCCTTCTGCAAAGATTTTATCAAAAGAAAGTCCTAGGTATTTGAAAGCATCAGTGTCATGTTTTTTGAAAGATGAGTCTTTATTTTCCTCTTGTGAAACTATATTAGCCATTAATTAAAACTTTAAAAGATGCTAGCAGCTTTATTGCTGGGTGCTGGTGTTCCAGTTTGACCCTTCTTAAATCGCTGGTGAAACAGTCTGTAGCAATTCGATAATTTTTTAATCAAAATATGATTAAATCCAAATTCCTGTAATTGATGCTTCCTGTAAGGATTATTGATACAGGACTTTATTGAAAGCAAATGTATGTTTGAACTCCAGAGGGAAGAAAATGGAAAGCAATTACAGCAACAAAGTGGATGTTGTAATGTAATATTCAAAGCATGCTTTTCTTTGTCTATTAAATTCTAATTTAATGGGGAGATTTCATGTGCCACTTAAAACTCCATATATTTAGACTCTGCAGTGATTTAGCTCTGCTTTTGGCACAGATGTCTCCTTCATTCTGAAGGCTCTCTAGGCTGCAGTACTTTTCCAGGCTTGGTCATCTGTGTAGCCCTCAGCAATAGGCAAGAGATTTACTGAGGGGGACAGGGAGTTGGTGGCCACGTTAATCTGATAAACGTTCTGGAAAGCATGCTCGCTCAGATGGAAGAGTCAGCCCTGCCTCTAAGTGGTGCTGGAGCTTGGCTTGGGGCTGCAGGCATCTGCACATGAGCTCAGCTCAGTCATTGGCATTTTCTAGGGAATTGGCAGTCATTTCTGTGCTTATTTTTCATGCATACAAATTGAACTGAGAAACACTGCATGCATCTCTTCACGCTGGGGTGTGAAATTCAGCCCAGGACCAAGGCAGCAGTTTCTAACATTGGACTTAGGTGTTTGAGTGTTGGCCAAAGTTAAAGCTCCATGTGCTTTTTGTCACCACTTCTCCAAATGCAGAGCAAACTGCATGTGTGTGAAATAAGGATGAAATAAAAGAGGCTGAACTTAAAGGTATTCAATTTTACAAATTGGTCAAGCACTGGAGTAGGTTGCCTGACAATACTGCTGAAGCCATGACATGAGATGTGTCACAGTAGGTTGTCAGTGCAGAGGGGCAGGGAAGGGCTCTCAGCAGTTTCCCCTTGCATAAGGTTTACCTCACTGATGAAGATTTCTAAGGCAAATGGAGCATGCAAGCAGCCCAGGGATGACCTGTGTTGAGGCGTAATGGATTCTTAAGTGGTGAAGTGAGGCATGAGTTAGAGAGTATGGGAGGGACCAGATTACACAAACTCTAAAGTTTCAGACTCAGTTATATTTTGATGTAATTCTGATACTTGTGGATATCATCAGTCACATCTCTTTGATGAGACCAGCAACAATACAATATTATAGAATCACAAGGACAAGGTTAAAAAACACCACAGTATTTGTAGCAGTATTTATGTATGAAGTTGATCTTCATATATATACCAAGCGGTTATTTTATGGTATTCATCTTTTCAGGAGAAAAGCAGTAGGCTTTCTGGAAAGTGAGAAGTTTAAAATATTATACATTTGTGAAAAGGTCAGATTCCCCTTTGTGCATACTGTTAGGGTGTTACAGTTTCATTTCTTTTACTTGAAAGGGCTATCTGGAACTCTTTAGAGAGCGATGATTGATTGCAAAGGCAAACACAGAGAGATTTGTATCTGAGTTCATGAATAGTGGGGTTTTGAAACTCACAGATCTTGATTACAGAATTTGTTTCTGTGATAACAGAGTCATATTGTCACCTGAACTATTTATCATCTTTTAGGTTTCGTCATAGTCCAAATTGCTGGTACTTGAGAGACTGGACCATCCACAGCTGGATCAGACAGTGTTTGAAATATGGTGCTCAAGACAAAGCCTTATACACATTAAAAAACAAAGTAAGATTTACAAAGGAAAAGCCATGAATATGTTTGATCAGCTTTTTGAGACAAATGTGGCTTGACTGGAATTCCTGTTGCAGCCAGGTCCTGTACACTGTGGTTTTAAGTTCAGGTATTTCTTTGTCAAAATAAAAATTAATGTTGCATTTGAATTTTAGCTCTATCTCTTTACAGCTTTTAAAATCCTCTTCTTTCCCAGGAAGCTTTTTGGTTTTAAAGAGCATTGGTGTCCAAAACATGCTAAGTGCAGAAGAGACATAAAAAACATGACAGGCAATGCCATTCCTGGTCCCAAAGGCTTAGATAAAATGCCAAAACAAATGCAGTGCATCAAAAGCTGGAAGGTCTCTATCACAGGAGGCAGACTAATCTCCTTGTGTTGCTTGACTGTACATTGCAGCAGTGTGCAGTGCCATGGTTCTGGTCTTTCTGATACCTGTAGGGCTGTGCTTGGGAAGATTTGTACAGCACGTTTGCACACTGAGCTTTTTCATTCTTCTCTTTAGGTTCAGTATGGAATTTTTCCAGATAATTTTACATTCAATATTTTGTTGGATTATTTTATAAAGCAGAAGAAATATGAAGGTAAGAAAACATGTACCGATACTGAATCCTCTGTTGTATACTCTTATATTTGCAGAACCTTTCTTTGAATTAACAACTTTTAGCCGTATTTTTTCTGAAGTCACAGTAAAACGTGCCTTCTCCTTCCTTCAAACTATTTTTCTGCATTTTTTTCTCTCATTTCTGTTGGGTTTTTATTCATTATAGAATTTTGAAACATGTAAGATTCACAGTTTCTAATGTTATTAATCCTATTACAAATGTAAACCATCTTCTTCAGTTTTTACAAGTCTGATTTACGTGCTAATAATGTCACAGGAGTTATTAGTGACAATTAACTAGAATGTTATCAGAATCAAAATGCATATTGGTAGTGTTCATCTTCCATACGTTTAGCTGTTCAAAAAGCTACATATCTAAACTTGTCTAGGCTTTCTGTCTGTCACTGGAGCAAGCCAGCTATGCTGAATTGTCATGCTGGGGGTACATCTTACTACTGACTGTTTAAATGTTCAGATGAATAATCCTCTTGTGTTTGATGACATATTAAAGATTTTAATTTCATTTCAGGTCTTCTAGTACTGTAGACTTACAGTAAGCTTTCCTTTGCATAAAGCTCTTGTAAAACAAATAACTGAAAGGAACAACAGCTTTTATCCTGAAGGTTATGCTAAATGGCAAATTAATACATGTATTTATTTTATTTTGAGACACACCCCCATATTTGAATTCTCCCTTATTTCATCCATACTTCTTTTCTGTGTGAGACTCAAGGCCTTTTGTTTAACAAACTGTCCTTTCTGACAGGGAGTGTCACTGGAACTCCCTGCAGAGCTCCTTCAGAGCATTGTTTGCTGAATAGAGAAGACTGCTGTGGGTGATCTGTGATAACATTTCTGGTCCTTTGTACTCTCCTGTCACCCTAAGGGTAGTGAAGTTAAGCCAGTCTTCTCTTGTTTGTAATCAAAACACAAGAACAAAGAAATAATTTTAAAATATTTTTTTAAAGGTTAATAATTGAAGAGCTGAGCAAAGAAGGGCCAATTGAAGAGTGTAGAGCTAAGATGATTTTGAGAGCTCCTTTGCTGTAGTTTCATGCTATCAGCCCATTCTTCCTTCTTGCAGTGTGTTTGAATAACCCTAATGACTAAGACTAATTCTGTAGTTGTATTCTAGATGTAAGAAATGCTTAACTTTCTCCCTAATTATTTCAAAGCATACTACAGCAATAAAGCATGGGGGAACATAAGTGGGTACAAAAGGCAACTGTGTACTGGGAGCTGTGCTGATTATGTATTGTTTTCCTCCATAGATGCTATGTCAGTAGTAACGGAGATCATGCTCCAAGAAAGTTTTGATGAATTATCAACACAGCTTCTTTCTCTCTATGTTTTATACCAGTATCTGGCAACCAAGTCTGATCATGCGGTAAGCTGACCACACTCAAAATGATACACAAAGCCTCTACTTCTGAGTGTCATAATGCAGTCAGCTGGGCATTCAATCATGAATATATTTTATTTCCCCTAACTTTACCTGGAAAAAATAAATACTCTGTAGCTTTCATTTTTTTTACAATTGCAGAAGAAAGAAAGGAAAAAAAAAACCAACAAAGTGTGAAAGCCATCAAATCACTTGTCAGGCCTTTTGCTCCTTTCTCTGAAAGGGAAGGTGTGTTGGGATTTTCAGATGTAATGTATTTGAAGGATATGAAATGATAGTTCAAAGCAGACTCTTATCAATTACCACAAAAAAACTATGGTGCATATTGTATAGGACCCTGTTAAGCTGAATGTTGATGATGGTGCTGGTGTGGATTTATAGAGCATTTTCACTAGGTATTTTAGTATCCTATTTGGCTTTGGGTGTATTGTTTCTTATACATATTCGTTTTAAAACTAAATTTGTTACACCCCTCCTGTCTCCTAGGATGAGGGGTTTATTATTCACAGCTTGTTTGTTTAAGGTCAACATGACAGGTCAGGGTCTTGGAAGTGGCATTATTCTACCTTTGCACAAGGGGCTCAGTCAGCAAAGGGTTCTGCAGTGCCCATCACTTTTAGGGAGCTACTTTTCATGTAGTTTGGCACAAGCTTTCAATAGCATGTTGTCATGCATAAGGAAAATGCTTGAAGCCTCCATTTGTCTCACATGAAACATCATCCAAATACATATTACAGGTATCTTAAAGTTTTACCCAGCTGGGTTGTAATTTCAGTTTTCACCAAAGAAAAGAGATGCGCATTTGCCCTGTTGAATATTCTTCTTCATTACCCAGAAATCAAGTATGCTCAGTCACTTTTATATGAAAAGCGTAGGCATGAAAATCTCATTTTTTTAGTGTGTTTGTCCACACTGTTTGCATATCCTTACTGCAGAGACAACTGTTTATCAGTATGTGTAGGGTTTCATGAAAGCTGAATGTGCAAGCAAGAGTGGTGTGACCATACAATATGTTGAAGGCAAGCATATTGACATAGCTGTGACTTACTTAATATGCATTTTGAAATAACCCCATCCAAAGACAACAATGAAATCGTATTTTTATTTGTAGATGCTATTTAAAACATCATGATGCTCAGCACCAATTTTCTGTGTTTGATTTAGGAAGTGGGGGCAGACAGAGTAAGGAGAAATGCTCAGCTGCTCCTGAAAATCCCATTTTTTTTTCCCAAGGTGCAAGACAGGTCAGCCAGTGCCCTGTTGCAGATAGGTCCTTGACTCTAGCTTGGGGTCCAGCAGCCTAATGAAATGTTTCCAACTTTGAGAACTAAATCTTGGGCAATCTGACTGTATTAGTTCTTAGTGTGTATAGCAGTGGTGATAGGGAGCTTCCATTTCTCTGTTGTTGTACACATCACTGAAAGCTGGACTGGTCTTGGCTCTCCCCATAAAGTTTCCTCCTTGAGAGCTGCAAATAATCAGTATGATTGCTGCCTTCTACTACAAAGCAGTCCCGCTAGCTCCCAAAAGAACCTAGGCTGGTAACAGCCCTGTTTTTCTGGTTGTATCTGATTTTCTTATAACATTCACCTGGAGTGTTGAATTCAGCGCAAAGCAGCCCTGTTCCCTTGTATGCTTTTTCTGAGTTGGGCAAATACCTTGCCTGGCTGTCAGGTGCTGGTATTTTGTGTCAGAGAATAACATGCAAATTTTTGTAGCACCTGAGTGGAGACACAAGAAAATGCCGTACCTTGAAAAGAGAACTCTAGTAAAACCAGAAGATCGAAACTTTTGTGTTTTTTAAGGCTCAGTGCGCTTCAAGGATTTTTTCAGAAAGCTGCTTCGCCAGGGGTATTTCTTTCAGTTCATAAGGTAATCAACAAGACATTGAAGTACCCTGTCACAAAAACCATGTGTTAAGATAGTCAGACTTCCTCCAGTCTGTTGCCTTTTATAGCTTCCTTTTCCTCATTTTCTTAACCATGGGAGTTGTTCACCTCCTTGCACTTGCAATAAAGCTCTTTTTACTTGCTTCTCTGGTCATGAAAAATGCACTGTGCTGTGGAACAACCTAAATAAAATTTACACTACTCTTGTGGTTTTAACATACTTACTGATAGGGCACCCTTCTTTAGCCATCACTGGTGGTCTGGCTCAGACAGCTGGTACGTCTTTGTAGCTGGAGAGACAGCTGTACTTTTAATCCTGTGGCATGGAGGGGTCTTGGTGAGTCGCACATGCTCTTTTCACAGAGCAGATTTTGCACTCAAAGCAGCCATTAGCTGCATATGCTTCCCTCAGCATTTTCATATTCTAGTGAGGGGTAGTGGAGTGTATATCTTGCCACATACTTTAAAGAAAAGGCTGCTGTAATACAGAAGCCATGTAATAGTTTTCTTCAGCAGTGCTAGCCTGAAGCAAGTGGTAGGACATACAGGACAGAGACAGAGCTTGGCCAGTGTAAAGCAGTGTAATCCATTGTCCTGAAGAAAATGCACTGATTGACTTCCATGCAAAATTTCAACCACTGACATTTTACAGTCTTCTGGGAACAGAGGTATTCCTCTGTGTAATGTGTACTACTCCTATAACTGAACACTGGACATGTTTAACAATTCTTTACTTTATTGCTAAGACATCTGATGAAAGCCACATGCTGTCTTTGCTGCCATTTTTTGTGTGTTTGTTTAGGAATGCTTACTTAGTTTACATTATTTGCAGTGGGAAGAGGAGAGAAATCTTGGAGCATCACTAGTGCTTGCAAGTCTAAAGCAAAATAGCACTGTGGGTTTCAGCTCCCAGCTGTATGGCTATGCATTCCTTGGTAAGTTTCACCTCCCTTAATCATCTTTTCCCTGGTGTCTTCAGAGGCTGAATAAAATTGCCATCTTTGCTTTACTAAAGTGTAATCAAAGAGAACACAAAGGAAAAAAAAAAGAAATAATGGAAGGACAGTTTCAAGAGTCATGAGTGAATCTTTTGTAAGCCTGGAGGGTAGTACTGACTTGAATAGTATGCCCTTCATCAGACAACTTCAGAACCGGCTTTGGGGTTCCCTGCAGGTTTGGATTGGCAGCTGAAAGAAAGAAAACATTCTTAAAGAACACAGGATTGGTTTCTTGGTCGACCAACAAATTTAAAGAAATACCCCAAAAGTACAGATTTCCATTACACAAATTTAAGGTTAAAAACAATAGACTCTTTTTCTAGTTATTAAGTGTCTTAAAACAATCTTTAAACCTTAGGAAGTCAGAGAGCACAGCCTGAAAATCACTGTGTTTAGAACATATACTACTCACTGTAAAGTTAATGTTTGGCTTGTGAACAGCAGATAATAGTGCCTTTATCCTGTATCTGTTAAGGAGTCTTCACTGCTAATGACTTACTATATTATTAAAGAGAAGTTAGATCAGAACATGTTCAGAATCGGAGGGAAGGGGAATGGGCAAGTAATTCTTGAATTTCCTTTAAACCTTTAGAGGAATATAATGCAGATAGGTTTTTTCTTCTCTACAAAATGATTGTTTACTAGAAAGAAATTAATTTATTTACAATTTATTGTGAATTGTTGTTCCATTACTGCATTATTGAGAATATAAGTGGATTTGTACTTTAAATGTGGCCTCGAAATATGATGTGTGGTGGCAGAGTGAGGGTGCTGACTCACATTTATCATTTCTGTAAAACAAAAAACAATTTTCAGTCAGAAAGGGCAGTAAATGTGAAAATTAATTTGAAAGCAGGATTTTCCATAGAGCTGTAGTTTGTAGTCCAGTGGAGACACTGATACAAATAGGGACTTTGCTGTCCAGCTGGCATTCATGTTGGAGAGTTTTTAATGTTGTATGGATTGGTTGAGTAGTGGCTGTATTTCACAAATGCACTTCACTCTTGTCTGTGAGCAGTAGTGCTTGTTTCATGACACTGACATTCAGTAGATCAAAAGCTATTTACTGTTATGTCACATATTCCAAAGTCTTGCCAACACTAATGGAACCGACCTCTCAGAGAGTGAAAGATGTCTGTGGGCACAGACTGGCCTCAAGCACCTTAGCTATTTTAGTTTAGCCATAGTCCATAGACTTTGTCTGTGCACTTATTACCTTGCTTCTCCTAAACTGTTCTCTTCCATGTAAAGAAGAGTAAGGTGCATTTCATAGTTTTAGGTCATTATAGCCAGAGTGCAAATTAGATTGAGAGCTTGGACACAACTCCTGTGAGCTGCACTTGGAGGGGTATTACTTATTACATCAACAGTGACAAAATCAAAGCCTTAGAGTGACAATTATTGTAAATTACATCAACTGCAATGTGATGTGCATTTTGTCTATTATGTAGGAGTTTCATGTTCTCTAGTAGTTACTGTCAGAAGAAAAACCACATTGTCAGTGGTGCAGTACATCACAGGTCCTGCTAAAGTCAATGAACACCTCAGTGCACACATTGTTCTAAATCAAGAACCAAAATTTCATTTTGGCAGGTCTCCCCTATTTTCTCTCTGGAAGCTCCAGCAGAAAGAGGGGTACTAAGTTGTATACTTAACCAGAGCATTTGCTGTAATCTGTGGGTAAAGCCTAAAGTCCACGGAGTTGAATCTAGAAAGTCAGATTTAATGCACATGTATTCCACAGTCAGTCCCTGAAAGCTAAGGAGACATTTATCTGCCATCTTCAGACATCCTTCTGAGAGCTGGTGTTCCAAAGCCAGACAACCAGAAAAGCTGGCCACTCTAGTCTGATTTCCATCTGGACAAAATTTCTAGGTGAGGCAGAATGGGGAGGAATCAGAAACAAGCACATAATAACCATGAAGTTGTGCAAAAAGAAGGTGCCTTAATAAAATAAGATAGTAGTTCAATCAGAGCAACTTTATAGAAGTGTGTTGTTTTTACGACAGAAGCTAGGACACTTGCTGTCACTTCTGAAAACCAGAGCCAACCTATATGGATTCTGTTAAGACTCAGGTATTGAAGTAGTAACACTAAAGTATGTTTTTATCACAGGAAAAGTGGAATTGAATAAGGGACTAAGAGCTGTATACAATCTAATGCCACTGATGTGGACACCTGGATATTTGAATAGAGCCTTGCAAGTGATGGAGATTGTGGCTTCATTGTCAGGAGACAGTAAAATCTGCAAAGAAGCTGTAAGTATGAAGGCAATAACCCACTGAACAAATGGAATTTTATATAAGTCAAATCCAGTAAAACCTGTGAATTCTGTGCCTTGCTAATGAGAATATGCCTGGCAAACTTCAGAGGCCTTTGCAAGACAGAAGTAATGTTTAGAACAAAATCACTGCTTCTACTGGCATGTCCTTGGCAATGAGTGTGTATTGTTGCCACAGACCATTTAAGTATGTTTTCTAAGCCTTTCCCTCCCTATAGAGACATGTGGATCTGTGTCGCAGGGAGCACATGTCTGTGGGGGTGGGGAAACACCTTTGTTTCTCAAGTTTTTGAACTCGCTCAGAGACATACTTCTTAGCAGTGAGGATGAAATACCACATATTCTTACTCTCACAGCTATGCCCTCTGAGATGATGTCCTGAGTGGTACTGGTCCAAAATGTCAACAGAGTGATTTCTAGAAGGTATTGACCTCATCTGGGGAGAGTGGATAGATTCAGTTCATTTATGAAGTCAGCAGTGACTAAGGGACTTGAGGCTTAGGAATTTTGTGGGGCATCAGACTGATCCTGGACTCAGATTAGGAGTAACTTAAGAAACCACCACAACATGTGCTGAAACATTGCTGAGGTCTCACCTCCTCTTTTAGGTACTTTTTCCTGAAGGTGTCCCTGGTCATGGGAGCCTCCCTTTTGCTCACGTAATTACTAGGCTTGCAGTCTTTCTTGAAACAGAAGGGCAGGGCACTGCTCAGCAGGTTCTGCTGTCTGTTGCTCCATTTTCTGAAGCATCTCTGTAATACATGACAGTACAAGGACAGGTCACATCTGCAACTTCTACCATTTTGAGTTACCTCTTTTGGTGTATGGTTTTGGAGGTATCTTTCTTGCTCCAATCTAAAGAACTCAGCCTAATACACTAAAGCAGTCATATTTTCTGCTTACAAACCCTAGACAAATTGAGGAACTCATGAAGTTGTTGAATACATGACAGTTGTGTTACTCAGATTGTATTTCCAAACTGTTTATGCTTACCGTGACAAATGTGATTGTTCAGATTGATGCCCTGGAGACCATTTTACAGTCTGTCCTTGAAGCCAAACCTGGTCCAGATTCTGCTGAAGAAGTCAAGGGATTAGAGCAGAAGTCACAGAGTGCAGAATCAGAAGAAACAGAGCAATCTAAAGCACCTGAGTACTACAGTCGATTCAAAGTAAGAGAGTTTCATTTATTTAAATATCCTAAGCTGTAGTATATCTCTGTGATACATACTAGAAAATATATATGCTGACTTACTGTGGCTAATAGACTGACACCCCTTCAGTGTCAGTCTAGTAGGAGTCCCACTTGACGTTTTTGAAACTGATGTCACCTTACGTTTTCACTTGTTCAATCAGGAAGCAGCAAAGATGTAAATGCTCAAGGCCACTTGTCTTTTGTCTGTCTGCTGGGATTTTATCTTCACTTTTCATACATCAAGATGATAAATCCAGTCCTGTTCGCATAAGTGTTATGTCATTAGAGACCCATTATTTGACCTTGTGTGGGCTCTTGCTCATTAAAATTAATTATAATAGGCATGAGACCATCCTGAATTTATTGTCCATTTGTGTACACTACAATTATTTAGAAATGTTGCATCCTGTACTTTCAGTCTGGGGAATTAAGTCAGTTTTTATCACCTCTCTTTTATCTTTAGATTGTCATGCTGATGATAACAGTAAGAAAAACAGCTATTTGTTACAGCGCATCTGTATAACAAGTGCATTTTATGTGATCATCTCATAGCTATATAATGAGCTCATTATATTTTATCATCTCTGATTTGTGCTGTGGTAAAAAGCAAATACACTAGGTTGAAACTCATCTGATTTATAGTTCCAGGAGCAGTACTCATCTCATAGCCCATCAGTTTCCCTTGCTGCTGTCACCTGGACGGCTGTGACCTTGCACAGTTGTTCTGGATACAGACTGTTCTGAAGAAATTTCAGAAGTTAAAAGACAAGTATCCTATGGTTTCACTTCACACACACAGACTTTTCCTTTCTTTAATTTTTATTTACACAACTTTGCCACTAATCTTTAGATATTAAACTTGCTTTGTAGGCAGTTAGAACTTTTTAATTAAAGTATTTGGAAATCAGTGAGTGTTCAGCATGTGGTAATTAATGCCTGGATGAATTGCAGTGAATTAGGTAAACACAAGTGCCCTTTGAAAGAGGGAGTGAGACATTTTTATGTGTCTCTCATTGCCTATCCATTGTCTAGCCTTGAAGAAAATAATGCAGAGTGCTCGAAACAAGGCCTAAATATCAAATTGGGGACAGGCAATTGGGGACAGAGGGTAGTTTTATTCTCACCTCAACCTTTCCACAAGTTCCATAATTAATCCCCTTTCAGGCATTCATTGGTGTGGCAGTGAGTGCCCTGACTTTGGGCCAAAAAATTACAGACCCATTGCTTAACTCCTAAGGTCTCACCAGGAAGGTCTGCAAATGAGAAAGACATAGCCCTCATGTGGAATCTAGGCATCCAACAGTAATTATATGTCCATAAGCCACACTTTCAGGTTTTCTGAATGAGAAAAGGGGCTCTCAAGTCAGAATGCCATTTCAGCCAAGCCTGAAAGAGTTCTGAGACTCTCCTCTCAAATCCATCAGGACAGCAGTAGTCACTCTTCCCAGCTTAATCCTGGACACTTACAGGTGTCATTCACAGGGTAGACTAGTGCACTAGAAATCCATACAAGTGTGAGGGAAGGTGGCAGCTCTGAAGCAACCTGGTGCTGTGTGCATTCACAGCTGCTGTCCCGGGACAGATCACCTGCTCTTCTGTGTAACCCCAGCAAAGGATTTGAACTTCTGCTGCTGAAAACAATTCAGTTGCACTTTGTTCAGCCCTGCATTAGCCAGCATATCCCAGTCTTTCTCCTTGAACTCAAAACCAGTTGCTTCTGCCTCTTGCATGCCCAGTTCTCTTTCACAAATCATACACCTCAGAATACAAGGAAAAGCATATGGATTTGCTCCAGACACACACGTATTCCTCCATTATATTCCATGGAATGGACTCAGTGTCACATACCAACCTTCAGAACATTTGTGGAAGTACCTGAAAAAGCCATGGCAGCCTAACAGATACGGATACATGTCCTTCACTTCCACGGAAACAAACAGAACTTGAGGGCATTTGGCTCTTTCAAGATAAAGCCTTTAGAGCTGTAATCTAGACACTGACACTGTCATTTGTGTTGTAATTACCCATTTTTGGATCCCGTATGCTGAGACTACTCAGTACAATGCTCCTCAGGCAATTCCTTCCATCTGTGAATGATCAGTGGGCAAACATTTCATCACATAAATGCTGGGAACACCTCCCCTAACTGTCTGCATGCAGAGCCCTGGAGACTGCTTATGAAAATCAATGATTTAGCCATTTAAGAATGTGCCCTTTTGGTACCTGCAGGACATACAGCCTTCTGCTTTCCTAAATTAGTTTTACTGATATATCACAGAAGAGCAGTGAATATTCCAGAAGTTCAGTGATACCAGTAATGGCTTAGGAGACAAGACCTGCTAGTTTCCAGGTTGCCTTTCTGTAGTTCAATTTCATACTGTTCAAGTTCAGTGCATAAAGCCCCTTTTCAGTACATCCTTGGTAGAGTCTAATAGTAAGAATCTGAAGGATGTAAACCAATTACATTTAAAATGTATATCTAGTCTGTAAACATGAGCATAATTGTCAAGTTCCTTCCCCAAACCCAAGCTGTACTGTCTCCTCACTTTTCTCCCTGATGCCTTGTATACTTACTTACTGATACCTCAAACAAAACAGAGACTAATACACCTGAATAAGTTTATTCAATTTGGTTTTAGTCCATTAGCTTTGAAGACATTGGCTTTGTTTTTATTCTTTATAATAAACTTAAAAACCCCTCAGACCTGCATGTCTAGCATTTTAAAGAGTCTTTAATCTGCTCTCTGTCCAGTTCAAACCTTCAGGGGCCTAATAAAACACAACAAAGCCTGCAGTTGTGCTGGCTAAGGGAGAGAGAACTGGAGAGGCCTCAGAAGGGATGTAGTAGTTTCCTCCCTAAGAACAAGGCAGAGCCTCCAGCCAGGAGCTGAGAAGAAGTGCCTTTGCAGATTATTGCCAGCATGGGCTCAGGTAAAAGGAACACTGTGGGCCAGCAGCACAGTGCATAGGCTTTCAGTTATAGCTGGAAGTCTGGATATCTGCATCGCTCTAGAACTGCCATTTTGTTTGGAGGTGAATGATTCCCACATCTTCTTTCCATTATCCTTCAGTGCAAAACAAGAAGTTTTATACAAATGAAAGAAGTATGGATGTACCTTTCTTTAGAACGCATGCTTACATAAAACATTTCTGCAATTGCTGGGCTCAGTAAAGTCTTTCATTTAAAAGAACAATCAGGAAAATATGTATAAGGAGTGAACAAGGGATACAGAATCTTCCAGTGCAATGTCATCTCCTCTTTGGTTGTGTGTCTGCACTTTTAAGGCAATTAATCAAAGTGTTAGTTAGCCAGAAACAGTATCACTGGATGATTCATCATCCTAAGTGAATTAACATATGCTGCATGAAATCTAGATAAGTAAAGCTTGAGAAAGAAAAACTGCAGTTTCTTACTGAGTTACTCTGCTCTTAGCTTCAGTGTAGAATATCCCTGAAAAAAATATCACTTAACAGTGTTGTGTAGTCTATGTAAGTGTAGTCACTGTTTGGATCACAGTAACTTAGGAAGAAGAACCATGGGAGTTACTTAGTATGCTGTTAAAACATTTGAAATTACATGTATCTGTTGAGAGGGATGCTGATGCAGGCAGTGTGGATCAAATTATCGGGCTGGTTTTGAGGTAAGACACAAAACCAAAGTGTTTAGATTATATTTGTTATGGTTGACTGGTCAGCTGATCTTTGTTAATATCAAATAAATGAACTTGGAAAAAGAAGACGTTTTCAGTGGTTAATGAAACTAAAAGTTCATTGGTTTAGTTTTGTTGTTCAAAAAATAATATTCTTGATAATAGCATTTCAAGAAATGGTACCAATTACCACAGTTCAAACACTTCGATGTGATAGTTACCAGGCCTGTATAGCCCAGATAATAATAATAATAATAATAATAATAATAATAATAATAATAATAATAATAATAATGCAAACAGTGATGTATCAGTTATAGGAGAGTGTTTTGTGGCTGATTATTTTGTGATTGACTGGCTCTTTCCTTCACACTCCCTACCAAATCTCTTGTTATGACAGGAGCTGTACTCCAAGCTGCATTCACTTGGCAAGGTTGAATCTGAAAGCCTGTTAACCCTGACCACCCAACTTGTCAAGGAAAAGCTGCCAGCATGTGAAGTGGAAGACATTGCCAAACATGAGCAGAAGCTAAAGGAGTGGGAAGAAGAACAAGTACTTCTCATTGAGAGAGAAAGAGAGCTCAGAGAAAAGGCTAAGCAGGAAATGGAAGCTAGGAAGCTGGCTAAAGCATCTGCTTAGTACTGGAACTAGGAATGCAGAGGTGTGCATTCCTCTGTGAACATAAGTGCTCACCATTTTTAATATTTCACTTCAATCATGCTGCATGCGTGACCATATTTGACTCCTGTATGCAAATTAAACATCCCATTTTGTCTGTTTCCCAAAATAAAACACATGTGGTTTAGAAATCTTCATCCTGTATATGATGTGTTTTCCTCTTAACATTAGCCAGGCAAGGGATGGGATAGAGACAACACAAAGAAACAAAGGCATAAGGAGTAGCTTGCTTGTGATGAAGGGTATAGAGAATGGAAGGAACAAAAGAAAAGGGAAAAATTTCAAACACAAGTTGTTTCAGTAGGGGTTTCTCACAGGAAAGAATGCCATTGCTACTCTGAACTTCGAACACTAAGAGGATTAACGTATATTGATTGCTTTTTTTTCTTTTTCCCAATCCATTTGGAAAATTCAGGCTATTATGCATGGAGCTGGAAGCCTAACTTTAGGCTGTTTTTAAAACTACTCTTGAAGAGTTTCAGCCTAGTGAGCTAGCACTTGTACAGCACTCAGATGTGGCCTTTCCTGTAAGGATGTTAAAAATTTCTGACTTTGCCAGTGCTGCTTTGCTCCATTTCTAAGGTCACTAGAGAAACATGCACAATCATCTTGGCACACACCAAGGAGCCTCATACTGCAGTGCAGTTTCCTTTTATATTCTGGGCACTGTTCATGAGGTTTTTGACCTAATTCCTTTCATGGTCCCATGCCCCATTCTTCAGATCCATAAAACAATGTAGCTATTCACAAGAGCACAAGGAAATGGCAAGGGAGGAAAGCATCATGTTGTGATGCATCAGCATCCATCCCTGCTTACATTCCCTGTCACCACTGAATCTCATAAGCTGCAGCCAGCAATTTTAAGGAGACCATGGCAGGACAAGGTCCTTTAAAACAGGGAGTCCTGAGCAATAGCCCTGCTGTAATTGCAGCTTGTTATGGCAAAAGGACTCGTCTCACTGTGCTTTATCAGAGGATCTAATAAGCATTTGCAGTTTTTATTGTGCATCTGTCTGGTTTTACAGTGATAAAACTCACTTCAGAAACTCATTGTAAATCCAGTGAGAACATGCTGCAAATCCATGAATTTGTTTTAAGTGTAGGAAAGTGTCACAGATACAGCACACACCAGATATCTTTCTTACTCTCAGCAAAAACACTCAGAGCCTGATTGCTTTTTCATGTCCAAGAACTTGGCAACTTGGCACTAAGGTCCTTCACCCCATCTTGTCAGCAGGTCCCATAGTTTCTCCCGTACTTCAGTAAGGGCGTGCTGTCTCCAACCAGGAAAGTGAGTGATTTAGTGGCTTGGCCAGCAGTGGAGCAACTTGAGAAAAGTCTCCTGAAATTTTTTTCCTCTTTCTTGGTCTAAATGCTTTCTGATTACTAGGAGAAGTTAGGGAACCTTAAGAGAGAGTAGAAGGCCAAACACACTCATAAGAATGATTTCCTTAAAGCTGGGTGGCTTTAAAGGAGTTGTCTCTCCTAGCTGAGCCACAGGAGAATGTAGTGTCCCTTCCCTGACCACATATTTCAGTTCTTCAGTGTTAGAACATGGGTTATAGCTCCAAAGGTTCACAATCACTCCTGCATCCAGATTCCTCTATGAGCTTCTCTCTACAGGCATCAGCTTTTGGGATATTCTCTACACCACCACAGTTTTAAGACCCTCCTTGTTGACATGGCCTCTAGCCACTGAAGTACCTGATCATGTTGCTTGTGAGACACCATTCTGGCTAGGCCAGAACAGACAGGGACATATTTCTCCTTGTTTCTCCATGGCCTCTGTTTCTTGGCAGCACAAGGAGCCTGTTTCTGGCCCAACCTGCACCCTCCGTTGCCCTGCTGATAGATACGCCAGGCTGCTAATGCTAATTGAGCTCCAGAAGCTTCCAGCTGCCACGTTCCTGCTGTCTAACAGTCTACACTGCACTTCCCCCACAACTAACCTCCCTTTCCATTTCTTTAGACTTAAGTATTACAGCAATAGGAGTAAAAAAAAAAAAAAAAAAAAAAAAAGTGCCCCTGTGAGCTCTGAGTGGCCTGTTAATGAATATTACAGGTTGCCTCCATGTTTTACTCCAGGCGCTGTGGGTTGGAATGCTCTGAGCCCAGTTCAAAGTATAAACTTGAAACAGTATAGATACAACCTTTCTTTGCCTTTTCTCCCATCTCCTCCCATATCCCTCTCTGCCCTTGGGAGAAGGATATATCCTTGTCAAATGCTTTGCAGGCTGCAAAACAGATTCCTGGGGCCAGATGAAGGACACTGAACCCAAGACCTGCAGCAGAGGGTCCAGACTGTTTGTGACTTGAGAAGCCAATTTTTTTGCCAAGCCCTCTAATTTATCTGTCCCCTCAATTTTACTCTGAGTGAGAAACCACTTCTGACAAGTCTACCAGCTGGACCAGCTGCACAGCAGTGCCCCTCTTCCCCTCATGCCCCAGCCAAGTATTTCTTTATGGTCCAGTAGCTACTATCTTGCTCTTCCCCACCCAGGTTTCATCATAGTCTCAACAGCAACCGGTTTCTAATGTTTTGTCTAGCCAAACTGTTTTCACACCTAGCAAATCCTCACATTTCCAACAAGTGTACGTGCATCCTCTTGAATTCTCCAGCAATCCTCATTGCATATTCCTTTTTTGATCTTACTCTTAATCCCTTTCAAGTTCTTCCTATATATCATATCACATTTATTTCTTCCCCTTTTGCAAGAGACTGGCCATGTCTCTGCCCTGCACCCACATCTCAGTGGTGCAAGCAGCCTGGGGTACCAAGCGCTCAAGTACCCTGAGTTTTGAGGACACCTGGACACTGCTGAGTCTTAAGAGGCTGGAAACATGAATTAGCAATTGAAGCTTGAGGGAAGGGAGGAAGGTACTCTCCCCTTTGGTGCTCTCTCCTACCTGCTGGCTTTAAGTAGGGTTGACAATGAGACAGACAAATTGTGAGAGAGGCTGATTTAGTGACCAGTGCTGTTCAGGCATGTGCTTGTCTTCCTAAGGAAGACATGGATAGTAGCTGTGTACCAAATGCAGCAGCAGGAAAAATAAACAGCACTTGGCTTGACTTAACTGCTTTTCCCCTTCCCACTCCAAGAAAACTAATATAGATTTGACTATTTGCCCCCTTGCATAAATCACGTTGCACACACAACCCATTTTTTACCTGCTTGCTGAAACACTCTGAAACTGGGCCCCAGGTAGTCAAAAGCCCTTCTGTCCAGATGCCTGTGGCTGTTTGTGCACTGCTGTGTTAGCCATCACCTGCTGTGATGCAGCTGTCCACATTTAGAAGGGGGAGGATGGAGAAGTCATACAGCTGCTTTTGATCTGCTGCTGCTTAAATGTGAGCTCTGATGCTAAGGGAAGAATGTGGATGTGTATATATGCATATATAAAATATAGTTTTGTGATCTACAAACACAAAAAGCTCTGATTTCATACAGCCCTGCTCCCTAGTACTTAATTTGATGCAAGCTCACAACCCAATAAGCACTTCCTCACTAAAATACTCTCAGGTTTTTTAAATGTTTCTGGTTCTTGCTGTACTGTTTCAGACAGCTGCCTAGACCTTTCTATATGTGAGTGAGACTGGCTGAATATTTCCTGGAGGGGACATACCAAAATATTTCTTGGTAGTAACACTATCTCATTTTTTTGGATCACCTCTCCCTGAAGCATTCTTTCACATCCTGTTTTCATTTGACTACAGCTGTGATTTGGATTAAAGCTATTGCCATTTCTCCCTTGTCAGTATATTTCTAAATCATAGGAGCGCATCTTTCTTCATGCAAGTTTTTAAATTATTTCCCTACTCATTGTCCTAGTATCTGTATAGCTAAAGGCAGGGGAAAATCTCCCATTACTATAAGCAATACACTGGTATGCACATCACTGAGCTGTGACAGGCAGCCCAAATAATACCTGACTGTGGCATTGCCAGACTTGCACATGCCAGACAGTGTTAACAGCTCTCCTGTGTTTTCCCAAGTGTGGGAGAGACCATTCAACAATACTAGAGAAAAGGAACAGAAACCAGTACAAATACAAAGACTGCTTGATATGCTGGTAAGAATTTGTCTGTTCTTAGGAGAAGAAAAAGTAGCACTTCAAAGGTTAAAGCGCTTCCTTTTAATTGAAAAAAGCAGCATCCCAATTCAAATCCATGGCAGACACCAAACACACTGCTGATGAGGCAAGCAAATATGTAACTTTTCCTCCCACAAGTGTTACTGGCAGAACACTTCTAGTGAAGCGTTGAAGGTCATTATCCATTTTTCACAAGAGGAAAATTACATATTTATTCTCTTGCAGCTCAAATAAATGTTGCCAGAAGCCTTGTGCAGATGGGCCCTATTTATGGTAACACTTGCCAAGATAAGGTTACAAGATGCTTTCAGACCTGGTCAGACGCTGTGTCTTACACAATGCTAGTATCAAACCCCCACTTCAAGCACCTGCTCCTTCCATCAGTGGCCTGTCCCAGCTGCTTTCCTGCCCATCCCAGGGCTCTTCGGTCACCCTAAAACTGTGGGACCAGAAGGATGATGTTCCACAGCTTCAGAGGAAGGTTTGCTGGTATAAGATGGTTTCTGACCCGAGTGGTCATCACTGTGCTGCTGAGACAGGCAGAAAACAGCCTGGGGCACAAGTTACCAAGTGTCCTCTCCTCCCCTGCCTCCTCAGGAAGCTGGATTCAATAGTTACAAAAGGGAATTGCATCATTGACTTTGAGGGATAAAGACATGGTCCACTGAACAGCATCTGACTTTGCTGGGTTTCCTGGGTCTGCTTATGTACAAACCAGAATTCAAAATGTATTTGAGTATCTGTGGAAAGTAAAGTTAAATTTACCTTTCCAGAAATCTATATATTTAATAATAGAAAATGTTGAGATGAGGAAAATGCTTTTCAACTGTAGAACAGAAAGTACTGCTGACAATATGAACTTGGGACAGATTTCAAAATAAAACTGGAGAACAAAGTATAGGTCAAGAATTAGTGACATAACATTAATTCAAGAGTTACTTAAGATAATAAACATGCTAGAAAACTGTCCCACCTACTCATGTCCCCACAGAAATCAAAGTTGTCACTGAACTTGGCTAGCAATTGCATAGTATTAACTCTGTTGCTACTCTTAAACCTTTCTGATGAACTCAAGTCCACTCAACCCATTCTAAATTGCAGATGCCTCAGGCACAGAAATACCATTAGAGATCCATCAACAAGCACATTAGATTATCAGGACAAAATTCAGCTTCCAATATATCTTGTTTATTGCAAATTCTGGCAATTCCTCCCCTAAAGGATTTGGGAAAAAAAAATTTCAAGCCTGTTCTGGTCCTTACACATGGTAACTGCTGCTATAATTTCATCTTTGGAAAATGTAAACTCTTCCTGGAAATACAGACTTGCACTCTGGAGTGGGGTTCATGTTATGTATTTAAGTGGCTCAGTGGTTCAGTTTACCTTCGACTCTTTAAACTAAAAATGTAACACAGGTGAGCTGAGGGAACATAACATGATGTTTGTAAAAGCTCAGTGAAAATTAATTTCCAGACCTTAACAGATATAGAGGATGAAACTGTAGCGCATACAGGCATTGTTATGTGTATTTAGCTTTATTTGTATTAGGACATAAGTTTCAGCTATTTCAGTTTTCTTTTCTGTTTTATTCCCAAGCATGTGTGATGGGCTGAGCTGCAGTATGATGTGTAAATCATGGCAGTGTTTTGGCAGTGAAGCTGACATCAGATGCACAGTCAACCTCCACCTTGCCAGCTATTCACACTGGGTCTGGTAATGCTGGAGCTGTTGAAGTGCAGAGAAGCAGCTACATCGGGCGGTAAGGATCTGTGAGAACCAGAGAACAGTGCTTGTGCAGACTATAGTGCCTGCTGATTTAGTTCTGGATTTCTCCTCTGGATTTCGTTTCTGGTGGAAATCATGCTACATAATAGTCTAAAACAAGCAAATCCCCTGGAATGATGAGGCCACTCAGCATTACTCAGCCTCTGGTAGTTTGGGGCTGAACCTGAAGAAGGCACAGACAGCACAACAGAGGACAGTGCATGCTAGTGTGACTAGTCTTGTCTCTGGTAAATGAGAATACGGACTACAGCAGTAGGCAGTGGCCCAAAACTGTTGAGTGAAGGACACGGGCAACGCTCATGCGCTCAGAGACATGCTTTAGAAAGCCAAGGAGCTTTGCAGCAGTGCTGGGCATGAGCTGGATCTAAGTTGTGTCACTGTAGCTCTTACTCAAGAGACCCCTCAACATCTCTTTTTTGCCCTATCAGTGAACAACGAAGCACTACAATTTCCTGCCATCCACAGGACTCTAGCAAAACAGTCCACAGGTCTAGGATGCCACAAGAATGGTCCTTCCTTTTAGACAGACTGAAAAGATTAGAGGGACCATCATGTTCCTATACCACCTAAAACACTTCATAAGCTGATTGAATTTGTGATCCCACCTGTGCAAATCCAGAACGTCACTCTGCAATTGCAGGTAAATAATTGGGATTGAAGCCTAACCTGGCCTCCTTTACATAATCATTATATTTTAAGTAGTGTCAGACTACTCTACCACAACAGCTCAGAAAACCTGCATGAACACATATGCAGAATTATACTTAGGATGCAAGATTTGCAGCACTTGACTCACCTCACCTAGTCATCATTTTCCTCTACTTCACCATGCTCAGCCCAATTAAAACCAAGTGCAGTATTTCTTATTAGTGTCATAAGTTTTCAAATGAAACCTTGGACACTGGAGATGGTTAAGGGCCCCCAAAAAGAGACTGCTGTCTCAAGGTGAAGGAAATCCCCTAGGGCCTCTGCTCCTCCTGGGAGTGAGAACCCCTTGCACCTTTCCGCCCCAGCCTTTATCTGCTTTTATATCATTACCATCTCCCTGGGAAAAAAACATTGACTGCTGCACGTCACCACAGCAGGCATCACAGCAGCAAGCAAAACTACAAAGGCTGAAAGCCTGATCTTAGCAGTAGAGAAAGTCTGATGTTTATAGAAAAAAACCTCCTAAACTGAGGGCCCAGTTTCCCCAAAAGCTCTATCCCCTCTCACTGAGATGACTGGGCAGTGACGATTGGGAAGGGTCCTCATCTACCGGAGACAAGCTCCACATTATTGTTTAACTGCTATAACTTCAGAAAAGATCTCTTTTCCAAACCAGGGTGGGCTCAGTTGAATGTAATTTTATTGGGTATCATCTCTGACACAGCTCCTTGAACATGTACTTACCAAAAATGAGTTTTCTCATTCTGCTGAGGAATACAGAAATGAGAACAACAGAAAGAAGCCACATCGTGGTACCTCATGGTAATGTTTTACACCACAAGAGATAAAAGTAATCTTCCACATTTATTTTCCAATTTGTAAAGAGAGATTGGGATTTATCTGATATTTAAATAGTCATTGATCTTTAGAAAAAAAAATCCTGTATAGTAGGATAGGGACTAAAGGAAAGGGAAAACTTAAAAATACATTCATACACAAAGACAAGAAACATGTCAACACCACTTTACCACTTTTGTATTTTATTGTGGAACTGAGTTTATTTCCTTTACATCAAATATCCTCAATGGAAGAGGGGATATTGCACACAAATATCATAAAAGCACTACATATTACTTTCACTGGAAACTAATTTTCTACATTAGATATGACTGGATAGAATAGAAGTGATGCAGGATTATAAGACATAATACCATACACAGCTGCAGACTGACACAAACACCATTCAGAACAAGAGAGAGGAGGTGTGTGAGGTGCTTCTCAGCCAGCAACAAGACTTTCTTTCCATAGTTTGGAAGATAATGGCTGCATGCAAATGCGTGAAAGCATATTTCAGACTTCATCTTTTACAGTTGTGATTACAGCCCAGTCTTGAAGAGGCAGCCTCTGCCACCTGGAGCTCCTAGCTAGTCTAGTAGAGAGAAGCCGCTTTCAAGATTTTTTCTTTCTATATTTTACGCCATTGTTTTATTTAATTACTTAAATTTTTTTAGATTTTTTTTTTGTAAAGTCACAACAAACAGACTTTTTTCTTTTTTTTTTTTAATTTTAAATAGCAAACATTTTTAAACCAGGTGAATAATATTAAGCATTCTAAGAAATGCTTACCCCTAGATGTTCTTAGTGTTTTTTCAATTACTAAGTGAAAAGATGAAAGCTTACAGTTTCTTTCAAGTGTAAACATTATATTTTTTTCAGCTTCTAGTAAATCCAGACCAACAAAATTACTATTTCTCTCAAAAACATCATTACTGAGCAAGAACCTCTGGCGACAGATGAACAAAGAGAAGCGTATGACAGAAATGTCCCAAATGCACAGTAAGCGCTCTTTGGAGCTTATTTGCTTATGGTGGGAGGGATTGAAAATTCAATTAACAAATTTATTAAATCTTAGTAAAAGAGTACCAGAACTCTCCTAAAATGCATAAGCTATCATAGACAATTAAAAAAACCCCAACATTCATATACACAGTTATCTCCATTCACCACAGTATGTAAAGTAAGTAAAAAAAAAATCAAAAGTGATTTCTATGAAAGATGGGGTGAAAATAGAGGTCAATGAAGTCAGGCCCACCACAGGACTTTGAAAAGGCATGCAAGAGAAGCCCTGTCCAAGTTCAGGAGTGGGAAGGGATCCCCAAAGTTAATTCTTCATTGAATTATATGAAGCAGAATATTAATAGCATAAAGATCATGACTGGGAATGCTGTTATGGGTAATACCATCATTGAAACAGAGTGTCCTTTACACTCAGATATTGAATCTTTACAATTAGAGTAATCAATAATAAACCATGCTCCTAGAAATCTATGCTGATCAACAGCACTCATCGTTAATGTACACAGTACATTTTGATGACTGTTACACTAAACTAGTTGTGTAGTACTAGGATTAGCACAGGTAGATTAGTTCGACAGGCAGGAAAGACATTAAGGGCAAGAGGAGCTAATGGAGGAGCTCATCGCTGTGTTGAACCTAGGTGCCATTGCCATTTGGAAGGGAATGGATGGAACAGGCATTACAATACCTCAAAATAGCCAGACCAGGGTTTTAATATTCTTGTAGCAGCAAAAAAAAGCAAATGTACACATTAAGGTAATCTGTAACTGTCTAATTATCGCTATTATTTCAGAAGTAAAACAAATGCTTCAGCCATCATAAACTTGCTCAGGGATATTTAAGGCTTGATTCCAATTTAATTTACAGTAGGACCAGATGACTGTAACTTCCCTGACAGTAGTGAAATTGCTCCTAATTCACAGGAGTAAGTGGTGTAAGTGAGATTAGTCACAAGACCACTGATGTACTTAAAACAAAAGCAGTGATACAAACTATTTCAGGTATTGTCAGAAAATCAGAAAATCTGTTCCCACCCACTCAAAAAGTCTGAATTCTGACCTATATAATAAAGTAGACAAATCAGAAAGAATTGTAGAAATAGTGTAACTTATTCTGCCAAACATTTTTCCTGTATCTTCGTAGACTATATATTATAAAAGCAGTTTGAAGTGAATGATATGAGCTCAGCAAACATGCATGTTTTCACAATACATTTCCATCTGCCTTTTGTGCCATAGTCATTCTGAGTTTAACTACTTAAAAGGTATAGCAATAAATAAAACAACATTGCTAGAGAGACTTAAAAAAAGAGTAGACAAAAATAAATCAAAACCCCAACAACTGACAAACAGGAATTCACAGCATTAAATGGGCATCAGGAGCCCATATTTAGAAGACCCTAAAGCAATATTAAAAAAACCTCATAAAATTAGGAGTGCAAACATACACCTATTCAACAAAAATATCCTAACCCTGTAAAACTGAAATAAATTATAAGTAAAGAAAATAAAATGAGGTCATAGTTCACTACATTGTGAAACTTAGTTTCAGCCACAACGGTGAATCATACAGACCAGCACATAGGTCCATGCTGGAGGCCTTTACACCTTCTTCAAAATCAGATTTGCAGATCTTCTGCAATGCAACAACTTTTTAGTTGGGATAAAATTTCTGAGACTAAAAAATCCAAACTGTCTTAAATCACAGAGCAGTGGTGCTGTTCCTCTGCAAGCAGTCCAGAGAAGGAAGGGAGATATGAAGGAGGAAAGGAAAGGAAGAGTAAAATAAAAGTAAAGGAAAAAGGAGGGAAAGGAAGAGAAAGGAAGAAGAAAGGAAGAAGAAGAGTAAAAGAAGAGGAAATGAGAGAAGGAAAGAGGAGGATAGGAAAGAATAAAGAAAGGAGGGAAAGGAAAGAGAAAAGAGTAGGAAAGGAAAGAAGAAAGGAAAGAATAAAGGAAGGAGGAAAGAGGAAAGAGGAAAAGAGAAAAGAGGAAAGGAAGGAAAAGAGGAAAGGAAGGGAAAGAGGAAAGGAAGGGAAGGGACTTATTTTAGCTTATTGCTTCTTCTATCTTTTTTCAAGATCTTGTGAGGGTTGAGAATGTAGGTTACACCCTTGTAAGTATTGGGCAATCAACTCCTCAAATCCCATTTTCTCTCATCATCAATAGAGTAACCTTATAACCAGGGTGTCCTTCCACTCCCCTCCCACCCAAAAGGTACTGGCAGTTGACTGTTTTCAATAAATTGTACCTCAATATCCATTCTCACTAGAATCTTAAACAACATTATTCATTTATCTTACAAAACTACTAAAAAAGTTGCCTTCACCTGAAAAATTTTTCTTTGCATTTACCTGCAAATGAAAATGTTTGTTAAAAAATCATGTATTAAAACTTCATGCAGCACTAAAAAAAAAGGTTTCTGTACATTTGTTCCCATGTTCACTCTTAAATTAAACAAATAAAATAAGGTAAGACAAAGGAAGGTTGAATACTGTACAGGTTCGCAGGTAACCTTTTTCATCATTCTGAATGTTTCACTAAGTTTTGTAACTCTGATACTGGACACCACTTCAATCTTGCTTCCACAGTACGAAAGAAACTTTGAAAAAAAATGCTCATCTTGCCTTGTTGAGCTGTGCAAGTGCATCAATGAAGTGTTCACATAATTAACATACGTAATTCATAGCACCAAACCGTTTGACCAGTCAGATAGGTTCCTAACACCACACATGCACATTCATACTTCTTTACTGGTGTAACTATGATCCTACACAGATGTTTTATAAATACGCTGTCTCAGCATTAAAAAATAAGTGCATCAAGTTTCTTTGTACATTCAAGTCACTTTCTAAGGCAAATTGTCTACTGTATGTATTCCCGACTGCTTTGGTATTTTGCTTCAGTTAATTGACAGTGGACATGGGTGTTCAAGCATGTGGACTGGTCAGTTCTGGCTAGAGTGAGTGGGCTTTCACTGGAAGCATGCCTTAGACCAAAATTCTGCATGTTGAAAAAAAAGGTTCTAGATTTCTGGATAGGGTGCAGACTACATGCATATTTGGCCTATGATTGTTATGGTATGTCAGTATGCAGAGTTCAAATTAAAGTGGAAAACTGCTGATGAGTGATTAGGCTGTACATCCCTTCCTAGCTACGTTCCATTTCTTTTTATTTTTGAGCTAACTTAATTCTTTAAAAAAAGGATCCCCATAGTGATAGCTCAGATTAATACAAATTTAAAACTTTCTTCTCATGTAAGAATATAAGCAGACTGCAGTAAGCAATACATCTATTGCCATGAGACTAATGCAGACCTAATTATTTACTACATTCTCCTCCTACCCCTCTCTCTCTTTGTGTTTCTTTAGAGGGCAAATGCCTCTACCTGGCAGAAGTCAGTTGGGGTTGCTAGTGCATGGTTTCCAAATGTTCAGCAGAGATGCAACTGGAACTGTATTTTTGCAGTAATTTGTACTCTACAATGGGAAGACTGTTATTTCCCTTAGCAATCAACAAAGACTGAAAAATATTAGTGATTTGCATCACTCTGACACAGTATAGCATTTGGCAGGTATATAGTTCAGCAGTTGAAATAGATGAGTTGAATTTTTAGAAAAGGTGTTTTCAAATTGAAGAATTTCTGGAAGTAAAGTTTAATCTTGTGATGCACGGTTTTGTTCTTACAATTCGATCTTGCATGCAGGAAAAGATTCATCTTGCATAACAACAGTGCTGCTGCTTGCCAAAACCATGATGTTGAGGTCCTGCTGTTTCTCATGGGTCTCTTGGTACCATTCCCTCATCACTTCTGAGTCATGCGTTGGGATTAATGTCACCTGCAACACAAAACAGAAGTTCTGATGAATGGACAACAGAAACGGTTGATAAGCAAAATGTCTTTGTAAGAAGCCAGAGCCAACAAGCATGTTTCCCTTTTGGAAAGAGTGGGTCTTTGCACTGATACTCTTTAGATAATGGACAAATATTTTATTTCCTCATTCATCGTGATGGAAGGCATATGAAGTTTCCAAATGCATGTAATAACTGTATAAAGTGTGCAACATATGCTTTTCTTCCCTACTTACAAAACGCAATGTTTCCAAACATGGATCACATCTATGGTACAGTAAAAAGATGAAACAACCAACTGGCCCTTTAGGCCAGCTCTCAACTGTTTTATTCACCAGGAACAGGTCTGAAGGGCCAGAAATGTGGGAGCAGCTGAGTGCAGTTCAGCCCTGTGTTTCACTCATGCATCCTCTCTTATCATCAGTGAAACAAGGTGCCCAGCCCAGGGACTGCATTCCCTGGCAGCTGCCAGCCACTCCTCAGAGGTGCTCTAGCTTCTCATAGCTGTTTCCCAGACAAGGTTAAATTTCCAGGCAGAGATATGAGTGAAGAGCCTACCTGCATGTTACTCTCCCACTGTGCCTTGCCCTCCAGCAGGGAGTCCAGAACAGCCCTGCTTGGCTCCTCGGCTGCAGAATCGTTCCCGCTCACCACATAGTAGGATGACCGCACCCTCTTGAAAAACTCAACGTCAACATTCTTGCTATTGCTATGGTTGGGAATGTATACCAGATCCAAATACACTGGAGGTCCTGGAGGCACTGCTGAAGATTTTGTCACCTTAGTATTCCCAGGTCCTTTGGAAACAGAAGTATTTATCACAGGCTGGTTAAAAACATGCACTTATTAATTACTGTTATAATTACTGAGGTGAATGTGTCCGGTTATGGCATTACCCTCATACCTACAACGGCATGTTCCACTTTTGTTATACACCAATTGTGACTGTAAGAGGAGAAAAACCTGAATAACTGGAACTATATAATACAACAAAAAAATCACTACCACAAACAAAAACTCAGCTGAACCTTACACAGTAAAATACTACTATTATCCAATAATTACTATGCAGGTCTGTGATTACTGAATTACCATTCAATAAATGGTGGTATTATTTTCCAGGTGAAGAAGTGCAGCTTTTTGAAACTCTCACGCACACAGGATTACAAAAGGACTATAAAGGGTCTTACAGGGAGCCATGCAGATTTGAAGCAGGCCTGAAATTTGAGGTAGACAGCAAGACATGGTAGCTATTGATATGCTCAGGCTGCCTTACAGGTGCTTTAGAAAGCACCTGTAACATGAGCAGAAAGAGGGTCAAGGAGGAACTTGGAAGGACAGAGACATTTGTAAAGCAATTCGGGGAACAGAGTCAAGTGCTTGTTTGCCTGCTGTATCCTAATTTGTACACCCAAATCAGCCACTTATCACAAAAAGTAGGAGGAACCATGTCTTTGCTTTTGCACATAATATATATAGTACTTGTTCTAAGAAGAGCTTCAGCAAAAAGGAAATACAACGTTTAAACACATTGAAGATAATACACAAAACCCCCTGTCTTTTGCCACAAACTAGATCATGGTGTGAACTGAAAATTGGGATTCAACCAGTAATTTTATCCAGATGATCACTATTCACAGTCTATTAGCCTCCTCATGCTGATGAAGCTTGGTAAACAATTATCTGAGCAATACACTCAATTTAGGGTGACACAATGTAAGGCCAGTGAAGTCCAGTTGTCTAGCGTATCCTGCCATTCATTAAAGGGCAATACCTCAAATGATATAAGATTTCCTGAATTAGAGAGTTTTACCATTGGGGTTTTTTTAAAAAATATTTTATCATCTCTGATGAAAAAAAAATCTGTGATATTTCTTTTTGAGTTGTTCATACCAACACTGAATAAGTTATTAGTTACACTTTACACTTAAATGTCATTACCAATAGAGCCCTGTTTTATTCCGGCATATAGCTGAGAAGTATGCCTTAAGGAAGAAGACTCAGGTGGAGCTAAAGTCATGGAGAAATGCACACCATGAAAAACTATATTGCTGCTTTGAAATGTATCTACTAACAGAGATATGCAAATGATGGTGTAAGAAAGGAACAGTGCACTACTAAAAACAGGGAAGACAGCTGAATGCTGCTTTGTTTGTACAGAATCCCAGATCTGTTCCTTGTAAAAAAGCTTTTGACAGAACATCAGTCCTCACAGCAGCAAAATCAAAGTATGCTCCAACACTCCCTACCAAGGTCTGCCGGAAACAACAGATTAGCACAATGCCTCCTTCAGATATCTAAGTCATATTTTATTGCTACTTAGAATATACAACAGTTGTTCAAAATGACATTAACTTTATGTATGTTTAATCATCACCGATGGTGTAAGACTTTAATCCGATTATGTGATGTACATGCTTAGTTCACCGAAAATGCTTTCACTAATGTTATAATTTTTTTAAATGCTTCTTTTAAAATCAATCCAGCGTAGTAATGAGAGCATCCAAAGACTGATCATGACTTTGTCTCCCACACTACTGAACTGCATTAATTTATGTTAAAGAGAATTGTGCCTACCTATTTCCCACAATGAATAAAGGAGTTCACTTTGCTACTGATTTCACTTCACCTACAGCAGTGGTACTTTTAATACTATTAGGTGATTAACCATTTAGACAGATAGTATTAAATTCTTTCTATTTTATGTACTCTCTGGGCAAACTGACACATCAATTTTCTCAGATTACAACAGTAAAAGTAGTGAATTCCATGCATTTAAATGTGGTCTTTACATGCTGGATTTACACTTAAAACCGGAACTTTCTGGAGGATTTGCTACAAACCACATTCTCAGCTGATAAAAAGCTAAACTAACTTCACTGCCACAACTAAGAAAATTGTAACACTAGGGAAATGCTATTTGTCTTTACCTGTGGTTGCAGTCTTTGCTGACTTGGATGTTGTTGTATTTGCTGCATTCTTGGTGTCCTTATCTTTCTCTTCCACTCGAGACTTTACCTCTGGATTAGAGATATTTTTGGTTGCCTTCTCCACAGATTCCTTCTTTTTTGGAGAAGCTGTTCTGGAAATTTTGTCTAAAGATTCTTTTATAGCTGGCTTTGGTGAAGCCACTTGTTTTGATTTACCATCACTTTTTTTAACAGGAGAAGATGACTTGGCCTTTGTACCCTGCTTTTTTGTCTTTGTCTTTTCTTTGAGGTCTTTCTTCAAAGGTTTACCCAAATTCTGATCAACTGGCAGAGCTTCTGGATCAACCATGGTAACATCAGGGTGCCGAGGGGAAGGGCTGCGATCCTGCATTGGGACAGGTGGTGGGTCAATGTGTTTGTACGTAATTGTCTTGTCCGTTGGAATGGTTTCTGACTCATCTTCTGAGTCAATGTTAGCATCTGCAGTGATGGAAGGACATTCCTCAGTCTCTGGTGGAACATCTGAATCAGTCTGAGATGGGGCAGACTCGCTCACAGATGTGGGAGGGGTTTCATCACACTGCCGCCCTTGCTGCTTTCCCCCAGAAGGCGGCTGAGCTCCCCCAGACTGAGTTAGAGGCTTCTCTTGATCTTGAGACTGTTCTTCATTTGCAAACCACTCAAGGGGGTTTGGGTTGATAAATGAGGGTGAAAGTTCAGTTTTTGGATGTTTATACTCGCAAGAGGACACAAGGCATAAGTCAACATCTTGACGGGATTCTGCTAACGATTTACTTGGAGTGAAAGGTGCACTTGTGTCATAGGAATAGCTAGTAGCTTCGGGTGACCTGGTGGCTCTCCCAGTTGTCTCAAATGAGTAATCTGTGACTTCAGGTGAACTGGAGGCCTTCCCAGTTGTCTCATAGGAGTAAGCCATGGCCTCTGATGACCTGGTGGTTCTCCCAGTTGTCTCATAGCAGTAGCCAATGGCTTCTGGTGACTTAGAGGTTTTCCTTGTTGTCTCATAGGAGTAATCCATAGTCTCAGGTGATCTGGTAGCTTTCCCAGTTATCTCATAGGAATAATCTGTGGTCTCAGGTGACTTGGTGGTTTTCCCAGTTGTCTCATAGGAATAATCTGGGGCCCCTGGTGACCTGGTAGTTTTCCCTGTTATCTGATAAGAATAATCTGTGACCTCAGATGACCTCATATTTTTTCCAATTATCTCATAGGAATAATCTGTACCCTCAGGTGACCTAGTAGTGTTCCTGGTTATCTCATAGGAATAATCTGTGGTTTCAGGTGACCTAGCAGTTTTTCTGGTTGTCTCATAGGAATAATCCATGGCTTGAGGTGATTTAGTAGATTTTCCAACTGCCTCATAAGAATAGCTAATATTCTCTGGTGACCCAGTAGTTTTCTCTCTGGCCTCATATGAATAACTAAGTTCTTCGAGTGACCTCCTGCTTTTCTCTGAATCTTCTTTCTCTGGGCTGAGTAAAGGTTCTGGACTGTGCTTTGTTAGGGATTCCTGATAACCAAAGGCTTTGACAGAGGACACTTGCTGTGACAACAAATGTGTGTGACCAGCTGATGCCGCTTCTTTGATTGCAGGAGGTGAATCTGGAAAAGTAGGAGAATACAGAGGAGAAGATTCCCTTGGAGTTAATGGAGATAGGTCAGATTTTGGTGACAGCTTTTCGCCTAGGCTCTGCACCTTTTCTGAGGTAAAAGAAGAATATAGTGACATATCTCTGTGTGGAAGAGCACCTGAAAAAGTTTCCTCTGGCAGTGGTGAAGCTACCTGGGAAGGTGTATGAGCTGATGAAGTTGAGGATGAAGCTTCAATTTGAGAAACTGAAATTATTTCTGAAATATCTTTCTCTTGAGAGTAAGATGACTGCTCCGTGGGTGAAATTTTCCGTGCAAAAGGAGGCTCCTGTATATCTGAAGGGCTATAATCTACTTCTGTTGGTCCATTTTCAGATATATGGTGTATACTAGCACCTACAGCAGGATATTCTGGAGACTGCCTAGTAAAGTCCATTGCTAAAGACTGCTCAGGGGACTCCTGACCATATGCTACTGACATAGCTGACTGCTCAGGAGATCTGTGATCATGCACTGGTGTTCTTGATTTTGCAGTTTTAGGTGAGAAATCTGGTGGAGAAATAGACATGGGCCTTGGGCACTCTTCTTTAGATGGAGACATTTCTGTTTCCTGAAAAGTTGTTGGTGTTTGTACAACTGACACTGAAAGGGAATCATCAACTTCAGTAGAGTGGGGAGAACCAACCTCAGCATGCAAAGAAGGAGATACATCATCAGTAGTTGGTTCTGGAAATGAACTAGTGGCAACAGATGCTGTAGAGACAGAAGCTACTCCTTCTATATGGGAATAGGTGTCTTCTGCGACAACCTCATCAACAGGAGTTGCAGACTTGTCAGAAACAGTGCCCTCAGAAATTGACATTTTGGTATCTTCTTTTAAAGAGCCAAATTGACTGCTATCTACTTGAGTCGGTGAGAGATCATCTGCTAACTTCCGCTCATGCAAGATCAGTGAAGACTGAGAGCTGCTGGGTTCTGTATCCTCCATTTTCCTTTCCAGGCTGAAGCTTTCCCTAATTACCATAAACTCCATGCTTTTTTCATCTTGCCTCTCCTGGAAAAGGCCCACAGAGCTGGCTTCTGAAGCTGGGCTCATCTGAACAGGGGATTTTTCTTTTTCAGGTTTCCCCTCAGAAGGACTTCCATAATCTCTGGTGGGAGACTTTAAATCAGCACTCAAAAATGTATCATAAGTGGTCTCTGAACCTATCAGTGGTGGACTCCGTAGAGGCGAGAGAACCTTTTCAATAGGAGATTCTGAGTCTGGCACAGGCTCATCCATAGGGCTTATTCTGCATTTTGCAGACTCATCTTTGACTTCACTGAACTCAAAGCTAACAGGTGCTTCTGTTGACTTTTCACTGGTTTCAGAGGGAAGCTGACTGGACTTTTCATCAGTGGGAGACTGATAATAAGGTGTGTGGCCAGCACTACCAGCAGCAGACTGTGAGGGAGATGCTACTTCTAATGTTTTATCTTCAGGGCTTGCACAGTGCTCCTCAGCAATTTCTTGGTGTACATCAGGCAGTCTAGCAACAGGGACTGACTCAGAAGGGACCTTGATCTCGTTTGGAGTAAGTGAAAAGTTCACACTACGTTCACCCAGTGGTGTTTTGGCAACAGGTGATGGAGGGGACAAACTGGCAGCTGGACTCTTGGCTGAACTACGATTTCCATCAACATCTTCTTGATAGGGTTCTTTGACGTCTAATTTGGCAGTGCCATGGATTTCACTTTCTTTTTGCCGGTATACATCTTGGAACGCAGATTTGCAGAATTTGTCTTCCTCTAATGAAGAAGGTGGTGAGATGGTGGAAGCTGAGGCATTATAATCCTTACCTTCTGTGGCCTCTGTTTTGGATCCTTCAGATAATCCATTAAAAGCATCTGGAAGTGGAGAAAGTTTAGGTCTGCCAAACCCTTGAGAGAACAGTGATGTCTCATACTTGGTAATGTTCACATACTCCTGAGAGGGTGACTCACTTTCCTCATTGTTAGTTTCATCACTCATGACATCTCGGGGTGTCGACATTTCATCCATTGGAGTTGGTTCACTGGATATTTCAATGGTAGACTGTGTGTAACCTGAAGTAGCAGTGAATTCCTCAGGTTGATCTTCTCTATTTTCTTCATCAGAAACAGTGGCTTCACTTTCTGAACCACCAGGTAGTGTCTCATCATGGATAGAAGAGGCTGGTTCAATTACTGGAGACTGAGACTCTGAGCGTTTAGTTGGTGTAATTATGAGTAAGCCATATTTATCTTCAGCTTCACCCGATTCTGCAGCTTTGTCTACCACAGCCATCACATAATCTTCTTCGGCTTCTATTTTTTCAGTTTCCTCTTCATCTCTGATGTCTTCTGCTTTGTCTTCCTCATCTTCTTCAGTCTCTTCAGTTTCTGCCTTTTCTATTGCTTCTTCCCTGTCTTCTTCAGCCCGTTCATCGGACGCCTCGTAATCTGCCTTTTCAATATACTTGTCATCTTTAATGTTAGCATCTACTTCAGTCATCATTTTTTCTGAGCCACCTGCAAGTTTTCTTGCTTCTTGCATGTACAGTTTTGTGGCATCCAGATGGGTCTTTTCTTCTTCATTTTCATCTCGTTCTTCAGCTTCTTCTGTCTCTGCCTTTTCTTCATAATCTCCTGCTTCAGATGATTCTTCCAAGCCAGTCCCCTCATCTTCAAACTTTTCATTGTCATCAACGCTGTGCTTTCCCACAGGTTCCAATTCTTCAGGCGTCTGTTCACACTCACCCTCAGCCTCTGTGGTAGTTATGCCTTCATCAGAGGACTCTGCAGGTCCTTCATTATCCAATTTTTCTTTTTGTACTGTGCCATTGAGTTTCAGTTCATCCTTTATAAGTGCAACTTGAACTTTTGTTTCTTTTGTTGTTTCTACTTCTTCAGCTTTTAATTCCTCAAAGTCCTTTGTTAAGTCCTCTGGTGAAGACATAAGGGATCTCTCTGCTTCAAGCTCCTTTCCACCAGCTGTAATTTCTGCAGCTGCTACAGTTGTGGCTCCAACTGCTGCAAGGGCAGCTTGTGTTCCACTGACTTTGAGGTCCTTCTTCACAGTTTTAACTTTTCCTTTTTCCTTTGGTTTTCCAGCAGGTATTACTTCTTTTTTAGCAGGTTCCTCCTTCTTTTGTGGTTTAGGTTTTGCTGCTGGCTTTTTAGCTTCATTTGAAGAAGCAGCTGTCTTCTTTGTTTCTTTAGGAATCTTTTTTACATCCTTTTTGGCTTCCTTGTCTTCCTTCTTAATTTCCTTCTTCTCTTCTTTTTTAGCTTCTTTTTTAGTTTCTTTTTGTGAGGCTTCTTTCTTTATTTCCTTCTTAGTTTCCTTCTTCTCTTCCTTTTTCACCTCTTTTTTAACTTCTTTCTTGATGTCCTCTTTTCTTGGTTTCTCCTCTTTTTTGATGGGTGTTTTCTCCTCTCTTTTAGAAACCTCTTTCTTTAGTTTTTCTTTTTCCTCTTTCTTTTCTTCAGGTTTTGCTTTGCCTTCCTTTTTCACTGTCTTCTCCTTCGACACTTTTGGTTTTACATCTGTACTTTGTTTTTCAGGAGTTTCGGATTTTACTAATTGTTCTTCTTTACTTACTATGTCTTTTTCCACCACTATTGGTTTGGTCTCTACTTTTGCTTGTTTTTCTTTTTTAACTGGAACTTTTTCTTTGCTTTCCATCTTCTGAGGCTTTTCTGAAGCCAGACTAGGCTTCACAGGCTCTGGTGTTTCCTCTTTAGATTCCTTTCTCACAGGCTTATTTGGTGGTGTCTTTGCAGCAGGCTTGAGACTCTCCTTGCTGTCTGTTCGTTGTTTCAACTTCGCTTGTTTCACAGCTGGACTAGCAATGTTCCCAGTTAGGTCTTTCTGTGTAACCATTGGTTGTTTAAGGAAGTCTAAGTGTTTGAGTTTTTCTAGTCCTTCTAGAATATTATATTGGGTGCTGTTTCCAGGAAACAGAACTCGGATTATTTTTTCTGCAGGATTAGCTGGATGCCACACAATCAGGGATGAGACAGAGGTGAAATAGGACAATGGAATGTCTAGTTCTTGGCCATTCGGTAGCAGGAATTCAGCTTTATCTTTGTTAGTACCACTCCACTGCTGCATAAAATATTGCATCTCTTTGCTACTTTTGACAGGATTGAGCACATACATCTCAAGCTTGCCAACTCCCATTTTCTGAAATAAAATTATGGGGTCAATGGTATTTCCTGTGTTTCTGAAAAGAGGTTCTGGTTTCATAGACAACTTGTTTAAATACTGGAGAGTAAAACAAGCTTCTTCTACACTCCTTTTGACTCTAAAATTAGGATCCAGGTTTTTCAGATTCTCAGGTACATTAAGAAATACAACTCCTAAATCAGGTGAGATCAGATTTTTCATCCAGTCACTGTTGGTAGTAGACCCTTGGGACTGTTCTTCTTCTAGTTCAGCTATCTTTCGCTGAAGCATGCTATTGATTCCTGGCAGATTGTCATCTCCGATGTGAGTGAGCAGAATGGAATCTACTCTGTCCAAGTGCCGGATAAGTTTCCAGAAGCAAGACTTTCTTTCAGATCCTCCATTGATAAGCATGTTGAATCCATTCACTGCAAACAATGCAGAGTCCCCTCTTCCCCCTGGGAAAATATAACAGCAGGGTTTGGAGAGTTTCAAGAAACCGCCTGAGGTTGGAGGTTCCAAAATGTCAAAAGGTGATGGCACTTCTACTGATTCTGACAGATACTCTGTGAATTCAGAGAGTCCTTCCATTTCAGGCAATATAGAAGCCGAGTTGAGTTTAATGTTTATAAAGTCTTGAAGGTTGTGTCTGTCAAGGTTGGAATTCTTCCAGTCCCCTTCCTCAGGGCAGAAAAGAGTTAGGCTGGCTTTGTTGGCAGGGTGTGTGGTGCTCAATAATTCACCAATCTAGGGTTATAAAACAAAAACACAAGAAGATGCACACAAATTCACTTTTTTAATTACAATAACGTCAGAACATAATATTTCCTGATCAGTTAGATAATACCTTTTTCATTTACTTCTGCAGTGGTGAGTACCCATCCCAGAAGCCAAAGTAACCTGTTACTACAATTAGTTCACTGCCGTACTTTTTAAAACACAAAGGAGGACCTTGTCCTGGTCACTATTGCCCAAAGAACAAAAGCACCTAAGGTTTCCTCATTCCTCCCTCCATATAGAAGGATGGTACAAACTTTTATATTGAGAGGGTATGAGGATTATGAGGCTAAGGCAGCCTGCACTGCCATTACATCTCTACCATTGACTCATGAGTCTGCCTGATGCCCCAGTTCAACCAGAAGAGCCAGCAAAATATCTAAAGAACAAAGCAAAACCTCTTAACAGCCAGAAAGTAACTGCATCATGGAGGAGGCCAGCATCCTCCTAGGGACAGCTGCCATCCTTTGTCCTTTTCTCATGGGATATACTGCACTGCACCATCATTACTGCAGGCTGGCTCCTTAAAAGCCAGTACTGCTCCCAGATTTATCAAGACTGGCTGCAGAAGAGTTTTTCAGCACAGTGACAATGATAGTGGAACTCAGGATCCTGTGTGGAGGAAGCAAAGAAGTAAGCAGGACTAGAATCCTGAACTTTGACCTCTTCCAAGATCTACTTAGAGGAATCCCACAGTTTAGGGCTCTAGAAGACCAAGAGAGCCGGTCAATATTCAAGCATCACTTCCTTCAAGCTCAAGACCAGTGTATACCCATGAGCAAGAAATTAAGCAAAGGAGGCAAGAGACCAGCATGGATAAACAAGGAGCTTCTAGCAAATCTCAAATGGAAGAAAGAAATTCATGAGATGTGGAAAAAGGGACAAGCCACGTGGGAGGACTAGAGGAACATTGTCAAAGTAAGAAGGGATGTAACGAGGAAGGCCAAGGACCACTTGGAATTGAGTTTGGCAAGGGATATCAAGGACAACAAGAAGTGCTTCTACAAGTACATCAGCAGCAAAAGGAAGATTAGGGAAAATGTGGGGCCACTGCTGAATCAGATGAGTGTCCTGGTCATGGAAGACACAGAGAAGGTGGAACTAGCAAATGCCTTTTTTGCCTCAGTCTTTACTGCTGAGGCTGGCCCTCAGGAATTTCAGATCTTGGATGTAAGAGAAGAAGGCTGGAAAAAGGAAGACCTTCCCTTGGTCGTAGAGGGTTGGTTTAGAGATCAGCTAGACAGACTTAACACCCATAAATCCATGGGCTCTGATGGAATGCCCCCATGGGTGCTGAGGGAGCTGGTAGACGTTGCTAAGCTACACTCCATCATCTTTGAAAAATCATGGAGACAGGAGAGGTGCCTGATGACTGGAGGAAAGTCAATGCTACTCTTATCTTTAAAAAGGGCAAGAAGAAAACTACCAGCCAGTCAGCCTCACTTCTATCCCTGGAAAGGTGATGGAACAGATCATTGTGGAGGTCATCACCAATCAGGTAGAAGAAAAGAAGGTCATCAAGAGTCATTACCATGGATTCACCAAGAGGAAAGTCATGCTTGACCAATCTGATAGCCCTCTGTGATGGTATGGAAGGATGGGTTGATGAGGGGAGAGCAGTGCAATGTTGCCTACCTCGACTTCAGCAAGGCTTTTCACACTGTCTCCCATAGGGTAAGCTCAGGAGATGTGGTTTAGATGAATGGACAGTGAAGTGGATCAAGAACTGACTGAATGGCAGAGTTCAGAGGCTCAGGATCAGTGGAGTAGAATCCAGCTGGAGGCCTGTAGTCAGTGGCACTCCCCAGGAATCAATGCTGGGTCCAGTCTTATTCAACTTGCTTATCAATGACCTAGATAAAGTGATAGAATGTACTCTCGGCAAGACGATGATACGAATCTGGGGGGAGTGGCTGATAGACCTGAAGGCTGTGCTGCCATTCAGTGGGACCTGGGCAGGCAACAAAGGCAAGTTTAGGGTCCTGCACCTGGGCAGGAATAACTCCAAGTACCAGGACAGGCTGGGGCCAACTGCTGGAAAGCAGCTCTGCAGAGAAGGACTTGGAAGTCTTGGGGGATGATAAATTGAGTATGAGCCAGCAGTGTGCCCCTGTGGCCAGAAGGGCTAATTGTTATCCTGGGTTGCATTGGGAAGAGCATGGCCAACAGGTCGAGGGAGGTAGTCTTCCCCCTCTTCCAGGCCCTAGCGAGGCTACATCTGGAATACTGTGTTCAATTCTGGTCTCCGCAGTTCATGAAAGACAAGGAGCTACTGGAGAGGGTCCAGTGGAGGGCCACAAAAATGATCAGATGTCTGGAGCACCTCTCTTATGAGGAGAGACTGTGGGAGCTGGGCTTGTTTAGTCCAGAGAAGACTGAGAGGGGATCTCACCAATGCACATAAATATTTCAAAGACAGTGCCAATAGGATGGTGCCAGACCCTTTTCAGTGGCACCCAGCAGTAGGATGAGGAGCAATGGCCATAAGCTGAAACACAACAAGGTCCACCTCAATATAAGGAAGAACTTTCATGGAGGGTGGCAGAGGACTCTAACAGGCTGTCCAGGGAGGTCACATAGTCTACCTCTCCGGAGATACTAAAAACCCACCTGGCGGCATTCCTGTGTTACCTGCTGTAGGTGACACTGCCTTGGCAGGGGGGTTGGACTGGATGATCTCCAGAGGTCTCTTCCAACTCTAACTATTTTGTGATTCCGTGATTAAGAAATAAGTTATTACTTCAGAGATGGAAACAGCTACAAGTTTTTGGGCCATTCACTCCAAGCAAGACATTGGAGATGCTGCAGTGTGTCCAGAGGTCAACAAGGCTGGTGAAGGGTCGGGAGCAGAAGTCCTTTGAGAAGTGGCTGAGAGAGCACCAAACTTCTTTAAAGAAGTAATTCAGATATAAAATGTCAGTGGAAAACATGCCAGCACATCATCATGGAGAATACCATAGCCTTCTTTGCAGAGGCTATGCAGTATCAGTTCAAGCTGTAAGAACAGTTTTCATCAGCTGAATAATTGGGAATTTTTGGACCACGAGCTGTATCAACAGCAGAAATTAATATATAACAGATTAAAGATGTTTGATTGCATTAGATCTCTTTGGGCCTCTCTGCGTGTAGGTCTCACTTCCTTTCTTGGTGTTACATAACTTATTTTCAGCATTTACCGAAAATAGGACTCAACAAAGATACAGTGGCTGTTTGTTGTTTTGGGTTTTTTTTTAAAGTCCAACCAATAGATAAATAAAGCTGAAAATAAATATTTTCTACCTTCCTTTGTCATCCTTTGTTGAGTATAGAAACCATTTGACAGGAGTATAAATTAATCTCACCCATATATCAGACATGGCCCTATCTGAAAGGGAGCAAGTGAAAAAAAACCACAAAACCAAACCAAATAAATGGAGAAAAGGCTGAAAAGGCTGAAAGATAAGGACAATAGGATAAGCATTGCTGTTGTCTACTGGAGAAATAAGAAAAGAGGGGCGGCACAGACCACAACTCTGAAATGGATTTAGGATCTCAATGAGATGTCCCTGATCAGGGTTGAAAACACATTATTAGGGAGAGTTAAATGTAGTAAAAAATCACTTCCTCTGAATGAATAAATCCAAGTCTGTTGCATACATAAGGAGATAACTTGAGTAAAGACTGTTTCTCATACAGAGCTAATTTTCTGCCTAGATAAAAAATCATATGGTAATATAGTGGGATAATGAATATATTGCGCCAATGAATATACTGCACCAAAGTCTGGGGTTAATCCTCTCCCATTTACATTACACCATATCTGGATTTATGCTCCATACTTCTAAATTCTGACTTTTGCTCCTAAAAGTTGGCATGCATAATGCAGACAGTGTTAAGCCACTGGTAGTCCAGGCCAATGAAAAGCTGAAGAAAGATTATTCCAGACATAGACCAAAACTGTTAGGAACAGCAAGTTCAGAAATGCCCCAGAAAAGGTCTCAATGGGTTTGCATTTCAGATAGTGACACCAGGGACATCAACAGTTCCACTCATTTGACAACATGGAGATGGAACTGCTCCTTCTCCCCTCCAAATTCAAAGTCAATCTGGGAGCAAATAAATGTGCCTGTGAACCTGACTGTCTTTGTGAACATTGAGAGACATCTGTTGAGGAATCCTTAAGTTTTAAAAGTCCTGGTGAAGACAAACAGCAAGTTGGCTGTTCAGAGAAAACACAATATTGTTTCCTACCCTGAACCACAAAGGTGCTGGTGTTGAAGAAGCAGGGGACTATGACATTTTCAATCTTTCAGCATGGGAGAAATTGAAAATCCTACTTTTAGACATTGCATGAAGGGACCTCTACATGTTAGAGATGGATTTCTGGTTAGACTTTATATGAGTATCTCCCAAAGGGTATTTACTTATTTGTAAACACATTCCTTGACCATAGCTCAGATTTGGCCCAGTGAAGTGGAAATGGGCAGAGGCCAGAAACACCAACTCTATGCAGTACTCATCAAACCTTACATGCTTATAGAATCATATAATTGTTTAGATTGCAAAAGACCCTTAAGATCATTGAGTCCAACTGTGAACCTTGCACTGGCAAGCCCACCAGGATCAGGATTGCACATGAATTCTTTCATCTCATCGCCACTTAGAAAACCACTTATCACTTTTTTCTAGATCTTTTTTATGATCTTTTTTTCCCCCAGTTTTTTAAAAATGTCACACACATGAACTGCAGTATGGCAAGCGTGATCTTTCTTTGGTTTTGTTACAAAGTGTAGAAACAGCGAGACCCTGAGGCTTCAGAAACAATAGGCTGGAAGCCGGTGCTTGCCAAGAGCCCTGCCAGCTGGCTGGTGAGCACACTGCCAGCTGCAGGGACGAGCCAAATGAGCCTTAGTCATAGCCCATGGGAGTATGCCCTGCACACTCACTGCTGTGGCAATCCCTCAGCAACTGTAACTGATAGCCAACCCCCCAACTCTGCTTCCCAACCAACAGTTTTGTTTCCTAATAGTAATGGTGGTATTTGCCCCTAGTTTTGCATTTATCACAGAATCACAGAATCAACCAGGTTGGAAAAGACCTCTGACTGAGATCATTGAGTTCCAACCTATGTAGTCATATAGTAATTTTGTGTCGCTAGCTAGAGATGTAAGGAGCTTGGGTTTGTAATTTCAGAGAAAAGTAACTCTGAGAAGTGCCAGTGAGTATTAGGTGTCATGCATATTTCAGAGAGCAGGAAACCAGTTCTCTCCCTAACCTACAAACATATGCTGAACAAAGAGGCTCTGTGAATAGATCACATGGATACAATAAGGCCATGCAAACTTTGCTTTCTCACTGCTAAACTTTCAAATCTCAGTCCACTGACATGCAACTAATTAATATTGGAAACTAAATCCCTAGGGATTGAGCCATCCAGTTTATTTAAATATATACTTTACACAGCAGCCAAATTAAGTGTGACAGCTTGTTTACTATGGATTCCTGCCCTATGGGAGCTTTCAGACACAGTACATTAAGAAAGACAGCAAAATAACAAGTTGTGAAACAAATGGCATTAAATACTGGTATAGCTCATGCTTATTTTTGTGGTATGTAAAAACCAAAGGTTGTACAGATTTACTGGCCAAATTTTAAACACTAATATAAAGAAGTTAAGCAGGTAGATGGTACCAAAAATACAACTATTCTGACAGCCACGCTCTGTCTTATTAATGCCACCTATTATTTAGCTGCCACCACGTAAGAACCTGATGTCGAGTTCAATTTGACTGCTTTGTACGTGCACCTCAGAAGAATAACCTGTATACTTTAAACACAGCACTCTCTCCTTCGATTATCAAAACTTCCTTGATTTCCTCTTGTAATTTAATTCCCCAAATCAAAATTTAATGCTTTTGTTAAGCAATTTACATGAAATCTAAAATAAAATAAATAAATGTTTTGAAGCCTATAATTAAGTGTAAAGACCAGCAGTACCATGGCTGCCTAAGCTAACTCTATCAGAGAGCCATTTTTAGTATTCTAGAAACCTCTGCCATCACACAGCAACGTATGGAAGACACTTTTCCAAACTAACCTCTTGATCTGTGAAGATCTCAATGAAGTTCTGGAAGGAGAAGGACCCTGACTGAAGAATAAGTTCTCCCGTGTTTTCAAAGCACTGTCCAGTGAGAACAAGGAGCTTGTGCCTCGCAGCATCTGTGATCATTAAACGCACCTAGAGTGAAGGAGAGAAATACATCAATAATGGGATTTACTACGTGTTTCTGCATTCCACTGAGAGCATACAGTTTATTTCTCCTAATTTGAAACCGTTGTCTGGAGCAGGACTGTCAAAACACTATCAAGTATAGTGTTGTTTACCAAAGACAATGAGAAAGGTGGAAAAGGGAAAAAGGGAAGGACTAGATGCAATTAAAAAGAAGGTCTGAAGAATAAACCAAACTAATGACATGTAAAAAAGAGCAAGGAGCAGAATAGAATACATTTTGATTGAAAAAATAATTTTTTCAATGAACAAACATATTAATAGTATAACTATTGGTATACTTCAATAGTATTGTATCAGGACAAACTTGGTAAACTATTTAAAAGCAGATGCTTGTTACTTTACTTGACCCTACTACAGCTACTAATCATTCTTGCTTACTACCCCCAGAGGGAGATTTACTTGCATGCTAAGAGAAATCCATATATTCAGTATACTTCTATTGGCTGAACTGAACTGAAGAACAGAACTAAATAAAGCCTATGTAAGATTCTGTACTGTTGAATAAATATTGTGCAAATACTTCAAAAGTATTTACGGAAAACTGAAAAATCAATTCAGCCTATGGTCAGGTACGAATTTCAAGTGCACTAATTCCTCTGTTAAGGAGGAATTAAACTAATTAAATTAAATTAAATTATTAAATGAATAGTGATTCTAGAACAAGGCTATCCGCCCACTAAACTAAATGAGCAAATGAGCAGAGTCCATCTGGGACAAATCCACATGATGTTGCATCCAAGCTCCATCTCCTTGGAGATAACACAATCACCTCATCTCTCCTTGCAAGACATTCTTTCAATTTTTTTGTATTGATTGTTCAGCAATACAAAAACTCCTGCTAATGCCTGGGAGGCTGAGCCAGGAAGGCTTAACCTGAATCTCTGCTGAACAACTCACATTTTCAGTACAAGTAGAAAAGAGACACTGGAAAGTTTACATCTAAAATAATATCCCAACTCTACCACGTTTTCATTGTTATTTTACTAAATACGTGACCCTGATGCCAAGCAGCAAAAAGTTCCTTTAATTAAATGTAGGACTAATGCTGGTCTCTCACTGACTGAACTAACTATAATACTGAAATATCCTTGATGGATTAAATAGATTGAGTGTATCTATTTCTATTTTAGACAAAAATATAGACAAGTGCAGCCATCTGTCTGATGTGCATTGCTCAAATTTTCTCTGTTTTAGCTGTATTAAAACAATATCAGAACTGGCTTCCTCTTCTATGTTTTCTGTTGTTGCTGGCAGCAGTACTCATCACTCTGCCAACTTTGGTGTAAACTCACCAGGTTTTGCAACAGCAAAACTGTTTCCTGACTTGTGAATCACTGATACGTGACTGTCACATAATTCCCCTTCAACCTATTTTATTAATTGATGATAAAATACATTCTGCAGAGCTAGAAAAGTATGGGAAGAAAAAAAATAAATAAATGCTTGCAGATTACAGAGCATAATGTATCATAAACATGGAAGACCTTAAATATACACATAAATTCTGTGTCTGGGTACAAGCAAGGCTTCCTGAAGGACTAGCAGAAATTTGTCTCCTGATTTCAAGACCACTCAATTTCATAAAAAATACTGCAAGGTGATGATTTTGTTCAGTTGAACTATTGGTTAAATTCCCAAATTGTTTGAAGGAAGTGCACAAGCAAGAGGTAGCCTCGGTCCAAATGGAGGTAAAGACAGAGTGTATACAGAGATGGGCACACGAACAGATCAGTGTTTTCCCAGACTTATGGTAGGCACAGGAGCAACAGAGAAGGGACTTCCTAAGAAGGAAGTAAATATTCATGGGCATTTCAGAAACTTTTCTTTGGGAAACTTCAAACTCAATCTCTCTCCCTTTGGGCCTCTCTCTTCTCGGAGTTATTTTGGCATTTGACAGAATATGACAGGAGCTTCTGGCAGAACCTTGCTTGGACTGCCACTAGGTATGGCTAATAGCAGCCAGAATAAGAGGAATATCATATTTCTTTCTGTTTTTTATTTTATTTTGTTTGAGGCTTTGTTGTTGTTGTGATGGTGGTGGCTTTTTGTTTGATTTGGGGTTTGGTTGGTTGGTTGGTTGATTGGTTGGTTTGGTTTGTTTTTTTTTCTGAATGAATAGTTTCAATTTCCTCTTTTGGTGAAGTTAGAGCTTCACAGTATATCACTGTCTCCCCAGATGCAACTTGGAAATCTCTTGATATGTGAAACTAAGTTTTCTATTTGCCATAGTGGGCAGAGCATGTCTACTCCAACCTCTGATTTAATTCTTCCACCTCTTTCTTATTGTCTCTTTCTGGATTGTGTCCAGTCAGAGCCTTGCTTAGCTAGCCAGCTTCAAATCTCAGCTTGTAACTTCTGACTGTGACCAGTTTGGCAAGATGAACACAAAGAAAAGATTGGCTCCCACAGTCTAGTGAGATGAAATTAACAGTAATGTAGCCAAACATCTTCCAGAAACAAAAGAGTAAGGCCAGGGTTCAGAAGTCATTAATGGGCCTCAAATCATGTTCTTCCATGGGGTCATCCATCAAAGGAATGACAGGCACTAGAGAAAGAACAGCATTTCCCAGCTTTTGGCAGTTTTTTAGCCCTTCTACTCCTCCGCGCATGCACACGCATTATAGCTTTATAGTCTGAATAAATGTATTGAGTGCTGCTACCCAGGTGACACCCTTGTTCTTACCAACCACCTCTAGTGGCTTGTAACAGATTTGCATGCGTGGTTTTTTGGTGAATGAGCTGCCTTTAACTAAGATGACTTTTAAACTTCTACAACTTCAGAAATTTCATTTGTTTTGGACTCTTTTCTTCTGTTTGCATTTTACATTACTTAAAGTTGGTAACAAAACGGATTTTTTACCATGTACCACAAGCTTCATTTCCCAACAGAAATTATATTGTGGCAGTGCTTCCCAGCACAGGCCAGCAATGAAATTATCCCTATTATTTCAACCTTCAGTTTCACTAGCTAAATATACCAGTTTTGTCTTTGAGCTACACAATCAGTTCTTTGATTCTACCGAGTTCATAAGGAATTGGCAGTCTTCTTGTGGGCACTCTCCAGAGTCCATTAATCATGCCGCATCGTTTTTGAAGGACAGATAGATCAACCTAGAGTCACTACCACATAGTTGGTAATTCCTCTCAAAGACCCAAATTTGTCCCTGGGCACCTTCAGGCACTTTCTTCATATGTAAAATTGACATCCAGAGCTAACAAACAATGGAGAAGCAGAAGGAAATCAGATGTACTTTCACCAGAGCTGCCTCCACTGCATCAAGAAGAGAATTTGGTGCATTAGGAGAAAAAGAATGCTGGGATCAGAAGCATGTTTCTCTCCTATGCCTCTGACAGTCTGTCGGGAGTCTGGGAAGCCAGGGAAAAAAATCCAGGGAATAAATCCAGGGATGCCTGATGTTTTTCGTATTTGCTCCTAATATGCCCTTTCATTCACAGTTAGGACCTGCTCAAAGTCTGCTACAGCTCTGAAAGACAGTATTGGAATTTGTCAGTCACTAAGCTGGAAGGCAGTGACTGATTCTCTATAATCATCTAACCAGGTCTGCTTAAATGCTCTCATCATGTCCACTTAATGGACCCTGTATGAGATGTCCAGTGAAGTATTTCTGACTTACCTCAGTACTAACTGCTTCATCTGAGGGATTGATGAGGACTACAGTCTCTAAGATATCACTTCTGTGGTGAAGAATCTTCTGACCTGCAAGAACAGAGAGAAAGAAAAAGATAAGAAATTAAATTCAATCATCATGGTGTAAGCAAAGTTTCCTGTGGGGATGGTTGGACACTTGCTGCGCTGTTCTGCTTTGTCTTCCTCCTGCTTACAAAAACTGTAGCAAGCGATGTCAGGCAACAAGAGTGAAAGGGCATACAAATAGCATCCAGATACTGATTTAATAAAGTCTGTGCAAGTTTGGAGGAGCCTCGCAACCCACTGCCTTTCATACTTAGTCTGTCTCTGTAGTTAGTAGTGATACTCATCTGGCTGGGAGTGGATGCCAGAAAAACACAACAGGACTGTTGATTTTTTTTTTCCTTACATTAATTGGCAAGTTCTTATCAGACTCTCTTTCTGTGAGAACTGCAGTGAGATTAATTAGAAGCCATATTGTCATTCAGAAATCCAGACTGGCAATTAGTCTAAAAAACCAGAAGAGCTGTCCCTTCTGAGCAAACTGCTTGGCTGCTTGGTGCAATATTAAACAATTAAAATAATTAACTGGGCTTAAAAGGGAGTATGAGGGACACAGAATAAGTTACTTATCTGCCAACTTAGAAAAACTCCCCTGTCAAGAGATGTAAATTAACGAGGCTGAGGATAGTCAGGATGAAAGGAGCTCTGCATGCCTGAGGGCATCGTCTGAGAGGATGGGCAGACAGCCATTCCCACACTGCCCCCGGCTCGGGCAGGCTCAGTGCTGCCCCCGCCCCTGCCCCGAGCAGACTCAGCCCTGCTGCCTCAAACTCTACCCAACCAAGTGATGCCCTCCTCCTCGCTGACCTGCCTGCACCCCTCCTGCCTTCCTCCTCCTTGACCTCCGAGCTCCCACTGTGATGAGTCTGTCGCTGTCGCTCTGGAGAATCTCTACATTTATAAGCATGCAAGTTTACAATCAAATGGCAGAAAGTGAAGGAAAAGAGAAAAAAACCCACAATGTTTTCAAGTAAAACGTGAGATGGGATTGTACTCTATTCTCTTGTGCATGACAGTGCCTAGAGACTCAGACTAATTAGTTTAAAGAAACCTAGTTTTCTTATTTCCTTTTTGCTATAGTTCCTCGAAGAAGGAGACAGACTATATATTACAAAAGGGGAGGAGGGCAGGTCTCTTTCTCTCAGGAACATCCAGTTCTGGCATTACCCTTTGCAATTCAATTTATTTTTATAGCTTTGCTTCCTGTTTAACAGGAATGCACATCCAGATGGCTCTGCTACAGCAGGCTCCTTCAGGAGATGCTCTATGGTCTGATATTTCAGTTGTTCTTCAGATTTCCCTTAAATTAAGATATTAGGTGGAGTTTATTGAATCATCACCCTTTAGCTGACACAGAAATTTCTTGCTTAATAGTTGGTGACACTGAGCACATACTTTGCTTCAGGCCACACTAAGACTGACATATCATTAGACATTAACACATTAAACACAGGTAGAAAAGAAATGCAATTAGCCACATGCTAAGTTCGATAAAGATGCACAGTGTCCACCTGACTCAAAGAACACACTTTGGATTTAACTGAAGCTGCTCCAGGTCAGGTATCTGTAGCTGGAAGGGATTTGACCTGGGCAGTTACAACTCCTGCTGACCAACACCAGTGGTGGTTACTTACATCCTATGTTCCCACGGGCCAGACACCCAGCTTTAGTGCTTGTGTGGGTTCATGGGCCTTGAGACTGATTTCCAGAGGCAACCCTGTTGGTCTGCACCGTGTACACAGTGCCTGTTCAGAGATGTATGCGTGACTGTCTCCCTTTTCAACTCCTTGGCATCAACATGTGTTACTGCTTACCATACAGGGTGGGGACCCAGCACTGGCACGGAGTGAGTCACTACAAGGGCTCCCATCCCACAGAACACCTGGGAAGTTTGCAGCTATTTGCTGATATTGGTAACATGGTCCCATGTCGCTGCTTGGGAAGTAAAAAAAAAAAAAAAGACTTTTAAAAACTATTTGCAATTTTGTAAGAGCAACACAGGCTTGCTGCCCAGGTTGATACCCTGAGATGCTCAGCTGGAATGAAGGAAAGTCTCCCACGGGAACAGTTTTATCAGACAGAAATTAATTATCACAGCGTGGGAGCAGAAAGCTCAGCAAGAGCATGTCACAAATTGGCAAGAGACTGCAACTTACTAAATTACAGATGGAGTGGGAGAATCTGAGACTTATGTGGAAGATCTGGGATTGCTTTAACTCTACTGGATTTTTGCAGCCCCTCTCTGTGCACGTGATAGATCATTTTTGTGATGAGACAGAGGAAGAAAGGAAGGAACTTTCAGGTTGCACAGAAGTGGTTAAGTGGAGAGATTTTACCTGCTTATAGTTTCTGGGAAGCAAGTCAAAACCCTATCTTTGGGGCTTCATATCTTTCATATATAAATATTATTTATGTTTGGAAGAAATTATCTTTTGATTTTATTAAGTAAAGCTTCCAATTAATACCCTATATGAGTAAAGAGTCTTGGCAGCTGTTTGATTCAGAACCAGGAGAGAAGTAAACAGCAAGTGACAATTGCTTAAAGGGTGACTTCCACATGCATCATCCCATTTCCTATGGCCATAGGATGCTATTGCTCCCCTACTCAGCCAAATATCAATGCAATTTCATTTTAGGATTATTGAGATGGGGATGGTGTCAGTAATACTTCCTAGAAGTGACTGAATAGAATTCTTAACTTACACAGTTGATCTTTTCAGGCCAGTTAAGCAGCGTGAACATGAGGGCCATTTTTTACTACGTTAAATTCGTGCAAACACAAAATGCAAATGAATGGCAAGGGAAAGAAACCAAATCCTCTTTCAGGTCTTGTTTAACCAAGACTCACTACTGACACACTTTTACTGGGCATGCCTGTGCCGCCTCAGCCCATGGATTTGAATGCTGTAGGCAACAAGTTACTGAACAGAGGGGTTCCCATCAGCTTCTCCTGCCACTCCAGGTGAACCTCAACACTCACTTACTCCCCATCAATGCTATTCCCACACAAAGTAAACGCAGAGGAAGGAGGTAAATCTCTCCTGCAGTGATTCTTGGCAGAAGGGGTGAAGGTATTCCTTCTCTCTGAAGATGGTAACTGTTTGACACCTGAGCTGGCATTCAAACACATCTCTTTGGCAACTTTAAACATCTCTTGTTTTTCATTTTAAAGAACTTGAAAGTATTACTTCACCACCAGAATACATGACTGCTGTGTCACTAGCTGCTGTGTTACATCAGTCACCGTGTTGGGTGGTATTAACAGATGGATGGTACAGCCTGCAAGGCTGGCTAATGAAACTTCCCACAAGCCATGAATAAGCAATGAACTGTCTGCAGCTAGAAACTTCCAGTGTTCTGCACCTCTAAGTAACTCCAATATGCAGTCCCCCCAGCTGCCTCCATCTTGTGGAGGACAGTGTGGAGAGAACACTGAGGGGAGAAAAATCCTCCAAAATGAACCATAATATATCCATTCCTGGAGTTCTTTTTTAAAGTCTGAGAAGACACTTTTAGCAGACAAATACACTCACTGAAGAAAAGACATTTTCCCAACAGGGCAATGCTGCGTTTGAGAGCAGAAACACGTAAACTTTTCCCACATTTCTAGGTATAGATGGCAGAAAAAGCTTGGTGTATTTTAATTCCTATTCAGGACAATACCTTGTTTATTGATGTCCACATGTAGTATCACCTTCAAAGCTTTTGTCTTTTTTGCCTTTACATTCATGGTAAGCAAGAGCTGGATGACTGAAAAATATTATTAACTAAATGGTTTTGTATTTATTAGTGCATAGGTGGCTTGGAAGAGAAGTGGGAGAAGAGAAGAGGGGTTTTACACTGCATTTCTGTGCACCCCTGAGCTAAAGGTCAAGGCATGCACAAATCAGACATTCTTTTACATTCAATTAAATTGGTAGAAGAAAATACACCTTCAGCAAAAACAGAAGTAATAAATAGCCTACAGAATACAACAAAGGTCTTCACCACTGAACAAGAGGTCATATGGAGCATGATCTTTGGGCTGCTAAGCCTCTGAAAGATAGTACTGGGGCTTGTCAATCCCTACACTGGGAAGCAATAACTGATGTTCAAGAATCATCTCAAGTAAAATCTTTTTCAAATTTACCAGGTCAGATGAAGGTTATTGGAAGCTTATAACATCTCTTGCACATGATACATTTAAAGCAATAAACTCCTTTGGAAAAAAGGAGCTTTTTGCCTAGCAAACAGTAATCCAATAACTTATAAATCTTAAATAATTTTAAACTGCTCACTGTTTCATCTTCTATTTCTAGGACATCAAATTTGTCCTCCAAAACCAGATGTGTTAACATTCTGTTCATCGTGGTTGTTCTATATTATCAGCAGAGTACTCAGAGTCTGGATGACTGGCCATATGAAGGTTACTATGTCTTATACTAACTGAATAAGTCTATTTTTCCCTGTTTTCAATACAAAGATCTGTGGGTATAAATTGTCAATAATGTTGTAATTATGACCAGCCCCCAGACACCCACACTATCAGCCTGGAGACACTACATTGCAACAAAAAATTCCAGACCAAAGAGAAAGGATCAAGATCCCCTTTTACAGCAGATTATTAATTATCTGAAGAAATCTTGTGTAAATTATATGGAACACTCCATCATCTCCACCTTCTTTGTTGAGACAGGGCCACCAATGCATGCTAAGTTTCCTGCTGAACTAAACTGCAAGCTGGAGAAATAGGTAAGCGCACAGCATTAAGCAAGGGAGTGGGTTTTATAGTCACTGAAGGAAATTCTGACATTGTAAAAATCTGGAGTATCTGCAAGTAAGAAGAAAATGATTTGCAGACTTGATGGAGAAATACATCCTGTATAATGCTCAGGCACTGTACTACGAGAACAAGACTTCAGAAAACCCCTTCCAGGAACGGTCTGAAAGCCCTGCAGGTGATGCCAGTGGCTGCAGAGAGTAATCAGTCAGCCTTGTAATTAGCTGACACGGTGGGGAGTGCATAACACAGGCATAAATTCATTCATGCCAGAGAATATAGATTCACTGCCTCCAGGGCTCAATTCAGCCCAAAGGCTTCTTAAATTTAAGATGCCTGCAAGGACAGCATAGTAATTTTTTCCAGCAAGAACTCCTATATATGTGTGAATATCAGAATACTTTACACATTTCTATGTGAAAATAAAATCCATATACCTGCTAGGATGACAACTTGGTGTGACAGCTGAGAACAAAAAGTCAGGTCTACTAACATTGCTGAGCTCTCTGATGGTGACATGAACTTGGAAGAATGACCCTTACTGCAAAGAGTGACTGTTCTCCTTGCCATCATTTAAATCTGCTTGCTGTGGACACAATGGTTAGTTCAGATTTGTATCTAATATTGCATGCTTTTTATAGAGAACTACGCTTCGTCTTTCCAAAGTTAGGTTAATCTTTCTTGCATCTGATCAGCTGAAATACTAAACTGTGTTGTGACTCTCCAGAAAGCATAAAACCTTGTTTTATTTTCTACCTCTACCCAGTAAATGTAATTCATATTCAAGTTTCACATGGTTCAGCTGCAGCCTGGTGATAGTTAAACGTTTTTTCAACCAACATTTGACTTTCAACAATCTATTAACTACAAGTTCTGAGAGGCAATGTCCTGTAGCATACTGCATTTTTTGAATTTAAGCTCACATTTATTTAATAAGTCTAATTGCATATAATTTCATTTTTGTTCTTGGGTAAGTCCTTATCTGTCAGATCTCATTTAAATGTATACCTCCAGGTAATAATAGAGCCCTGAAAGTGGAAGGCTAGACAGAAGATGATTGTGCAGTCTGAACAGTGAGTGCAAGATTCCGCCTCCAGCTACTGTACATGAAGCCAGTTCACCAATCCTTGCTCAGGACTCTTAACAGCAGTGAGGGGAAGCAAGCTGACCTGTTTGCACTAATTCTCATAACTCATATTTTCTGCCTCAAACTTTAGTACTTGCAGACTTAAGAACTGAGCTGAGCTAGGAGCTGCTGCAAGAACTACAAGTGGAGGTGATTGTCCCACTCTGCTCTGCACTGGGGCAGCCTCACCTTGAATATTGTGTGCAGTTTTGGGCACTATAATATAAGAAAGACATTAAGCCATTAGAGAGTGTCCAAAGGAGAGCAATAAGGATGGTGAAGGGCCTCGAGGGGAACCTGTCTGCAAAGCAGTTGAGGTCACTTGGTGTGTTCAGCCTGGAGAAGAGGAGACTGAGGGGAGACCTCATTGCAGTCTACAGTTTCCTCATGAGGGGAAGAGGAGGGGCAGGCAGTGATCTCTTCTCTCTGGTGGCCAGTGAAAGGGCCCAAGGGAATGGCCTGAAGTTCTGTCAGGTATCGGGGTTGACAGCAAGCCTGTCAGCAGCCTGGTATTTATCAGTGAAGTAGTGGACATAAACCGGATTACAGTATACCCCTGAAAGGAGGAGAACACAGCATGCAGAGGAATGTGGGCAACTTTCAGAAAGGAAGAAGACGGAAGACAGAAATGGACTTCCTGTACTTTTCTGCACGTCAGGACGACTCGGCAAAAACCGTGTTTACTAGTTTGCAACCAATCCTGGTGTGTGTATACACAAAAGTACCAATAGCAGGTTGACATGTGGATGGCCTGATGTATGTATACCAATAGAAAGTGACATGTGTGTGGCCTGATCTATGTGTACCAATAGCAGGATAACATGTGTATGACCTGATGTATGAAGGCATCAATAGAAAGTTAACATGTGTGATGTGTGAAAAGTATGTTTGCAACCTGTTGCAATAAAGTGATTACAGCCTTCTTGTAATCCTGTCCCTGCTTTGAAAGAAGATTCTATGTCACTCTGCCTGTCTCAACTTTAACAGCCACAGTCAGGGAAGGTTTAGGTTGGATATCAGGAAGAGGTTCTTCACCCCAAAGGTGGCTGGGTGGTGGAACAGACTCCTCAAGGAAGTGGTCACAGCACCAAGCCTGAGAGAGTTCAGGAAGTGGTTGGACGATCCTCTCAGGCATCCTGTGTGCCTCTTGGGGGCACACAAGTGTCCTGTGCAGGGCTAAGGGTTGAACTCAATGATCCCTGTGGGTCTCTTCCAACTCTGCATATTCTGTGATTCTGTGATTGCAGGGGACCTCACTGCCCTGCGACCATTCCCACTGAAATATCCTGTAAGTAAATTCAAGGCATTATATCTTCTTTTTACACACCCCGTTCATCAATAGACTATTTGTATTATCTTTTCACACTAAATATTGATTTCTTGCATGTTTGCCAACTTTGTGTGACATCTAATTTGCTGTCAAAATACAGCTATTTATCAAGTGGAAGCAAACTGCTGGCCTTTCACTAACATCTGCTCCTGTCAGGGCAATTTATTACTTTCAACTCCAATTTCTCACCTTCAGAAAATTGTATTTTTCACATTCTTGCTATTTTACAATTTCAGGGCTTTTGAAGGACTGCTAAAGCGTTAAAATCAAAAAGGAACTCTGAAGAAAAAGTTGAAGCAAATCAGTCTAAAGTACAAGAACAAGAAAAGCTTATATAATATAAAGTAAACTAAAACTGGTTTATCTCCCAAAAAAGGGAGTATGCTACAAAAACTGAACCAAGTACTCTAGTGATTTCATTATTGATTTCACTGAGGCTCTGGACAGAAGTGAAATTTAAAACCAAAGACTGCTGAAGACCCCAATAAAATCAGTGAAAGAAAAAAAGATTACATCTCCTGCTTATATACTGAACTTGTAATGCTAGTGGAATCCAATGCTCCCAATAAATGGGTTCACCCTTGACTTTGTTTAAGAAAAAATTATATCCAGTAGTCAGTCAGCATTTCTCATTTGATGCCATGGTCAGGCACAGCTGTCTCCAAACTCTGCCATTTCTGTTCTTCCATTGATCTGTGTCATTTACACCCCATTGGTGGGTAAAATTTAAATCCCAGAAGCCTTCTCCACCACCGTTTAGCAGCACTGTGATTTCAGTGAGAGAATGGAAAGCAAAGGACATAAATCTGAACCGGCACAGCTGGAATGCTTTCCAGACACAGAAGTGCAGCTGTATGATCCCACTTCAAAAAACTATCTCCTGTAATTATAGGGGGGGGGGGGAAATAGGAGTGTTTAGATAGCTGAGCAGTTTAACATCTGGGCAGAAAGTGAGGGAAGAGTAATGTCTGTTTACTAAGGGGCCATGCAATGTCCCGAGTCATGAGAACTGCCCTGTTCAACAGCATGGCTGTAGTCAGTGTAGCTTCGAGAAGACACCTGTTTGCAACCCAAGTGTCTGACATGGGCTTTCTTCCTCATGAATCACCCTTCCAACTTTGAAACAGAGACAGCTAAAAGACTGCTGCATTCATCAACTAGTTTACCCTTAGATCCTTTTTATATGAATTATATTTTCCATTATTTTCAAGGCAATATATAGCACTTATTAATAATACTCCATATAATTAAAACTTAGGATCTTCCTCTAAAATATTCTCAGTTCAAAGTGTCTTTCTGAAATGGGTATCTTAATCTTGTTTGGGATTATCTCCACATATTGATTTTGTAGATTAAAACACTATAGACACTGTGAACTCTGAACAACTACTTTCACAATTAATTTTATCTTTAGAACATGTCTGATAGATGTGAAAGTATTTTAACTCCATAAAATACAGATAGGGAAAGAATTTCCAAGGTCATACGGAAACAGAAACATGAGTCTTTAGAAGCCAACCAGAGTGCTGCAGCCACACAATCCTTTTGGTTCTGCAAGTACATCACTATCTTGTGTTTTAGAAAATACTTAAAAAGCTAAACTATGCATAATGAATTATGTTTTGAGGCACTCCCTAAGTCATCTTTAGCTACTTCCCAGAGCTGAAATTCTTCCATAAACCACTTGCCTGACTGTTATCAATATTATCTAACAATAACAATATTATCACTGCAGACCTTGATACTCTAGCTTCAAATGGCAAGAAAAAGAGAAACCAATGCCAACAGAAATTTCTCAGAAATTTGTCTGGGACTATCTAGGCAAAAACCAAGCAACTTTATCTTTTCCTCTCTTAGATTTTGTATGTCATAAACTTGAGGGCAGGCAGGTAGGTAAATGTGAAGTTTTCTGTAAGCAGTTGTCTTGAGTTACACATCTCCATTACAAGCAATGATCTTAAAAAGCTCTTCAGAGCAAGGAAGTTGTATGTGTACCACAGTCAGCCCTATTTTTTAAACTGTAATCCTTTCATTGTCTTTCATTAATCTCTCTCATTAATCTCTCTCCTATGCTTAAATCTTAATCACGAAGAAAATGGCAATGCTCTAGGATGCACTGTGGAAATAATTTGTGAACCTGGAGATTTAGTTTTCAGCAGCAGAGCACACTGCCCTGGTACTGCATAGAAACTGGCAGCCAACACACACCACGACGGGAGACTGCAGTGATGCAGAGCTGACTCATCAGTACTGAAGGTCAGTAAAAGTCCTCATCTGAGACTGCATTTGGGAGTGTTACTAACCAGGGAGAGAAGCAGAGCTGCGCAACATCAGACCTCTCCCACATACAACCTTCTCTGTCTAGAAAAAACGAAATTTCTTCTTTTACCTCTGGAAAATATCTTGGACCAGGAAATTAAAATTATCCTGAGCAGAACAGACCCCTTCCCACTATAATTTATTTAGAATACTTCCTGCAATGTGATAATTTAAATTTCCTCAGTTATTCAGAAAAGCAATCTCTCATATCCCAACTGTCAAATAGCCAAATAAAATCTTATTTGGAAAAAATTGCTACTTATTTCTCAATACCTCTGTGGCACATTACCTCATACTTCACTGTTTATTGAACACACCATATATTGTAAGTCACAGGACTGGTTAGAAGCTTAAATGTTTTTTATTATATCAAGTAACTGATATATTCATATTACAAACAAAACCATTTACTGGACTGTTAAAGATGCTAAGCGAATTTGTGAATTGGTACATGGTTGGCACTTTTTGCAAGGGCTGATTTTAGGGGGAAAAACCCCCCCAACCACCAGATTTACTTTAATTACTTTTTAAAACAAAATATAATTGTGCCGATCCAATATTTAGCACAGCATCTAACTCAAATCTAAATGTACTCCATAGGAAAATTATCACTGAGTTCAATGAGGAATGGAAAAGGTTCTCTGATTATAAATACCTGCTGTTAAAAACAAGATAGGGAATATCAGCATTATGTTTCTCCTTAGTGGTACTTAACCAAATAGTCAAGATCCTTCCTGTATTTCAAAAAATACCCAACAACCTCAGTTAAATTTATTTTACTTCCTTTCAAATGTTGCTATTGCTAAAACCTCTTTTTTTACATCCTGTTATTTTCCCTCCCTGTGCTGCAGTGCCTGGCTGTGCCGTTCTGCCCCCACCATCCCGATGGCCAGAGAAGGGAAGCCTGCTGAGAATTTTTTCCTCTTCTCTGCAGCACGCTCTGCAGATGCTTCGTTGCACTTCACCGCAACTCCCACCTTTCATAAGGAAAATGGAGCACAGCAGCATCAGAGAAAAGCTGATGTAAATTTAAAATGTGTAGTGAAGGGATAAATATTGAAATGAATATTTCAGAAAAAAATAATTCAGAAGTCTGCCTTTCCTCTTTACAGACATCTCTACCTGAATATGTTTTCAGTCTTCTATTTCTCTTTAGAGAGAAGTATGTAAATTTTGATCACTTCAGAAGGTTTCTGTTACTGTTTCTAAATTGCCGCAGCCTTCTTACTAATGGGCTTTCATTGTTATGGCAGCTGAAGCCAAACCCAACAGCTCCAATTAGAATCCTCTGGAGGATATTTCTGGTCTTGGTGTCATTACTGTGTATGCAACTGAGTTTTAAGTTCATCTGCCATCCTTGTTGAAAGTCTGACAAGTCAATACAACCTATAAGAGCTTCACACATAGAGAATCCATTCTTTCCCTAGAGCACATTTTCTTTGCCACGTATTTATTAAAGTTTCTCAGTTTAGCTGTAATTTCTATCCTTCCTTCTAATTCAAATCAGAAAGCATTTCCTCTCCTTTGGCAGCCTATGATTAATGAATGACAGATCTGTTTACAAGCACTAAGGCTGTTGCAGGGAGGCTGGCACTACAGATCAGACACTTCATTTTGCAGTATATAAAATTATTTATGGTTGAATCTTCCTACAGTCTGGCAATCAGTAAATTTTCTTGGGTAAAAAATTCTACAGTTCATAACGTACCCTTGATACTTGTACTGTAATGTTTATAATGTACAAGAAAACCCCCATGTTTTTTTCCAAAATATCTCAACAAATTTACCTAGTGGTGATCTTTGAAGAACTGTGAAGTTCTTCTTTCTCAGGTAACATCACAGCTTTATTGCTATTTCCTGAACAAATCACATAATCGTCATAGCTGAATTACAGTGGAAAAGTTATATTTTTTAATACTTGGGCTTACTTTTGTGCATTTTAGAAACTTGTTTTCTGTTGAATGTATTATTACTATCAACTAATTACCAGCTGTGGAATATCACTGAACCTCTGCAAACGCTACAAAACATAACAAGCTGCTCTGTTTGTAAGCCTTTAATGAGAAGCAGGTTTAAGCTTTTCCCCTGGCAACCATCCGGCTTCCCAGCTCCACAGCACAACTTGCCCAAAGCTTTTATTCTGCTTTTACATATAAGCAGTGTTGCTAATCAATTTCTGGATGTGAATTCGCTGTCCCTTTCTAGCAGCAACCATTTTCCTTGTCTGAAAGAGCAGAGCAACTGTTCTACCCCAAGGCAGAGACCTTGCTCTGCCAAGAAAAAGGCTCGCTTAAAAGCCTCAAAACACCTTCATCCTTCGATTCTTTACTGGATGTGTGCAGTTCTCCACTGTGATGGTTTTATATAAATGGCAAATGTAATATGAAATCAATTGCCTCTGCATAGAATACAGGCAAGTACTATTAATTAATTCTAGGTTTTACAAAGAAGAAAATGAGAAGGCACACCAAAAGGAACACTCTTTTGCGTTTCATTTCTGTAATTAAAACAAGCCATAAGTAGTCCCTCCAGTCTTTGGCCTTTAATTTTCTGATGATGTGCATAAGTACAACCAATTGGACTATATCGTAAGACTGAAATAGTCAACACTATCCTGTAATCAGAAAATCACAAACAGGGAGGGAGGGAAAAAACAGCAAGTATTTTCAGGAAATACAAACCCATATCCAAATATTATCTTGCAAAGGCAATGTCTTTTAATACCTAAACTCTAAAATTTCACAAAGCAATTATCCTTATCAGTGGTTGAAACTGTAGTAACAAAAAGCAAAATATGAAAAACAAACAGTGATAGCTCATATCTGCTGGTACAAGAAAAAAACAGAAAACAATGTACCAGCAAGTGTGACAAAAAGCAAAAATTTGCCTTCTGAATGACAAAGTGAGCAGACTTTAGACGTCAGTCAAGAGTCTAGCTTGGATTATTTAATTTCTTTACTGGCCCTGTACCCTCTCACCACATCACCTTCTGTAAGGAAAAATCAGCAAGGAACAGATCTAGTTCTGAAAACACCTATTTTAATCTTCAAGTACTCAAGTTGTTGAGTCGTCATCTTTTTAGGAAGAACCATGTGCCCCTAGAAATAGTTCAGGCAGCCTCTGAGCTGAGGAGCAGAGGACTACTCTTGCAGATTCATACTGGGAGAATCCTTTCTGCTTTATGCAGCCACAGCAAGCTTTTACAGGAGGGTGCAGAACTCACACCTAGTGAAACAGTTTACTCCTGCATATGCAAGAACTGCTGTGGAGCATCTCTAACTGGATAAATACCCACCAAACTCCCAGAAAGCTGACATGCTCAGTACGTATCAAAACTATTTACTTTAAAATGAAAGAAAGCAAAAGCTCACCCTGTCACAGAACACAAAACGTTTTATTAAATATGAGCTCTGCCTCAGATTCTGTCTCTTGCAGCTAAGTATTCCTACCTTTTACTAAATCTTTATTGTTATTTCTGAACCCCCTAAAGACCCTTTAAGCCTCAAGCATAAAAATCTCTGAAAATACTTAGTGGGAATAATAAAATTTTGGTCTGCTCCTTTGTGAAATTGTTGGAAACCTTTAGCATACTATGATTGCTTAAACTTCAAGGTCTATTCTTCACTTTTTGTGCTTGCTTAACTCCTATTAATGCCAATGAGAGTTATGCGCATACAACAATAAAAGATTAAACTTCATTGTTTAAGGGGCAGTGTCAGCCCTCTGCTGCTTTAGGGAAAAAACCTCAAGGATATTGCAAGTACTATGGGGAGTTAATCTCATTACACACTACTAATAGCATTTGTGGCAGTGTTTGCTTCTTCAATCAACCATAGGTGACCACCTGGTGCCCCGTAACTAGAAATCTGCTTCAACAACACATGCACAGATCAGGGTCTGCTTGGGAGACTAATCTGTAAGCTGCTATGGATCTATTCTCCTGACACTTTCTCTCCCACTGAGAACAACATGTGGTTTTTATTTTCAGCTTGAATATTTTCAAGTAAATGATAGAGCTTTTAAAAGTAATTTTGCATGACACAAATCCTTAAAAAGTAAGGATGTTTCATTGGGAATGAACATATCGTAATGCTTTTCAGTGCAATCTTAACACTAGCTAGTCTTCTTGAGTTATCATTTGATTGGCTTCACCAAGTAATTTCCAAATGTAAAACTGCTGCAGGGCTGATTTTAAGTAGTCTTCAGGACAGCCATCAGTGAAAATAAAGACATCCATCAAAGAGAAACTAGTACAATGAAAATCATACAAGATGTTTCTTTTATTGGTCAGCATTGTCTTGTCTATGTAAGCATTATGAAAGATAAGCATTAAATGTACAAAGGTATTTTTAATTAGGTTTTCTTAGTGCATACCAATTAAATCAGCAGGGTCATGCTGACTCAAACCAGCTAGCGACCTAGCACACAAATGAGCTTCACTTCACATTTGAACAGAAAGGACACAATCACTAAGCAACTGTTTGTAGGCACCAACTGAATAATTAAAGCTGGTTTCATCATACAGATGACACATCATGCTGTGAAAAAAAATTACCCCTGGCAACTCCTGCTTCTGAAATCTAGAGAACTTAAAAAAAGAAACACTGGGCTCTGTATTACAAGTAGTTTTGCTGGCTGGCATCCTCTTCGGATGCTTTAGGGTAAATGCACAAAGAATGGTCATCATCAACCTTTTAAACAAATTTTGGTTTTCTAATTACTTCTGGCAATTGACACCAAGTAGCCTCCAGCAATGGATTGCTAAAATGACACATTTTAAGTGTCAAAACTAAAATCTACAGATGTGTTGTGGGAATATTTTTAATAGAGCTGATGTGTTGATACAAACATACAGGAATGAGAACTGTAATTAAAATACAGTACTTTCATTTCATATGTTTTAAAAGACGTCTTGTATCCATATTCCATTTAAGGATTTCATAACAACACTGAGAATTTATTTAAGCAGTAGCTCTTGAGCAATATAGGGTGGATCCTAGAGATCTAAAGGTTCTGTTTAAATTAAGGGGTCTAGAACTGCTCAGATTTTTAAAGAGAGCCAACCCACTTTCTCACTGATAAAGATGGTCCCTCCAACTCTTAGGCACCTCTCCCCAGCAAGGTCCAAGCTTTGCCTTTACCTCTGTGCAAGGATTGCCCTTGGAAATGTGCTGCAAGAGTCCTGAAATCTGGAGGCTCTCACCTTTGGCTCCAAGGGTCATACTGTTGAAATTAACTTAATGCTGTCTTTTTCCCCAGATAAGACACAAGAGCCTGAAAAAAACCCAGGTCTTAGGAGTTTCTTAAAGAAGATCCAAATAACAGGGAAAAAATCCTCAGCTCTCATTAGCTGAGAATGAGAGAGTGTGGTAAATTCAGTAGATAAAGGGCAGTTTTGTTGCAAATTTTTAAGTATACATCATCTATCAATAATCGACATCTTTGTTTTGATTTATCTATTCCTGCAGAGTTTCACCTCAAAAATTCTGCAAAATTTAAAGTGGCAGAAGTGGGAATTTTATAGCATTTGGCAAGACTCCCTGAGGACATCAATAAGCTTTAATATCATGCCCTTGGACAAGCACGCACAAAAGGAGGCCCATTCCAAGACACCTTTAAGGAGACCTCTAGAAAAAGCAAGAGAAAAACATCTTCCTGATTGAGATATGATGGTGTAACATTGCTTGTTTTTTAAGAACAGATGTGTACAGGGTAAATGAAGGAAATCAAGTCTAAAAGTAGCATTATGGCAGTCAAGTGTTGTACAAATTCAGAATGAATGCCTGAAGCCATATCTGTCTTACAGTGAACAGTATGCACTAGGACTGTACAAGTGGCAGGAAGCAAGGAAACATCACCTTTGCACAAAGGGTGAGATTTCACAGTGTTCTCCTAAGAAAAAGAGCGTTCTCTATTGCCTGCATTTCTTACCTTAAAGGTGATTTCTGGACACCTCTTCCTCAAAGTACAGTCAGTGCACAGGTTTTTGGTTTTGGGTTTTTTCTCCCCAGCTGATACAGAAAAGGACTTTCATTCAACTTCTAGCTCACACAGTGCCACAGGATGTGCTCCATATCCCCCTTTCCTCATTGGTACACAGTCCTACTTAGACTGATGAAAACTTCAGCCAACCCAGAGACCCTGTTCCTTCCTCATTTGAAAAAGAATGGGCACTGAAACAGCTGATTTTTAAACACGTGGAAAAAATAAATCCCTGGTGATTATAAAAAGAGCTGTTGCTTTACAGTGGCTTTCCCCACATAAGCCTAGCAGCATGACTAAATCCCATATGCTACTACTCAATTTTTAATACGTCATTGGGTAAAATTTCATTCATTTTTTATGAACACTAGAGTTAAAACTGAATACAACTGTTGGTAGGCAGGGGGTAAGAGATTATATATTTCCATAAAAAAGTTTATATATGGAGTAAGAGGTGCATATAGCTATGAGAGATGAAATGAAAAAACATATATGTTTATCGCTGCACAGCTGGATACATTCAGTGCTTATCCTAAAGCTGCTTGTATAACACTCAGTTAAAGCAGAAAAACAGAAGACCCATTTACTGATCTGCAAGGCATGGGGATTTTAGAAACACATCAAGATCACCCTTGATGAGAGCAGGTACCACCTAGACATGAGAGGGCCTTAGAACTATCTCAGGATAATTCACACTGGGAATCCACAGGGAGACTGCACCCCAGTTTGAGGATCCAAGCTCTGGGATGACGGGCAGATTTGCTGAGGTGTATTTACTTCCCCGTCACTTCCAGAAAAAAAATGGTAGGTCAGACCCACGCTCTCCAGTGCTTTAAGTAATCACTAACAGGGTAGGAATAAAATAGATTTAGATTTCAAAACAATGTTTCTGATCCCCTCCCTAGCATTCCTTCCCAGACTGAAGGTCTCAGCAAGATTCCTGGATTTCCAACAAGTCTTCTTTTGCCTTTTTTCTCTGCATGTGAGACAGTGCCTGTGCTTTTGTTTTTAATTTAGATGACAACAAAGCATGGGATAGAGACCAATCAAATTCTAAGCACAGATAGTGTCTGGTATGAGTATTAGACCCTGACACTTCTATTCAATTTGTTCATCAATAAAACCCTCATTAAGATAGTTACAGTTAAAGGAAAATGTTTCTCTTTTATATGACAAAGAACCAAAAAAAAAGTATGAAAGAGTCTCAAGAAAACTAGCACACTTATCTATAAACTGTCCTTGAATTGGTTGCTACAAAACAAAACCAGAAGTTCTTTGGCATAGCTCTCATTGCATAGAGATTTAATATATTTGCTCTTGGTGAATATCAGATCTTGATCTGCAACCATGAACACACATCTCTGCTGTTCCCCAAGGTGAAAGCATGTAGCCTTGTATTTTATATCATCAAGACACAGTACGTTTGCTGTTATTTCAAAATATTTATAAAATGTCCCATGCAGCTTTCCTTTGAATGCAATAAATCGCTTTTATAATCTACTTAGGGATACTGAGAATTCAACTGGCATTGTAGTATTTCATTTAACGCATAAAACTCTCAGAAACACCTTCTAACAGTCGGCTAAGATAGATGAGAGAATTCTTAAAATATTAAGGGCTCATTTATATCTTCAGAGCATGGGTCAGTTTTCAAGCCACATGAGTTGTGTATGCACACTACATGTGTGGGAAGGATATTCATGAGCACAAAATCAATTAGTAGGTCTGACCTGAAGTTTTAATTACACTGATACAATTCTCTTTTCCCCCACGTGGCTTCTGTATAATAACATAAGTATTACCAAAACTAGGAGATGGTGCTTCATTTTCATTTGTCTGAACGTTGATCTATGCTAACAGTAATATGTCCACATTTACCCTGTCCATTCCAAATGCTTGAGCACTTACAGCCCTACTGTCAGACTTACTCTATATATGCTATTCTTCATCCACATACACACTCAGTTTCCATAGTGCCCTCCTCTCTGTCATTTTAATCTCTAAGAAAAACATTCATTGCTTACCTTAGCATCAGATATATTAAACAATAGGTTAATTTAATTTACAGATTGGAGGGCATCTTTACAGCTTGTAAGGCAGTAAATTCTAAACCTTTCTGAACCGCAAGAGATCTTAATTCTTGCTCTGAACAACTCAGTTTCAGTGTTTGCCTCTTTCCTGTTTGTAAATCCAAGATCTGAACACCATTCAGAAGAATTGTAACACTGAGGTACAGTCTGATGGCTTGCAAGTATCTGTCTTGGCCAAATCCACTGCTGGCTACCTGCACCTCCTGGTGACTGGGAAGGAAACAGGAAAGCAGTAAGAAACCAGATCCTCTGGAAGGGTTTGGCTCTCTGACCTTACAATGAGGATAAGATGTCCCCTCCCCACTTTACCCCACTGAATTTCATTTCCTTTGCACCACCATCATCGCAAATGTTGAACATGTTTGTGCTGATTAATTACAAAAATCTCACCATTTCTCTGCTCATTCCCTTCTCCTCTTGTTCCTTGTCTCCTTTCTGTCTAAAGTGTAATTTTCATGGGCAAAAACTCACATGAGAAGTATGTGAACTGACATAAACGTGCAGTACCAACACTGAACATGAAAGCAGCATGGCCATGAGTGCAGCATGTATTAGGTGTGATGAGGCAAAGGAGATGTATGGGACATTGTCTGCAAGTCCCCCAGTGGAGTGGACATGGGCAGTATCAGCACGTCAGGCCACAGCTGTTGCTACTACAATCTTACTGTATAGGAAACAATGTTTTTATGGTAAGAGTTTTTAAATGAACTAATTTTTACGACATGTTCTATTTGGAAATTGTGGGGGCAGCAAAAGGAAGATAAGATTTTACACATTTTGCTTGTATCTGAAAAATCCTTTATATAAGGAAAAATAAGACATTTTAGCAGAATGTGAATTCTATTGAAAGGGCATTTTCAATTAAAATTTGCTTAGCTCAAACCTTTGACCAGCTTAGCAATCTTTATTTTTAGCGACAAAGGTCAAAATTCTACTTTTGGTTTCCTTTCAGCATTCCTTCCTTGAGCTCCTGGGAGCATTTGCTTTATTCCTGACAAAACCCCTTCAGGCCACAAGGACGGGGGGGTTAGTGCCTGTGTATGCCGCATTTACATTTGGAGTGAGTGCTCTGTCTCACAGCTGCATCTGCTGGCCTATAGTTTCTGTCATTATTTGCATTTCAAACAGAATCAATGGAATCAATGAACTACAAAACAAATTGAAGTTCTGCAGAGAAAACCAATGCCTTTTTTTAATCTGACTCAGCTGCTGGAGTACTGAAAGATGGAAAACTTGATAAGATTGCAGAGTCCCTAATGCTGAGTATCATTTCAGGTGAGACCAACAGTACTTATATGTCAAAAAATGTAATTTAAAAAGGAAACTTCTTCTACAGCTGGTGATAACCTAGTTTTCATAGGTAATCACCTATGTGATTAAAGCCCAGCTAAAATACATTAAAATACAATTCCAAAGATAGTGTAATAGAAAAGAAATTGAGGCTTAATAAGTCTTCCTCTTTTCTTCCCTAAGTATCTTATGCTGCTCTTCCAAATGTTTCATGTGCTGTAGAAGTCTGCACTTCCTGCCTGAAGTTTGATTTGCAATTCACAGATTAATACCTATCTCAGCCCTATTGCTATGTCCTTTAGGTCATTTCTCACTCACATTGATCCAAAATTTGAAAACCTGCTTTGGAGGCCAGTGTCAGATATAAGGGGGGAACTGAAGGCAGTTACCCAGATTATGGAGGAAAATAGAAAAGGCAGGAAAGTCAGAGAGAAGCTGCAAAGTCACTATTCAAATTTGATGCATGTTTCTATAACAATGGTCAAACGCCGTCCTAGTTTATATGCTTCACTGCAGCATGGCAGCACTTTTGCAAGGTGTTCCTACTGTACTAGCATGTCTGCAAGCAGGTAGATCTTCTGTAGGGAGCAGAATAAAGAGAACTCTCCCATTTTCACCACAACTAACCACTCCAGCCACTCCTGCTGTAAAGGCAGCATTCAATCCTACACCGCGTAACAGGCTCAAGTGTCATTTAATCCTGTTCATTCTCCCCTACTTCCAAATCACACTGTCATCCACGCCGTACCTCCAAATGATTGTGTATCATCATGTTTGAATACTACAGAACATTTCTGGCAAAAAATCCCCCAAAACTATTCCCTGGGATGCAGGGCAGTGAGGAAGCATTAGTATTTGAATTGGCTGCACTGATCCTGTGGCTATGACCTCAGACCTCTTAAATTGATGGCTGGGAAACTAATAGCAAGAGTACTTCGTTTCCTAATGGACCTCTGGGATCTTCAGTGCACTCTCAGTGCAAACAGGCATTAGTTCTTCCCTAGACTGTTTCCGGTTTTTTCCTCTTCAGAGTTGAGACAATGCTAGATATATAATCTTTGCAAAAAGTGGCAAAATCAAGGTTACTCTTTTACCTTCCAGTCCTTGATGGGAAAAGTGTTCAAAGGATAGCCAGATCCTGCAGGGACTCATCTCATCTCTTTGTAGATGTCTGGATGCCCTTGGAGCTGTGGTGACTCAGCTAGACACAAAATCAAGGTTCTGTCCACAGAACATCTCTCTCATCTTACAGAATAGTCTGTGTGTCACAAATGAATTCCCACACAGAAGTACTTTGTTTTCTGCCTACTTAGTATCTCCCTGGCTAATATATTTGCTAGTTTTTGTTATAATTCTCTGTGTGCAGTAAATAAAGTTGTCACATAGCTGCACTTCAAATAAAACAATGTCTGTTTAGTGTTTGCATTTCTGTTTGTAAAGTTGTTTAATGAATGTTTTGGAAATACTTGCATTCTATAACTTGCTGCACACAGGGATCTTTGTTCCAGTTATGACTATTGTACGTGATTTGCAATAAAAATAACAGAAGTACTACAGATCTCCTCTCATGGGCTGGGACACCTTTCACTAGACCAGATTGTTTGGAGCTCCATTCAGCCTGGCCTTGAACACCTCCAAGGATGGGGCACCCACAAGTTCTCTGGGCAACCTGTTCCACCCTCACAGCAAAGAACTTCCTCCTAATATCTCATCTAAACCTACTGTCTTTTAGTTTGAATCCATTCCCCCTTGTACTGTCACTACACCCTCTTGAAAAAATGTTCCTCTTCATATTTCTTGAAGGATCCCTTCAAGAGCAATTGGAAGGCTGCAATTAGATCATCCTGAAGCTTTCTCTTTTCCAGAACAAACCCAATTCTCTCAGCCTCTCCTAGAACAAGACATGCTCCAAACCTCTAATCATCTTGGTGGCCTCCTCTGGACTCACTCCAACAGGTCTATGCCTTTCTTGTGATGAGGACCCCAGAGCGGAATGCAGTACTCCAGGTGGGTCTCATGAGAACAGAATAAAGGGGCAGAATCACCTTCTTCAATATTGTTCTTCTGTACAGAAATAATTTGACTGTGTAAATTTCTCATGTACTATGAATCACAAATGGTGGAAACAGAAGAAACATACTAAGTTACAGACTAAGGGCAGATCCAACTGGCCTTCAGACAATAGACCTTTTTCCACTGATTTCAGTGGGAGTTGGACAAGTTCACTAGATTAATTAAAAACAAGAGTCTAGAAAATGTGTTTTACAAGATAAAAATACACTATTTTTCACACTGCCAAAAGTATTTTAACTTGCTAATTAGCAATCCCAAGGAAACTTAATGTTGACAGATTTTAAGTGAATTAATACACCCACTATGCACCACAATGTGAATTTTCCTGTGACTTCAAGAATAAGTTAATTGTGAGTTTGTTCTTGGTCTAATATTGTGAATTCAGACATAAATTATTCATCCTCTCTCATATACTTCTATATCCCCTCTGCAAGTCACATGGAAATTACCTCCCCATTCCCGGCACAGATTCCATCTAATGTAAATTGGCACAGCAACAGTGGATTCACAGTTATCCTATGTTTAGCATGCACTTAGCAAGAAGCCTAAGAAATTCTACTTCAAAATGTCTTCAGTAAGTAAGCAGCTACTGTGGACTGAGTTTTGCAACATATGTGTACAGCAGAGGTCCCAGCATAAACTCTCTGGTTCAACTACGAGATGGATTAAGAGCTGTAGTAAATAGTTCAAAATAAAAAACAGTATCTCAGTAGAATGCTTAAAAACAATTTAAATTAAAGGTCTTGGTCTAATTTTACTAATTTAGGTCCAAGCACCTGCAAATACGTATGTCCTTTTTTACCATCATTCAAGCTCTTCTCAACAAAATCAGACTACGGAGACAAATTGGAAGACAAAGGGAAAGTTTAGAAAATACATTTAAAAGAGCTATTTTTTACATCTCCATTAAAAAAACCAAAACCTAAAAATACAACCAAGTGTTTAAATCCAGCCAAATCTCTAAGTCCACTGATTGAGTCAGCTGAGTGAGAAGTTCAGAAGTACCCACGTAGTAGTAGAGCTTTTGTGATAATAAAGTTATTATAAAAATATCAGAAGACAATCTCTTGATTTCATATCTGTTCATCCCACATATTAGCTTTTTGTTGTGCCTTAGGTTAATGCTGAAAGTGTATTTTTAGGAAATATGTTTGTGAAAGTGCTAATTATTTTAAACCATTACCTTTAAACTCTCACAGGTGTTTATTTCTCTTAAGTGTATGTGCAAATCAGCACCCAGATTGCCGCCCTTCTTTGGTCCACGAACAGTACCTGCCAGTTTATGTTTTCTTTTTTATTGCTGTAGACAAATCCTACTATCATACCAGATACTTATCCAGTGACAACTTAAGACAAGTGAAAGATGAAAAGGAAAGTTATTTCACTGCCCTCTCTTACCTTCTAGCATGTCTGATTTTATTCATGCATGTCTTTTGTGATCTCCTTTTGCAGCACACACAGCTTATCAACTGACAAAAAAATAAATGTATAACAAATATTCTACAAGACCAGACAGAAGGATTTACTAAATATAAAGAAATCGCCTGGTCAGACTTCTACCCTCTTCCCTGAGGGTAGATACTGTTGCTTCTGACATTTCTCAAGTTCTTGCAGCACCGTTTCAAGTACTACTAGCAACTAGCAACCAGTCTAGTTCTCACATGCTTTAAGGGTCAATAGGGAAAAAAAGGCAACAATTCCTACATAGATAACCTTAAAATCAATTTGCACAACTGGAGTGCTGCAATGGAAGGCTATAAACTCTTCAGAAGGGATAGGCAAGGAAGGAGAGGCTTTTAGGTAGCCCCGCATGTTAGGGAGTTTTGATTATCTACATGTTTTGATTATCTACAGCTTAATCATAGTCATTATAGGGTTCAGTGTTTACAGGTAATAATCAGAGGGAAGGCCAACAGAGCACATATTCTGGTGAGAGTCTGTTATAAATCACCCAATAAGGATGAAGAGGCAGATGAAAGCAGCTAGGAGAAGTATCATGATCCCTGGACCTTGTTCATGTGGGGAACTTCAAATTAACAGATGTCTGTTGGAAATAAAACACAGCAGAGATAAAACAGCCTAGGAGGTTCCTGTAGAGTGTGGAAGATACTGTCTTGGCACAGCTGATGAGGAAGCCAACCAGGGAATGTGCCCAACCGGACCTATTGCCTGTGAATGGATACAGACTGGCGGGTGATGTGATGGTTGGGGGCCATTTTGCACACAGCAATCATGAAATGAGTTTTTGATTCTGAGAATTAAGGAGGGGCATCACAACTGGAATAGTACCTTGCATTTATGGAGGGCAGACGTTGGCCTGTTTAGGACACTGATGGACAGAGTCCCTTGAGAGACAGTACTGAAGGTCAAAGGAGTACAAGAAGGCTGGACATTCTTCAAGAAGGAAATCCTACAGGTAAAGGAGCAGGCACTCCCCATGTGCCAAAAGACAAGATGGTTGAGACAAAGACCATCCTGTCTGAACAGAGTTTTGGCTGCAGCTCAGGAAAAGAAAGTTTATGATCTTTGGAAGAAGGGGCAGGCAACTCAGAAGGACTACAGGGATGTCATGAGGTTATGAAGGAAGAAAATTAGAGGGGTAAAGCCCAACTAGAACTTAATGTGGCTACTGACATAAAAGTTTCACTGAAGTAAAAATGTTTCTATAAATAGAGGAATGACAAAAGGAGGGCTAGGGAAAATCCCCATCCCTTATTAGATATGGGGGGAAACATAGCAGCAAAGTGTGATAAAAAGACTGAGGTACTTAATGCCTTCTTTAATAATAAGACCTGCTGTTCTCCAGCTACCCAAGGCTCCTGAATTGGAAGACAGAGATGAGGAACAGAATGAAACCCCATTAATCCAAGGGAAAGTGGTCAGCAACCTTGGCCTTGGTGCCAAGGAAGGTCATGGAGCAGATCATCTCAAGTGCCATCATACAGCATGTACATGACAACCAGAGGATCAGACCCAGCCAACACGCGTTTGGACCAACATGATCTCCTCCTATGACAAAGTGCCCCAGTTAGTGGATGAGGGAAAGCCTGTGGATCTTGTTTACCCAAAGCTTTTGACACAGTTTCTCACAGCATTCTCCTGGAGAAACTGCCTGCTTATGGCTTGGATGGGTGCACTGTTAACTGTCAGGATAGCTGGGCCCAGAGAGTGGTGGTGAATGGAGGTTCCCCAAGGCTCAGTACTGGGGCCAGTTTTGTCTTCTGTCTTTATCATTGACTTAGGTTCAGGGATTAAATGTACCCCCAGTAAGTTTGTGGATGACACCAGGTTGGATGAGAGTGTCAATCTGCTGGAGCGCAGGAAGGGTCTACAAAGGGATCTAGACAGGTTGGATTGATGGAATGAGGCCAACGGTGTGAGGTTCTTTGGTCACAACAGCCCCAGGCAGTGCTACAGGTTGATGGCAGAGTAGCTGGAAAGCTGCCCAGCAGAAAAGGACTTGGGGGTGCTGGTCAACAGTAGATGAACATGAGCCAGCAGTGTGCCCAGGTGGCCAAGAAGGCCAATGGCATCCTGTCTTGTATCAGCAATAGTGTGGCCAGCAGGGCCAGGGCAGCGATTGTCCCCCTCTACTTGGCACTGGTGAGGCCCAAGAGTACAAATAAAACATTTGTACAAAATACACAAATAAAACATTTTCAGGATTTTCTTCATAAGCTACTAGTTTGAGTGGTTTAGAATTTGACTATTGTAATTTTCTTCCCTTAGAATAAAAGCATGGGAATCTGAAAGTCTACTGTACCATTTTGAAATGAGTAATGAAAGTTCACAAAAACACTGGGTTTCAGTTACATTTCTGGTGCTCCAATTGTTTTTGTTTCTTCTATAAATACAGAAAAATACAAAGTATCATTTAAAATTGCCTCTCTCAGCTTAAAAGTTTCCTATGAATCATCTAGTTCTGGCCTTTATAGAATCCAGTAGTTTTTTCTTTTATGAAAATTATGTATTTCCTATGCTGATGGGCTTGGAGTCTAAGTAGGTGGGAAACTCACAAAAGAAGTGGAATAACATAAGAAACAAACAAGCAAGTCCAAGGAAGTGTGAGAAAGGGAACAGAGAGCGAGCACTGCAGACTGGGATTCTTATCCTTAGAAAAGGAACTGGGTTGGCAGCTGCCAGGAGGATGATCCAACAGTCTGGAAGTACCAAGGGTTTCCAAGATGTCAAACACACATCATGGGCTCTCAGGTTCCCTGACTCCTGCGTACAGAGCAAGGGCACACCTGGATGCTCCATGGAGGGAGTCAACTCTCATGTATGCCTTCATTTCCATTAGTCTGCACTATGCTATGGTCCACACAGCCATAAGGGTCATATAACCAAAGCGACACCAGCACAACTACCTGTAAATATAACAGCTTACAGCAGCACTGACTAGTTGTATTTGATAATACATGGACTTTACCGAGTTCCTCTGATATTAATGACAATTTTCTCAGCTTTCTTTCTACAAAAATTCAGAATGGAAATCTGTTTAAATAAGGCACAAAGGAAAGACTTGGCTTCCCATCTCTTATGTTTCATTAAAGATGAAGGGAAGGAAAATTTAATTCTAAAATCATTTTTCAAAGGGTCTTGTGTCAAATTTGGCCTCTGCATTGTTTATGCATATTATACATACAGATATGAACTGCTAACTGTTTATGCAGAGTAAACATTCCTGTGCACATATGGTCTCCCATTTGGGGACTGATTCCATATTTCTCCATTTTATTACTTTGTAAACAAATGCAAATTTCTTTGTAATTAAACCAACCATTTATAGTTCTGAACTATGTGACCATGTCAAGATTTGTTGCTATTTACCCTCAATTATCAGGTATGTACAGTAAAAGGGAGCTGTTAGCAAAGGAATGAGATAGCAACCCCCCAAAAACTATAAAGAAACACAATAATGATGAATCTCTAACCTCAAATATTTTTATGCCAATGACTGATCTGAACAGGTCATCTGACCAGGGAAGAGCCACTGACCTGGTAAAATTTTAAAGGTTTAAGCTTTCTAAGAATTCTTCTTTAGCACTGATTAACCTGAAAATGATGTTTGAAGAGCACATGTAACACCGAGTATACACTGCACTCACTTTTTTTTTTAATGGGAACACAAAAGCAATTTCCAGGTCTGAATTTCAGTCTATTAATAAGTATTGCCTCCATGGGAAAAAAAAAATATTACTTTGGAAATAGCAAGATTTCCCTTGGGCTGATAATGGGAAATAACAGGCTTTTTAAGGGTCTAGATTGAGAGGGTTTTACTACCCTTTTTTTTTAAAAAAAGTAAAATTAAAGCAATACCAGGTACATTGCACTTTGATATAACCAACAAAACATTTTCACTAGTAATGAATAAAGCCCACTCAGTGAGACTCTGAGTAACACCAGGGAAAAGAAAGTTTCCTCTAGTCTCTCTCATAACCTGCTTCTCTTCCTCTCAGTTAGCATTAGATCAATTCTCTTCTACGACTGGCTGCAGGGTGGATGGATGTACCAAGTCTAGCACTCTGGAGTGCTCTTGTTTTAAAAGCTATCTCAAAACAAAGCCGCAGAAGAAACAAATCACACCTTTTTTGAAACATCCAGAGTGATTCTAGAGCTCTTTTTCTGCAGCCTTACCTGGATGATTTTCAATTAGAAAATGCAGAAAAGCAGTGGGCAAACTTGCTCTCATTTCAATACCAGTGTCTACTTTGTCTCTGTGTTCTATACTTATCACTGACATAGCAAGAAAGCAACTGTGAAAACTGAGGGGATCTCTGGCCAACTCTATCTTAGGAGATTGGCCATTCTCATTCAACATTTGAGCCTGTTAGAAGGTATGTGAGCAGCTACCACAAAGAGATCTGAGTGGACCACAGCCCCAGCTCCACGGATTGGTGACTGGGGTACAATGCTGGAAAGGGTACACTAAAGGGCAGAAAGCAAAAGGGTCAAAAAAAAAAGGAAAAAAATGCCCCTCTCCGTCTTCAGAGCTTCTTTTATCAGGAGCTGCAAAAAAAAAAATTCTTGATGATGTTTTGATATGAAAATATTAAAAAACTGGACTTAAGTAAATCTAATGGAATTGAAAGACATTCTTTCAGCCCATGTAAAAGTGAACAATACGACCGTAAATTTCTGCCATTTTATTCTTTTATAGCCATGGGGGACATCCAGAGATTGCACAGAAGGTGAGTAAAAGCCATCCAGTCTGTCTGTTTACCACTGATCTTCCACTTGATATATTCCTTAGTCCCTCTCGTTCCTCCCCTGAGAACTGCTGTCACTAACACATCAGTCCTCATGTGCCTTAGAGGACAGATTTGCAGCCTCTGAGAAGCTGTGCTAGTGCTGATCTATTCATCATCTGGCAGTCTGTGCTCTCGCAGGCAATTCCATTATCAATATCCATCTCAATGACAGAGTACATCTTTTACATGTCTGGTTTCCAACCACATAGATCTAGGTATTATGCTAGGTCCCTTTTTCTGAAAATGGAAATCACCAACCTAGTGCAAGTTGTCTTTATTGCCTACTTTCTTTCAAGCAGCTGGATTGACAGAAGTTTTGCCTTAAAAAACATCTTGTCATTCATTCATTCATGGCTGGGCTTTGCGAACGAAGATTTGGGAAGGGCTCTACCCACGTTTGTCACAAGTGCGTTGGTGGCTGAAAAGGCCAATACGAGACAGGCATGTCTGGTTGCAGAAGGTACAGCAGAAAGACTCCTTAGGTGGTATATTCTGCAGGGTACAATTCTTTCTGTGTTGCCTTTTCTCCTCAAGGGTGATCCTGCGTGCTTTCTCAAAGGCATCAGCAGCGTTATAGATGGTGTGCCTCCAGACCTCCCAATTGGAGGCCAGAGTAGACCAGTTATGGTGATCAATATGGCCAAGGCTGAGATGTTGTTTAAGGGAGTCCTTGTATCTTCTCTTTGGGGCTCCTCTCTTGCGGCAGCCGGTGGCAAGTTCACCATAGAGCAAGATCTTAGGGAGGCGGTGGTCCTTCATCCTGGAGACGTGCCCTGCCCAGCGCAGCTGTGTTCTCAGTAACATGGCCTCAATACTTGTGACTGCTGCTTGTTCAAGAACAGATGACGGTCACATAATCTGACCAGTGGAAACTGGTATGCTTTGGTGATAAGCACACTGCTTTAGTTGAACTAAAAGAACTAATAACAATGTTCAGCTTTCCACATAACACCAACAAAAAATGAAATTAAATTGATCTTTGAAATCTGAAGCTGCACTTTAAAAGATTAATATTTCAAAATTAGGTCAAGAACACTGGGAAAGGACCCTTCCAAGTTATTGGAGCTCTGCACCTAACTTTACATTATTATTGTTGTTTAAATGATAAAAGTAATCCAGTGAAAATTAAATGAGCAATTTTCATTTCAATAAAGCCTCTGGGCATTATTAAGATTCACAGTACAAAGTGTCATGCTGCTTCATAATAAATTGATCTGAACAAGGTAGTAAATATCTACTGCCTTTATAACTAAGAAAACATTTTGCATTACCAGTGCTTCTGAAACAGACTGACTGAACTGATTTTCTCCTTAAATACACAGCCACAGGGTTAAATGCTCCAGCATTTTCCAGTGGCATCATCCATCCTCCTATACTTTGGCAGGCAAAATAACCCTAATTAATTAGTGTCTTCAACTACTGTTGTACTCATTAGCAACCCTCCAACATTGTATGTTCTGAAGATACATCCTTAAGTGCAGTAACTGTAGGCGTTGGTTCGTTAGTAAGTATGATCAACATGAGTTATCAAAAATATTTTTCATGCATAACAAAGAGAGCAAATTACTAAAACAATAAAAGAAATATCTAAGATCTACAGCAGTCAATCTACATGATATAATATTTAATTAACATAATTAGAAGTAGATTTATAATAACTTAATTTGCCACCTTCTTTTTTCTGAAGGAGATCAGGGATACTCTGTTGTTTCTTGAAGAATGTTTATGCCCTAGCTGGCAAAATGTTGGGTGAAATTAGACTGAGCAATGAAGAAAAATGCTATTTTGGATGTGGTAGACTCCCTTTAGAAATCTTGCTGATTGCACATGGGCTGTGTAATTACAGATACTTGTGAACTGTACTTCATTATAATGACAGAGTGTCGGCACTGGTAAGATAGCTAACTCTCCCTGTAATAAATGAACACAACTCAAGTACACTTTTAGAATCATCATAATTTTTTTAAAAACAACACAGGGGATGCTTAAGGAACACAAAACTAACATAGCTGCATTCCCCCCCAAAGGTTAAAACAACACAGCGTTTAATTTATTTTCTCATTTTGGGGGAATAGAAATCCCATGACTTTCAATATTTCTCTTGACAAAGAAATATGGAGACTGCCATTAGATTTCCACTGGAAGCTTCTGCTGCCTTATGTGATAGGCAGAGTTGCAGTATTTTTCTTTTCTCCATATGAACTGTGACCCATTTTAAATGTGGCACACTTAATTTTCTAAGGAAATTACACTAACAGGAGAACTCTTGCTAGATGTTGATGAATTGACCTACGATTGATGACAGTTCTAGCTTGTACAAGTGCACGAGTATTCTTTCTTACCAAAAAAGTACTTACCCATGGAGAAGAGAAATAACAAATAACGCAGGGATTGACCCTGACTGCACTGGGATCAAGAGCAAAATTCTAGCTCATTTCCAAAAGGACAATTTCATACACAAGATGTGCTACAAATTCAGTTTATATTTGAAGACTCCAGCAAAGAAAAGAGAGGTTTATTTATGCTGAACTAGTCAAATCATCTGTATTTGCCTATCTGAGCATACTTTTTAACTTTGTGATTGTGGTCTTTACTGTATTTTTTGGAGATGACTACACTTCTACAAAATTACATTACTGTGTAGTTCATAAGATGTTAACCTGGAAAATGCACATTTTAAAACAGAAATATTTATAATATATAATATTATAAACATACATTAAATAAAGCCATATATAAGGAAAATGCACTAAAGATAAGTTTTTACCTTGACTTTGTCTGTTAAAAATTTTGATTTATGGCTTCTGTTTCAAGACCTTTATGAATGCTCACAAATGAGCATATTTTGCATATTATTCCAACATGCTCTCTAAAGGGAAAAGTGTTTCCCTTGCAGAGAACACTAAAATTAATTTGAAAAGAAAAATTACAAAAAGAAAATCAACAATGACCTGATCATGCAAGCCCTCCTCATGTGACATTTACTGTATAGCCTCTGTAAAGCTGGCCACTCATGTTAAATGTTTAGAAGACTAGATCACTTCATACTTGCCTTTCACATCATATTTGCATAACCATGATAAATTTAATGGAATTAAGCTACTGAAAGTTCTACCCAGCACAGTGGTTGCATATTACTCTACAGCTATGTATTTACATTTGGGTTTGATAATTTTTAGCCAGTGCCTTGACCCATTTTACATAGACTCTACACTGCTTCAAGGGAAGGACAGTGGTCCCTGAACCCAACTCCCTCTATCCAACCTAAGTATCAAATGAGAATAGCAAGGCATAGGAATGCAGATCAAACTAGAGACAATACATGGTCTGTCACGTAACTGTTAATCCTTTTTAATATTCCACTTCACACCAAAGAGGATTTAATTGTTTCTTAAATGGCTCTAAAGCATCTGAAAGAGCAAACCTGTCTAACAGAGCAGACATTTATTTGAAAAAAATCTCTATAATAAATATTGATCTATCATAGCCATAGATCGTTCTGGAGTCACAGCAATCTCTCCTTTCCTAATTAAACTGTGCTAATATGAAAATGAAGGCCAAGCCCATAAGGCACAACAGATCTAAGGAAGTGTGGAAATGCCTGGAAGTCATGAGCTCTGGAAGAGAGGCAGAAAGGCTCAAGAACTCTGCCTGCATGCTGATGAACTCCATCAGATCGTAATCCATACAGATGCAATTTAAATTCCCTTCCATATCTTCAGCCTCAAATTCTAACTGACCCTCGGCCATGAGATAAGCAGAGGGGGGGATGACACAACAGAGGTGATAAGAGGCAGAAGACTACTTTTTGCCGCTTCTCTTCTACCCAGGATTTGAAGGTTGTGTCAGCCACGAAGACAAATTTGGACAGACAATCAAAATGTCATTTATTTCATCTCCTCATGGCATTTTAACTTTTACCCTGTAAGCATTCCTGGATTTAGGACTGGCAACAATGTTTTAGCAGTCACAAAACACACATTTCTGCAGCCATGTGGTAGCACTTAAAAGCATTTCACTCGTCCTTGACATGGAGCTTTGTTAGAGATGGCAGGCAGTTTTTTCACCAGCTTGGCTTACGTTTTGGACAGATCCTCAGCTTCCTACAGAGGCTTAAGTTTAACAGAAGTCAGAAAACTTATTGCCTTGCAGACTTGCAAGGAAACCATAGGAGAGAATTTCTAAGTTTTATTTCAAGTGGTGCCACAGCAACCCAGCAGTGTTGCATGTTATTATACATGGAACCTGTTATGAAGCATAGTTGCCCACAGCCATTTCCCTCAAACTGTCTGTACATGTCTACAAATTGCAATCCTTCAGCAGCACTCCAATGCTGCCCTAATGTGTAACAGGGTAGATCTGGAGAGACCCTTCTGTTTTCAGTAAAATTCCTCATAATTTACACTTGTTCAAGGTAGAATTTGTCAAATTGTTTTGGTAATCAGAATGTAAGATAAACTGCTGGATATGGTTTTTGGTGGTTTTTTTCCTTTTTTGTTTGGGTTGGATTTTTTAAATAAGTGGTAACAGACAGCTGCTTCCAGTGAGCATCCAAAGCTCTGCTACTCCACCACAATTAAATCAACTGAGAAGTATTTGATTGTCTATTTATCAGTACTTGCATATATGAAAAGATCTTCCCTAAACAGATGTATGCAGGTGTTCGCTTTCATAAAAAGGTCCTCACATGTTTGGTTTTTTATTTTAATACAGCTCAGAAATCTGAAGGAGTTACATGATTTTGAGAAGGCCTAATCTCAGCTTCTCATCTTTACTATTATTTTCAAATCGAGTGATCCCTCTCCTGTTTACTCTCTAACATCTGGCTAGTAGCTTCCTTGAAGAGAGTAGGTGGCCTTATTTTGAATTTTAATGAAGACCATGCTGCATAAATCACTGTTGTTAGATTCCCTACTGGCACACTTGGCATAGCAGTCCTCAATGAGAAGATGAAGCAAGACAAAAAGAATGCCATTACAATACTGCAGATTAATAATCCAAATCATGGGTTGTCCACAGCATCTGAGTGTGACTGCCACAGTCAGTCTTTGCATAGTTGAGGGGTAAAGTTTAGAACCAAAATTCAGGTCTCTTGATTTATGATATATCTCGCGTTCTACAGTCACTTAGAAAGACATGATTTTTTTTTCCCATCTCTAGGAAAGGCAAAATGCCACACTGGGATTTAACTTGTATGAACAAGTATTTTTAAACAGACAATACTGAATTGCTTTGTCAAACTACCTGCTACTGTACTCCTATATTCCTAACAGACTGTCATGGCACTGACTGAGACGGGAAAAAACCTGATATATACTAAACTTGACAAGTGAGTCAGACTCTACTTGCTTAGGTCTCAGGTCTTTTATTCCATGCTGTGCTCTAAATTCAGCATGGGAGACAGGCACTACTGTACGTCTTGGTGTGGTTTATATTGCAGCTTCAAAATAGGGGAAGCTCAGGTCTACTAGAGACATCCTGAAAATACAGAGAATGTATGATATGTAAGGCTGATTTTCTTATCTGTATCCACAAATGTGTTAATTTATGCACAAATATAGCTGTATGGGTAACAAACTTGCTTTTCTCCCTACTGGCTCTGCAAAGTTAATGTACTGTTAATCATTTTCATAAAATGATCACTCTCTGTTGTCTTCAAACTGAGGGAGCTCTTGCCCTGCATGAGCTATACTCTGCTTCTCCTCCACTGCTAGAAAGAGATCTGAAGTTTGCCGAGCTCACTTCACATTGAGGGATTCGTCTTTCACAGTCAATAGAGCTGAAGTCTCTGAAATTTAGACTCCAAACAAGATCTCAAATAGAAACATATGTCCTACATTAGGAACACAAGTATTCATCCTAACTTTAGTATGTGGTCATTTAATGCACAGCAGTGAGCATGGGCATTGTGAATGCCATCTACTGGTAAAAAAAAGCACAAGGGAGCATAATTCCATGGCAGGCAATTTCCAAAAAAGGGAGAATAAGAAATATGATCTGGGTTTTTAGTGTGTTTGATTTTTGGTTTTTTTCTTAATTGCTCATTTGAAGTTTTTTCAATAAAGTAACTTTGCAGGCTATGATGCTGAATTCTATGTAGAAACTTCGGTATAAATGGATTTTGAATGAGAAGAATACTACTACACCTTAGTTTTATACTGGAAAAGCCTAAATAATAACAATTTTTAAGGCATCAGGAATAATGACAAAATATGAATAGAGCTGCATAACTGAGATTGCTTTTACTTTCCTATTCTTATGGAGGGTAAGCCTTATGAGGAGCAGCTGAGGTCACTTGGTCTGTTCAGCCTGCAGAAGACGAGACTGAGGGGAGACATCACTGTGACCTTCAACATCCTCACAAGGAGAAGCAGAGGGGCAGGCACTGATCTCTTCACTCTCATGACCAGTGACAAAACTGAAGGCAATGGCATGAAGCTGAGTTGAGGGAGGTTTAGGTCAGAAATCAAGAAAAGGGTTTTCACTCAGAGGGTGGTTGGGACTGGAACAGGCTCCCCAGGCAAGTGGTCACAATACCAAGCCTGACAGAGTTCAAGAAGCATTTGGAAAACACTCTCAGGGACATGGTGTGATTCTTGGGGTGTCCTGCCTAGGGCTGGGAGTTGGACTTGATGATTCTGATGGGTCACTTCCAATTCAGCATATTCTATAATTCTATGATTCTCCTATTTCAAAAATATCAGGATTTTTAAAAAATATTTGGTGAGAGCACCTCTGACACTAAAAATTGAAAAAAAATCAAACTCAGCAGTGAATCTGTTTGTTATTGTGTCATCAGCTATAGCAACTGTGATTCCAACCTTTATGTAGCCATTTGTCATTTGACCACAAATAGTGTCCTGTTAACTCCACTTCCAAAATAATGACTATTGTCGTACTACTACAGCAAGGCAGATCCACAGAAGCTACCTCTCTGCTGGTTTCAGAACTGTCTCTCCTGGTTTGAAAACATCTTCTCTTTTTTTCCCCTTGGTGATTACGGATGAAATGTTTTATTGCGTCCAGTCCACAGCCAACAAACAACTGAGTTACCTAGACTATCTAACAAAAAACAATTGGTCTAATATTGCCCTAATATTTTCTGAGAGTATCCCATCTTTGCAAGTGAGTCACAAATATGGGATAATACAGGGAGTAACATTTGGTGGGGTTCAGCAAGGACCTTGGTCTAAACATAATTTGAATATTGCTTAGGTTAAGTTAATAATCACTGACAAGGAGACATAAATCTGTTCAAAAGTAAGACCAACAAAAAAGTTAGAAGTGACAGAAGTCGTCTCCAACATACTTAATAGCAGAAGGAAGCCAGAAGTGAAAGGAAGAACTACAAAACATCATTTGTGACCAGAGTCATCCCTGACCACAGCTTTTCCTAAACTCAACTCTTAAAAAGTAAACATTTATTTGTTGTCAGCTGTGGTGCAGTTCCAAGAAAGGCAGCAAGCCTGGAAGAGCCAATACTTACAAGATGCCATTCACAATTTACCACTTAATTACCATGAATTACTGTGACATATAGGAAGACTCCAGAAAGAGCAGCACGGGTAAAGGAAAAAAAGTGTCATCTAGGATGAGCACAAGCTTCTCTCAAATCTTGAAAAAATCTGCTAATTAGTGTGCTAATATGAAAACTCAGCATTTCACTCATTTCAGAAAAGCAGAAGGGAACAGGATACAATGTTTAAAATAAGTTCAAGAAATACAGAAAATCAGGAAAAATGGAAAAATAATTTTGGATGTTAGTGTCACAGAAAAAAAAGCCTTTGATCATGCTTTGTCCATGCAAAAAACTACCCTTGCAGGGACACCAAAGCTGTCTCTGAAACATGGCAGTATAGTGCTGCTAACTCAGAGCTGTGGCGAAGCTACATACTGATATGGTGAGACCCTCCTGATGGTCTTCTGAGAGGCCCATCACTGATGAGATCATTCTGCTCTGAGGAACTGAAGTCTGGGGCTGCACTGTACTTGGTTAGAGGTACCAGCTCATCTGCAGCTGCCCAGGTAGCTCTACACAGGGCTGCCTTGCACCATCACTCTTTCACTTCCTATAGTGAAGGAGAGTTTTTAGGGTGGCCCCTTCTTTTAACATCATCCCTGTTTTTTTGTGACTACAAGTCAAGACAAGAAGGGAAACAGTGTTAATTCTGTCAGGACAGGGATATTGCCCTGTGCTGAATATACATCACTACTGCCCCCCTGGAGAGCAGCAGGCACTGTGTTAAAACTCATTCCATTCTCAGAGTACTCTAGGAAAGTCTGAAAGATACATAAGGAGATAGGCAATTTCACAGATGCTCAGCTGTCTATGATGCTCAGCTGTGATGTCCCAACATCAGCAGGGAAACAGACTCCAGTTAGGAATGGACTGAAAGCTGGAGAAGCATCAACTCTGCTAATATATATCATGCTGTGTGAAACTCAAAAAAGTAGAGACACATAAAATAAAGTAAATCTCTAAGTTTTTCCCAGATTCTCTGCAAGAAACTGATTCCTTGGCCTAGAATTTTCTTTCAGTTTAGAGCAATTTAATTACAAAGGGAGCACACAGGCCATGAAACAGTCCAGAAGTCAAAACAATACCTTTTTAGGTATTGTTTAGGTACAGGTCTAACATGATTGTATTATACTTTTCAATGGACTGAATAGTAAGTCTATACTGTTTAGGGAAATCTGAATGCTTTGCATTGCCTCATTACTGTGTATAAATTGTTGTGGAGAACCCACAACCCACACCAATCAGCACAGCCCAGTAAATGGGTTTCCCCCACTCAACAGCTCCTAACAAATTAATACTACCAGATCCTCCTACTCAACATGAAATGAGAATGTAGCAAGGTCTTCTTCCCCATGGTAATCCCCTACTTGATCATCATGGTTGGGCTTTGCGAACGAAGATTTGGGAAGGGCTCTACCCACGTTTGTTACAAGCGTGCTGGTGGCTAAAAAGGCCAATATGAGATAGACAAGTCCGGTTGCAGAAGGCACAGCAGAAAGATTCCTTAGGTGGTATATTCTGCAAGGCACGATTCTTTCTGCGTTGTCTTTTCCCCTCAAGAGTGATCCTGTGTGCTTTCTCAAAGGCATCAGCAGCGTTATAGATGGTGTGCCTCCAGACCTCCTGATTGGAGGCCAGAGTAGACCAGTTATGGTGGTCAATATGGCCAAGGCTGAGATGTTGTTTCAGGGAGTCCTTGTATCTTTTCTTCGGGGTTCCTCTCTTGCGGCAGCTGGTGGCAAGTTCACTATAAAGCAGGATCTTAAGAGAGGCAGTGGTCTTTCATCCTTGAGACATGCCCTGCCCAGCACAGCTGTGTTCTCAGTAACATGGCCTCAATACTTGTGACTGCTGCTTGTTCTAGAACAGATGTATTGGTCACATAATCTGACCAGTGGATGTTTAGGATTGTACAGAGACAGCGCTGGTGGAAGTGTTCTAGGAGTCACAGGTGGTGGTGGTAAATGACCCATGATTCTGATCCATATAAGAGAGTAGACAGCACTATGGATCTGTAAACACTGATCTTTGTGCTCTTCTTCAAGTGTTTATTTCACCAAACTCTTTTATGAAGCTTTCCAAAAGCACTATATGCCTTTGCTAACCTGTTGTCTATCTCCCCATCAATCTTACCATCCCAGGAGATGAGGCTCCCTAGGTAATTAAACTGCTGGACTGATTTGAGCTCTGATTTGCCAATGGTGATATGGGGATGATGGGAGACTTCCTGAGGTGCAGGTTGATGGAGAACTTCTGTCTTCTTTAAGCTGACTTCCAGCCCAAAGAGCTCTTTTAATCATGAAGCCAACTCCTGAGAGATACCTTTCGGTTCTGGGTTTACTTGACTAAAAGAGTGTGTTACCAGCACACTGTTCTCTGAGGCTGCCTTCCTCATGGAGACAAACTTCACTGAGAGCAGCAATGTTGATGCTGAGACGTGACAGTTCGTGGGCAATTAGGGCAGAGTGACGATCAGGATGTCCACTATCCACAGTATCAAGCATGGTTCTTATGTTCCACCATGCAAGGAGTCAATTTGGTTACACCTTTGAAGGTAGGTGTATGCCTTTGTCTTTTGATTTTTGTGTGACCACATTAGTAGAAGACCGCGGTTAACCAACCAGGTGAAGGGGGAGATGAGCTTTGGTTAGGCCACCTTTGATATACAATGACATTATCCCACCAAAGCTGAAGACAAATGTAATTCTTTTTATAATTACAGGCTTTAATAGGTACAGAGGGTTGTTAGGTGCAGAGCAACTACGACTACTAGGGACTCTTCAGCAATACAAAAGGTGCAGCCAAACTAGTTATGCACCTGAAATGGTGCTATGATCAAAGAAGCCAATCCCTACTTTTTAAAGAGTTCCTTAAATATTAATACCATCTCCATTTGGATTTCTTTTTGGTGACTTCAATGTCTTTCCTGTGTTATGTTGAAAGGTGACATGTCTTCATCTGATAGCAATTCACATGGTAGAACATAATAAAAAAACAAATGAAATACCATTTCAAGTTGTTTTTTTTTAATATAGAGTGGATTGAAATGCAATAAGAATGGAATTATTTAAAACTTCCTGTCGTAAGATTAAAATTTATGAAGTTCCTTAGAAATGTTAAATGTATGAAAGCCTAACAAGTATTGAAAAATATTTAAATCTTCCACATCTAATGAACTTTTAGAATTTGAGCTTCGCAGCTAGTAATGATAAGTTTGAAAGAATCAATGGCACTCTACAAATTATTATGAGTAATGCCACTGAATTATTAGTTTGAGACAAGCATTAAATCCTGTCCTGAAATACTCTTGAAGGCTTGCCCCCTATATCTATTTAAAGTACTGGTCACATAATAAAAATGAGCAAAAAAATTATTTTCTAAGTTTGTCTGTTATGCAAGCTACAGAGTTTCTAGAAGAGTTTAGTATTTCTCACTGGGATTGACTTAACTTTATTCACAGCAGTCAGTAAAGTGCCATGTTTTGAATTTGAGTCTAGAACAGTGTTGATAACACCAGTGTTTTGGCTACTGCTGAACAGTGCCCAGACAGTATCAAACTTTTTTCCCCACTCCATCCACCAGTGAGTGGGCTGGGGGTGGACAAGAATTTGAGAAGAGACATAGCTGGGACAGCTAACATAAGTTGGCCAAAGACATGTTCTATACCATATAATATCATGCTCAACAACAAAAGCTGGAGTAGAGGAAGAAGGTGAGGGTTTTAGTTATCAAGGTGGTGACTGTTTAAAGACTGGCTGGGCATTAGTTTGCCAGTGCTGAGCAATTTCCTTCACTGTGCTTGCTGGATTGGTTTTGGCTTTGGCTGGGGTTTTTTTGTCCTTCTTTCTTTCATCTGTTAATTCACCTTTATCTGGATTCATGTATTTTCTTACTTTTGCTCTTTCCACTCTCTCAGAGGTGAAGGGAATACTCAATCCACCATAAAAAGCTTACAAAACCTAAATAAGCTTCTTTGTGAGTCAGGATATGGGAACCAAAGCTGAGATCAGCCTTTTCTCCAGAAGAGCTACAGAACTGCCATAAAACTGGTACAGCTTCCAAAGGCTGCCATTGGCAGTGAGGAGTTGACTTCCAGGTGAAAGACTCCATGGCTCACTAGAATCACTCAGATGACACAGCCTAAAAATATGGTTAATCTCATTGGAAGAGGGTTTTTTGCTTGGTTTTCAGGGGTTTTTGTGAGTTTTTTGATTGTTTGTTTTAAATAAAACCCCAAGCTTTCCAGAGTTCCAATGGGCAGAATGTCCCCCACACAGCTATGCAGGAGACAGGGGCATAGGGACACAGGACAGTGACTCATGTCACCATTATAGACAAGTTTTATAGACAAGGTTGATACCAGGAGCCACAGCAGCAACTCTCATTCTATAGCTGGCAGCAGGGATAACCATGTGCTCTCCATTCCACTCAGTCTAGAGACAAGGAGTGTCTCAACTCTTCTTACCTGGTCTGGTCATATTTCTAAATATAGTAGTACATAGTTCACTGCAAATAAAGTAACATTTTTGTCTGGCAAGAAAGGAGTTAAAGTGTTCACTTTCTTCCTCACTGTGTGATAATTTGGTCCTTTTTCTACCTTCAAAATACTAGATAGCATTTTCTCTAATCCAAAATCCAATCCAATTATTTCAGTGGCCTTTGGATCAAGTCTCTTCTCATTATAAAGTCCAATTAAAACATTTAATGTTTCTCTCAATAACTGATAAACTAGACGAGAAAGTAACAGAAAATCCAGATAATTAAAATGGTAAGTCTTTACAAAATTAAGAAAAACAGACATCTGAGAAAAATGTTGCACATGACAAACAGATATTAGATTTAAGAAGTGGCAATGATATTCTGTTTACACATTTATTATAGGTCCATGATGGAAGAGATGAGAGGTAGGTCATCTAAATGATGCTGGGCAGAGGTCAAAAACAAAATAATGTTGAAGTTTTCAGTTTCAGAAATCCCACATAAACAAAACCTTAGAAAGAAAGATTGAAGAATCTCACAAGGGACAAATAAGGAATTATAATTCTGTAAGATAACCCTTAATAAAATAACCTTTGTGAACATACCATTAGTTATGCTTAATTATCATTCTAATAAAGAGGAATGGGGATTCAAATTTCATAATGCGGTTAAAATTCTATCATTATTCATAACTAACTTAATCCCGTGCCTCTGGTAGCTGCCTCACACAGGTCAAAAATCTATTCTCATAACATGTGGGCTATTCTAAGACTATTGAACTCATTGTATATACTCATGATACGCAGCATTCACAAATAACCTGTCAGTAATTTTGCTGACTCATGCTAACAGCTTAGCATCAGCAGGTACTGGTATTTTGGCAGCAATGTAAATTCATGTTAATTTTCTTTGAGATCTTGCCTAAAAAAAGAAGAAATGGAAGTCAGTCCTAGAATGACTGTCATATAAGTGCAATAACACACACTGGAAAAAAGATGATAAAGTCCCTTATTAGCCCACCTCTGGAATTTTGATTACTACTAAGAAAAGGTTTTGACAATTCTTGTATCCATAACATATAGGCTGTTACATTGTAATTCTCTCCTGAACCATCAAAATCCTAGGATACCTCTAAAAAAAAAAAAAAAAAAATCTCACCAGCAGTCCAGAGCTCCCCAGCTGAGAGCCTCCACACGAACCTGGGGCTCCCTGCCTTGTGCCGTGGGCAGCACCACTGCCGCAGCCCTGGACCACTGGCAGCTGCAGGTCACTCTGCAGGGACACCATTCACAGCCACTGTTGCGTGAGTCAGCTCAATTCACTTTTCAAGTCCTAGTCTGCCTCCATTTTCTTTCTTCTAAAGCACAAATATTTAAGAGACACAAAACAAGTCTAGTATGCAACTAAAATTAATCTCTGCAAATGCATAATGAGGTAAAATGACTCCACTCAATAGATATTCCAGCTATCCATAGTCTCTAATATCAGAAGAATCATATTTATAGCATATCCCTAAATGTGCATACCAGACTACTTGAGATATTAACCAAAATTAATTCCTAGACTTTTAGTGATGGTACTCTGATACTACCTGAGAAATCTGGTCTGGCCTTCTTGTCTTTTCTTTCTTCCAAGTGATAGGTTTTGCTCAAGTACCTACGTCCTCTGACTTTACAAATTTTGGCAAATTGGAGTTTTCAGTAAATCAGCATTAAAACCATGCCCTTTAGGATTTTATCAGTGACTTCACGAGCTCACATTGTAAGCTACTAGGTGCAATGTTAACTGGATTTAGATCTACTTTGACAAAGGCAATAGGACTATACAGCATTTTGGCAAAATATGAAGCTGTGGTCATTGATGACCAACACTCTCAGATCCAAAAATTCTCCACAGGTTATTCCCCACAGGTTACTAGCAGTCCTAAACAGTAACTTTGGAAGTGGTAACTTTCAGAATGGAAGTTATTAAGGCTTTTTAGGATAATCACAGTTTCAGAGGACCATGACCTTTCCTTAGGAAGCCTGACGGAAGAAAGCCCATTGCTGTTGCTATTGCAGGTGGCTACCAAAAGAAAATCAAACATGTCTCACACTTTGGCAAGGTGCCCCCTGGCTGCAGGCAAGTTGTCAGTTATAAAGGCTTAGGCGCAGGTAAGGAAGGAGTCACTTAAATCAGCTGTAGGCGTCTGTACTGGCTTATGGGCAACAGGAAGCCTCCTGGTATTGTTAGATAAGAAACACATATGTTCTTGGTAACCACAGGACAATGTACAAAGGACAAAGATTGAGTAATATTTATTAGAATGTTTGGGGTGACTAGCTACTAAACAGCTATTTAAATTAAATGGATTTCATCTAGACAAGGGCTTGAACATACACCAAAGCAACAGTCAAATATTCCCAGGTACAAACTGAGAGACAAAATGGCAGTGTGGAAGTCTTACAGAGGGGCCTTCACTGGCTTCACACTCCCCTACGCCCCTCAATCCATTTACTTAGTCTTTTGTGAAGCTGCTTTATGCAGTTGAAAGTTTCTCATTAATTAAGAAAAGACTTGTAAGTGCAGCTGCAATTTCAATGGAGCTCTTTCCAAGACTCTCCATTTGCTCTGCCTCACTACCAGATGCACAGTTCTTTCTCCAGCTTGTACATGTTATAATTCATTGTTTGCATTTTTTGTCCTTTTGACATTAACATAAGATGGAAGTTATCATTACATGACAGAGAAAACAGAGGCACCACTGGAGTAGCTCTTTTAAAGTCATGTTGCCTGTCGTCTTTGCAACCACTTAATTAGTTGTGCTACTCATTTTTCACCAGCACCTGACATCATCTCTCCAAGATTTGTTGTTATTATTAAGGAGCCTGCTAACTCAGCTCCTTTACAAGATAGCAGAAAAGATCTTCTGGCATTTCCAATCTGAATCCTATTCTTCAGGAATCATAAATCACCCATAAATTGTGCAACAGCTAAATAAAATGTGCACAAATACCACTGTGACAACCCATTCCCTTGAAAAGAACACAAAAAAAGTGTTTGGATCCAGTCATGCTCCCTGTAGTATCAGTATGTACATTGCTATCCTCTACACAGTGAGAAGGATTAGACCTTAAATTCTTTAAGTGAAAACACAGGAATGCTTTGACAGAGATAATCTCTTGTATGTCTCTCCTTCGACATCACAGGCATATGTCACGAGGACAGAACTGGCCACGTTTCCTTCAAGCTTCCTTTTGGTGAACAAGCCCTACCCTTCACATTGCTGCTGTGCATATCCTCAAGCTGTTCTGAAAAGCATAGAAGCATGTACTGAGCCAGCACTGCAATTACCATAATTAAACATGATAATCGAACAGGCTTCAGTCAGCAGGCAGACCAGACTACAGCAGGAGCCTTCCTCAAGAGTAAACTGTCCCTACATGCGAGTCACACAAAGACTTCAGTCTCAAAGGGCTGAAAAAAAGCTGTTTAATTACATTCCATAGACAAACCATCACCTTGGATGAATACTTTCCTTGGACAAAAGGTCACCTAGTTACCTAAATCCCACAGAATTTCTGAGTTTGAGACCATAAGGGAACACGTACTTACAATCATCTCTTTAGTATGAAAGTTGACCATTTCAGCAGCTAAACACCCAGAATTCAACATTTGGGTGCTGTAACAGAAATCAAAGATTCTGAAACATTATTTTAAAAAATGGCAACAAGGAAACCTTTTCTCTGCCAAACAGTAGAGAGGATGCAAAGGACCCTCATGCTCCTCTAATTCAACATCAGAAACCAGCAAAGAAACTAAAATAAATGATCCTCTGATCATGGGGATTCTGGAAGTGCAAATGGGCTTCTCCAGAAAATTTTAGACACAAAAGTTGGTTAAGAGGGATAGCTTTATGCCTGGATATTGCCTTTATTCAAGTTTCAGCTTTCCTTAATTCTCTTTAAACATAGATTTTCACAGTTTCTTGTTTAAAGATTGAGTAGTGGTGAAAAACACATTCATTTCTGCTTGTCAGAGATGTTGATGAATTCTAGTCACATGCAATTAAGCTGTAATTCAACACAATGACAGACTAAACAGCCAAGTCTAGACAAACAAGGAAAAAAAATCAACCAAAAATACAATTCCTAGAGAAAAATTCGCAAACAATTCTACATTCTTTCTGTTGAAAAGGGGATGATAATCTTATTTATCATATGAAATAAGAGTATTTTCTTTATTTTAATTTATGCAGTGGTACCAGAATGTGTCATCTAAACAAGACAGTAAAAATATTAGACACGTTGTAATATTTTTGCTACGGGAGAAACATGGAATCTTTTTGTCTCCTTGAAGTTTTAATGTAAAACATACACATGTAAAAAATGGGATGCATTACATTTTGCCTTCCTTAAAAATAAATCCCCTCTCTGTAAAACCAAAGCCACTAGTGTGACCAAGAATATGAATTGGCTTCATGACATTTAAACTGAAACGAAAGGCATGTATACTAGGCCTGAGTTAACTCCCAAGATTTTGCCTTGAGTCAAAATCTTCGTGCTGTGTGTTGTTGTATTAGTTCTGTTGGTTTTCAAACCAGAGGAAGAATCATAGAGGTATGTAACTGTTTTCTTAACTCTGACAATGTTTTACTCTCTATACATATGGGAAGATACAGAAAAAGTACCTTAATTTATGCTGCAAGAAGAAAAACTAGTTACACAAGACATTTCTGCACATTATTCAAAACCATGAGATCAGTGCTGTCATACTAACATGGCATCAGGATCTCTTTGTCAGCAATGTATACCAACTGGCTTTAGGAATGTGATGTAGTAGCGAGATACAACATTTCATCGCCCTTTTTCACCACTTAAGAGATACCCCTGAAGCTGGATTTATAACACGCATCAGTACTAGGTTGTACTAGTCAATGTGCACATGGCCACAGTGATTCCATCAAGGAAACAACCTCTACTACTCATTGAGAACCTTGATTAATTTCATCCATACTCACTCAGCATTTGTATTAGAGAAATGAAATCTTACAAAACTTACCAAACACTTGATTTCCATACAACCAGAACAAAACCAAATTTTACACTTCACCAAACTGGAAAACAAATGTTTCACTTTATTGTATGAATCCTTGACAGGAAGGACAGGCTTGAAAAAAAGGTAGCAAAAGAGGTTTAGTCTTATGAGCCCTACAAATTTCTAATTTCCTCATACAAGCCAAAGAAAGTTACTGTGAGTGAAGGCAGACTCACTGCAACTCAGCTTTTCATACTAAGGAAGAGAAAAGTCCATGTCCCTTGGGAAGAAACATGGGGCTTGAGCTGCACTTGTGCAACAGCTGTGACATCAGTTCTAGCTCCATCAAAACGTAGAGCAAACCTTTCAGGTTATTTTTTTGTATGTATTCTACCTACTACAACAAGCTTCAGTATCTGGGGCTACTAAAGTGGTGCTACATAAAGAAAGCGATCAGTCAAAAAGGTAAGTTTTCTTAACTTTAATAAGGCCCTAAAACCAATGTAATTTATTAGTTCTGCTCTTAAACTCACCTCGAACTTCAGGAGAGAATCGAGCTGAATGGCGAGACACAAAAAGTTTCAGTTCTTGATCCAAGTTGCATTCGACCAAGTTTGTGTCCCATGACCGGATTCCTAAAATTCAAAATACAAAACACATCTTGCTTGAAACATGAGCACTGGAAGTTTTGAGTATGTCTCCATTTGCATCCATGTTATTTGCATATTTCTAAATGCCAAACCCAGCCTCACTTCCTTTCAAGGCACACTGCTATTTTTTAGAATGTGCTGAGTTGCTAAGAAGGACTCTGACAGGAATCAAAAAGAGCAAATCTGCCTTTCCAAAGGGTGACCATTCTTTAAGCTTTAGTACTGCTGGTCCCATACCCTCATAGCCACTTTACAAGAAGTCACCAATGTCCCTGACTTGACAGGGACACAGGCTTACAAAACTGAAAGAGTGAATCACTCAGAGAACACTTTTGTCACATTGCATATTGCTCTTTTGAGGGAAAAAAAAAAGACAGCATTATATAGCATGTTGCTAATTAATATTTAAATATAAAGTATTAAATTGCTGACTTCATTCAAAAGCTTTGAAGCATCCCATATTTTAAATTAAAATTTGTTATCTTTTATTTATGAAGTGTCAAAACTCTAGTTTTGTGATTTAAAAATGCTATGCTTGATCTTTTTTCTTTTAAAAACTAAACAGCACATTGCTGATCCCTACTGCTTTCCCCCCCCAGTTACTTAGAACGTGAGACTCTTGACACATATATAACCAAAAATGTATTGTTCCAAAATATATTTTTAAGGATTGAAATTTGACCAGGAAAAAAAAAAAGGCATTACAGCCAAAAGATAAGTTTCTATTTTTTTTCATAAGATTTTGATGGCTAATTAAAAAAAACAACCAAAAAAACCTCCCAAAAACCCCACCACCCAAAACCAAACAAACAAACAGAAAAAAAAAACCAAATTAAAACACCAACAGGAGAACATGCTTTAGATCTTTCTATCATTTGCTTGTTTTGAAATTGTTATGAAAAATCTTTTGGTTTTGAAAAAATGATCAGGCAGCAGCACTACAGGTCAGTCCAGGCACTGCTGCAATTCTGAAAAATCAAAATTACACTGATTTTCTTTTGTTCTAAAAGAACATCATTAAATTCACACAAATTAAGCAGCAAACATAAAAGGGATTGCTGGTGAGGAAGTGTCTGGTAGCCCCTCCCCACACGCTTGACCATGCCTTTGCATGAAATCGTTGTTAAACCACTGTGGGGTTTGACAAGGGGATGCCTGGGAAGGTGCGTGGACAACCCCTCACCATGAGTCTAGCACTAACACTGCTGGTAACTCTGTCAGAGTTTCAGGATGTTACTGTCAATGCCACTTCCCAGGTTATACATTTTGTTTCAAGCCAGCAGAAACATGGGGGTTTAGATGGCAGAAGCCATGTTGCTGGGCTGAATGATGAGAAGAAGAGAGGGAACAGCAGAGAAACCAGATCTACAGTGCCAGTCTCCCACTGCATCTCTGAATAGGTTCTCCATGCAAATATGAACATCTGCATTTCAACAGCCTGAAGCCTCTTCAAGGAGAATGCATCCAGGGCTTTTTCTTGTCAGCATCTAAGTCCACGCAGAAGCATGCTTACTATTGTAATATGCTACGAGCTATTAAGTGGCTACCACTTGAATCTCTGGAAAAATTTGAAAATACAGTATTATGTATAACCACTTGAGAAAAATAACTCAGCTATAACCAGCCACCTCCACTTTCTGAGTGATGCATCATTGTTCCGAGGCATAAGCAGCAAGCTTCTTCTGCAAGTCTCCTTATTTTCTTTTATCAAAAATCTCTTGGCCATATGGTGCATTTTTGGGGCAAGTTTTGGCAGACAAAGACAGCTCAACAGACTTTAATATTTTCCAGGTGTTGGAATATTTGAGAGCAAGAAAGCAAAGATGATATAATACCATACACAGAGCGTATATGAAAACTATAACTGTTAAACCAATATTGATCATAAAGTTGAAGTATGCTGAATGAATGAATGCTGAACTTCAAGAAGCTTGAAGATAAACAGCTCACTGGCCTATCACACCAAGCTTGTGTGGAGAGACTACGAAGCTCTCTGGAGGTCAGTTAAGCGATATGGACTATGATTCAGCAATGCTGCTAATGATAGGACCTGTCCACTATGCCTAGCTGTTTTTGTCGCAAACACAAGGGATAAGATTCTGACTAGATGTAATCAAGAATGCTGAGCCAGGCAATGTCCAAAATACGGGACTCAACACAAAATAAATAGGAAAAAAAAGAAAAACAGTTTAAAAAAAGCCTATATGCCCTATGCACGCAGAAGTCCTAGAAGCCGAAGCTGGACATTTGGATAGAATGTCCCAAATCTGCCACTGCATCATTCAGCAGTCTGGATGCAAAAATTATGCATGTACATTACAGAGTAGCATAATGTATTAAATACTTGATATAGCCAAATAAGGTCTGGGGTAGAATGAAGGTAAACCTGGAACTAAAATCCAAGGTCAATCCAATGATGTAGATCATTAACAGCATGGACATAACTGCTGTAAACATGGCTGAAGTGGAGCTATTTCTTTCTGCAGTCTTCAGGGTGCAGTGCCACTAGACACAGGACTAATCAGACAGCAGGCAGGGCACACCCAGTAGCATTTGCCAAATTAGTGGAAAAAACTTGAAGCTTTCTCTTCACTCCCTTCTTCTCTTTTGGTGGACAGTGCCCTTAGCAAAGTCGCATCCCAAATGTAATTACTGAAAATGCATCTTGCCACGCCATTCCCTCCTCATGATATATTAAGAAATGACTCTGCATTCCACCAGGTTGCGTAGCATCACGCCACTGATGTGTTATCAGCAGATGTTTTCTTCCACACGTTGCTCTGCAGTTTGGTGCACAAATCCACAGTTTTCAGTGATGGTACTCAGGAGATGTACCAGAGAAGGCAGGGAGGCTGAGTTATCAAGAACCAAAATGCATTTAAAGCTCTTTTGAGCATAAAAGTTGAAAGAAGTGGTTTTTTTCCAGACTACAGCAGACTCTCCAAAGAGAAAGATACTAGCTCAGCCCATATTTGTCTCAAGTAGATAGAGCTTCAGACTCCCATCCAGAACAATGTACCTCAAAATTTCATGAAGAATTCCTCCTAGCAGGCAAAAATTTCAATCAGGTGGTCTGATACTAGGAGCAACAAGGTGACTTCTAATCCAAAATTATGAATTAAAAAGCCAAAATGTTCCCTTTGAATATCTAAACCTGTAAATGGGCGTTTTGCTTAGTGGTAGGAGATAGCAGCAACTGAGCTATGCAGCAGCAATAGAAGCTTCAAGAAGAGACTGAAGAGCATTTCTTCAGAGGAAGGGTATTGGCTGTTTTGAGGGAAGAAATTTTATGTTTGTTCTACAGTTTTAACAATTTAATTAAAATGCAGCCAATTCACTTTGACACGATTGAAAATTAGATAGAATTAAGAAAGTGCAGTGCTGAAGAGGCTCTGAATGACAAAGCACCTGCCTCAGTAGTTCTTCCTAGGAGACAATGGTAGCAATAAAGATGAACAGGTCATGGAGAAACTGGTTAGCTGAGATGAGGAAGCCTTTTACCACAAGGCATCGTGAAAAAGAATCCAGAGAAATAGCCAACTAAAGCAACAATGGTTGAGAAAGCAACAATAGAGACAGATGAGGTCCTAGCTGTACTGCTGAACCACACCTACATGACAAGGCTGCTATCAATTCCCCATTCCGAGGTCTCTTCCTTCCCTCTAACAATAGCAGGTTTCTGAAATCTCGGCTTTCTCCAGCCCAGAACAAAAAATGCATGATATAAAATCAGGTATAAACTGAGTTTAACAAACCATAGGTTCTGGCAATAATTTTCTTTGTGCTTCATTCCACTAATACTGCAACGTTTTTTTCCCCCCTCTCTGCATATACACTGCAATCTGTTGTATCATAAACCACAAAGAAAACTTATTAAACTGTCATTTCACTTGCAATACAATCCTGTATCGCTGTTAAAAGAAGAAGGACAAATAAACACCGAGTCAGAGCAGCCCGCAGCCGGACAGTAACGAGGCTGAGCACTCAGGTAATAGCATTGTTACTCACATGGGTTATCTTTATTGGAATACATATATGCGTATATAAAGCTTGGGTCCTGAAAAATTCCCCAGACGGGAGAAAAGTCCCACCACCCAAAGTTAGACACAAAGGCGCGGCTGCGCTCCGACTCGCGCAGCCTCCACCACCGAGGGGGAAAACGCCCTGAACCCGCCGGTTTGGTCTGGCGGCGAGGAACGGGGGACTGCGGGCGCAGCCACCCGCAGCTCCAGCCCACCACCCCATCCTCAGCCGCCCTTTGTCCGCCCCAGGCTGCCATCGGGACCGCAGTGCGGACCGCGCCACGCCCACCCGCCGGTGTCTCGCGGGCAGACGGGCTGGGCGGCGGGCGCTGCGCTCCCGCCGGCCCCTCCGCCCCGCCATGGCGGGCGGGGGGCTCGCTGCGGCTCCCGCAGCCGCCGCCCGCCGCGCCCGTACCCGCCGGGGAAGGATGGGGGCGGCTGGGGATTGCGGGCGGACCCTGGGAATGAAGCGCCGCAGACCGCTGCTGGGCGGCTGGCGCGGGATGGGTGTCCGGGCGGCGACCCCGGCCGCGCCAGGGAGGGGCAGCGCGCCGGCGGGAGGGTCGCGGCGCTGCTGCGGCGCTCTCGGCTCCCCGCCTCACCTTGCTCGATGTTGGCGATGGCCGCGCCGCAGGTGCTCCTCGGTCACCAGCTCACCGATGACCACCAGTAGGTAAAACTTGCTGTCCAGGAAGCGGTGAGAGAGGCTGGGCGAGGTGGAGGTGGGGTTGGCGATGCTGCAGGAGGGCTCCGAGTCCACTTCCACCACCACGGTGGCCATCGCCTCCGCCCCGCGGCTCCGGGGCGCTGAGGGGACAGGGGCCGCTCGGCGATGGCTCCGCAGGCAGCAGGGAGAGAGTGAAGGCGGGTGGGGAGGCGGCGGCGCTTTTATACGGAGACGGTGCAGGGCAGGGACATGGTGAGGAGGAGGAGGAAGGGGGGGAGCCGGCGCATCCTCCGCGCCGCCGCCGCCGCTTTTCCAGCATCCACAGCTGATGTCATCTGCGGCAAATCCTCCCCGCGGCGGCCCCCGGAAGCAGGAAGGACGCGGGGGGCGAACAACGCCCCGAGGGGACGCCAAGGGCTGTACCCGGCTCCCGGCCCTGGCGGTGGGACCCTGGGCCCGCGCAGCCCCGCCGGGCCCCGGCACCGCGCCCCGGCGTCCCTGGCTCCTCGGGACCAGCCGGGGCGTCACCCTGCCGGGCTGGTCACCCAGAGGCCCGCCGGGGGTCCCAGCCTTGAAGGAGGGTGGTGAGGAGCCGCAGGTGATGCCCTGGCAGACCTGGGGAGCTTATGTGGGAACGCCAGCATCGGGACTCCAGCAACCGATGGGTGAAAAGCAGTGCCACTGCCCAAGGCCAAGAGTCCTCTCTCCTGCATCTTGCTGTAGCACTGCAGCAAAATTTGAATCATACTTAAATGCACACCCCCACCCAGCAATTTAAATATTCTTGATAACTTTTTTCACTTGAAAGCAGTTCGCTTAATACAATATTTCAGACATAGCCTTTCTGCACATATTTAATGCCCATGGATATATGACATACACCAGAAAAACACTGGTTTTGGACAAGCTGCTGAAACCCATATTCTTAAAGCTCCAGAAGTTCGAAAGGTTTTGGGTAACAAATTTTTACTAGGCTCAAGCAACTCCAGGGAGCAATGGTATTGGTAAACCTCTACAGTTACAAAACCAAAAGTTTCATTTGCCTTCATGTGGATGCTACAAACTGCTCCCCAGCACTCACTGAGACCCACTGAAGAGATAACCACCTCCTAAAAGTGTTTTACCCTCTCTTAAAATGGCTTAGAGCAGTCAAATAAATCATCCTCTATGAAATGTTCCTCTCATTTCACTGACATAAGCAACGCACTGCTTTACACTAAACCTCTTGTTTATATGGCTGAAATGATGCAGGAAAAATTTCATTGTGACCTAGGAAAGGATATAAACTTTTACAACCTGTTTTTTAAGGTAACCTCTGGTCCCTGACTAAGAAGACGCTCCTCTGAGTGAAGCTTCTTCCAGTACTGCGTGCTCAAATGCACTGCCTGCTGCTCAGAAATGGAGTGCTTGCCTGGATGAACCAATACAGCAGACCTGTTTTCTTTGTACTTAGTTCCAGGGCACAGTGGACTTATTAACACACATTTCAAGTTGTCACTACTAAGTTTGAAACACCAATGTTAAACATGCTGATCCATAATATTGTATCTGTCTATAGTAGCTAGTGTTTTCAATATGACTAGTTCCTCTGCATCACTACAGCCCTGAGAGCCTTGGCTTATATGGCATGATGCATTTGGATGTTGCATCAAAAGTAGACTGTTTTTCTGAGCTGCCATTAGTCTGAAGGTTATAGAGTACAGACAAGCATTTTCACAGCCATATTAGATGTCTGAGATGACACAGTAGTAAAGAGCATCGGAGCTCATTCTTCACTACAGCTGACACTGCTGATAGAACAAATGCAATGGCAGAGATGCAGGAGAACTAGCAGCAGTTTTAAAGTTTGCAAGGTATTCAAAGGAACAGAGTACTGCTTTTTGGGTACCCCTGTTCATCTGAGCCCCACTGTGACTTTACTGTTTCCTTACTGATCCTGTCAGTTTCCATGGGATGGTATAATGTCCATCCCCTTGTGGGCATGTCCTGTATGACCCCCTCCCTAATAATCTATTCTAATTATAGATACCCTCAAGACTTGCCACTTGGAGAAAACTAGCTTCAGGCTTCTCCCGCTGCAATACCTAGCTGTGGGATGTGCCTTTATTTCGATCACCAACAAGAGCAGCTAGTCTCTGGAGCATGGAAGAGGCTTGCCAAGGGAACTTGCCGACTGGTTGCAGCATAGACTGATAATGGTTCCTGGACATGAAGGTAAAATTATTACTTGCGTCACAAGCATAGCAGGTTAAATATGATACTCTGAGAAATGCACACCAGTACTCAAAAGGCATTATATGTGCTTTTAAGCACTTTCTGATTTTAAGGAAAAATTAAGACATCCATAACTGGAAAGGTGCCTGTGAGTTTGAGAAGTAAGAGGTGAAAAGAATGTATTTTATCAGGGAAGAAAATGCTTACATATACATAGGGAATACAGTTATGTCTGAAATAGCTTGCTCAGGTAGTCTTCTATTTTATATAGCACTGTATAATAGTGTGCAGCTAGAATACGGTATATTAAAAAAGGTGAACTGTTACAGTCAAACTGTGTTGTGATGGAGGACGTGTCACACATTAAAACTCTAAAGACAAGAGGTTGCCTTCAGAAGAAAATGGTCTTCTGCCTTGTGCTCTTCAACAGATGCAGACCTCTGCCCTTGTCTATTCAAAAGCATATGCCACATCATCTGAGATGGAAGGTAGACAAGAAAAGATGCTTTAACCTCTTGAACATGTCTCTGAGGAAGCTGCAGGGACCCAACTCTGTGGTCAGGTTCACACTGTGACTTGTCCTCTTGGTATCTCAGTCAGGTAGATTTGTTTGTCATCACCTTTCCCTATCTGGATACCCATTTATATTCTGCAATATGGAGCGTATCATCAGGTCTACTGCGCAGTGAAATGTGGAGATGTGCTGCATAAAGCTGACTTAGTATCCAGTGACCCTCACTGTTTGAAAGCAATACCAGCTGACTAGCTACAGCTAAATCACATAGATTTTTTTCAGTAGAAGAAAGAACAAAATTGTTGGATTGTGGAATATGTCTTGCTGTTTCAAAGAGACAGTGATTGAGACCTTCACCTGTCTGGCTTTTGTATGCTTTGGTTTGGTTTTACTGTTTTAGTGTGTTCAAATTGGAGTCCCCAAGTTGAATATGGTCAAACATTACATATAAAGCTGTATTTTTTAGATGTAGTAATTTTTAAAGCAAAGAGGCAGTTTTAAATAAAGTGCTTGAAGTCTAAAACATGCATCTTGGTGGTATGTGCCATTTGTTACCCACTAATACTCAGGTTTCATTCAAGTCCTGTCTTCAAGTTTTAAATGAGGTTTCAGTGATTTACAAACCCTTAGGTTGGCCCTTTGTCTGAGGCCAAATGTCATTCCTGGCATAAAGAGAATTACATACCCATGGGGATTACTTCAGATCGACTGACATCCAGACTGGGGAATGAGAAGGTGAAGAGCAGTGCTGCAGAAAGGGACTGGGGCTTGAATATAAGTCAGCAGTGCCCTGGCAGCCAGGAGGGACAACCATGTCCTGGAAGGCATCAGACAAAACATCCTCAGTCGCTTGAGGAAAGTGATTGTCCCGATCTGCTCTACACTGGGGCAGCCTCACCTTGAATATTGTGTGCAGTTTTGGGCACTGCAATATAAGAAAGATACTGAGCTCTTAGAGTGTCCAAAGGAGGGCAACAAAGATGGTGAAGGGCCTTGAGGGGAAGCCATAGGAGGAGTGCCTGAGATAATTTGGTTTATTCATTTTGGAGGAGTTTGAGCAAAGACTTCATCACAGTCTACAGCTTTCTCACAAAGGGAACTGGAGGAGCAGACACTGGTGACTCTCTCCTCTCTGGTAACCACTGACAGGACCAGAGGGAATGGCACGAAGCTGTTTCAGGGAAGATTTGGATTGGATATTGGGAAGGGTTCCTCACTCAGAGCACTGGGCACTGGAATAGGCTCCCCAGGGAAGTGGTCACAGCACCAAGCCTGTCTGAGTTCAAGAAGCGCTTGGACAGTACTTTCAGGCACATAGTGGGACTCTTGAGGATAGTCCTGTGCAGGAGTTGGACTTGATGATCCTTGTGGGTCCCTTCCAACTTAGAATATTCTATGATTCTTTGAATTTAAGAACTTCACTGAAAGTGAAGTGTTTCAGAAGGCTCTCTTCACTGAGAGAAATGCCAATCTGAGGACTGCACAATGTGTCATGAAACACGTTCCTAAAGTGGGTAGGATTTCATAAGGATAGGGAGGAAGCTCTAATTTCTAGAGGTGAAGCTTTGCCAGTCTACACCAGAGGTGACAATCACAGAATAGCTGGCATCAGAAGGGATCTCTGGAAGCCATCTTGTCTAATTCTGCTCAAGCAGGGCCACTTACAATATGTTTCTGACAGCTGTTTCAGTGGGGTTTGAGTATCTCCACAGATGAAGACTCCATCACCTCTCTGGGCAATGTGTGCTACTGCTCCATCACTCTCAATGTGAAAGTGTTTCCTGATGCATGATGAAGTCAAGAATATGGCACCAATATTGTAGCAGATAATACTTGTAACATTTCCTACCTTACCTAATGCCTTCCCAATGTGACCATCACTCCCAATACTCCCACTCCCCCATGTGTGACCCCACACTCCACATTTCCCACAGTCAGCAGCTCTACCCTCCCCACATAGTCCAACCTTTACCTCCCAGAGTCTCTTCCCTGTGATGCTCCTTCAGGGCAACTCAGCAGAGCACGCAAGAGCAGCACAAGTGCAGAGGGACAGTCAGTACGCTACCCTGATCCCAGCAGAGCAGAAGTGTCACCCTCCAGCCACTGGCCATAATGTGATTAGTCATGAGCCCTTCGTGTCCTTGCAAGCACCTGGATATGGGGTTCATAAAGACAACTCTTGCCTTCCGCCATTTTTTCAGGCAGGGAAGCATCCTCATCTCTTAATATCCTCCAGCTGGTGGAGTTTCTCAGGCAGCAGTGATATGGCAAAAGCCAGGATCACCAGAGAGAGCTGTACGTGGATGAGCAGCCAGAGATTTGGACTCCACTCAGAGTTCATGAAAGACTCTTAATTTAAGAGGGGAAATAACTTCACGTTTTAAGATGGCAGGCTTTATTTTGATCTACATACAAAATAAAAGTTACTGATCATTCATTTCAAGTATTTTAAATTATATTACTTGAATTTAAATTATTACTTTTTAAATTGCAAAGGAGAGAAAAATTTTATTTGCTCATGGTGAAATACCCATTTCAATTGGTATTTCATCTGTTTCCTACTCCTCCCACTTTCCCCATAGTAAAAGAGAAGTTAAATATTAAAAAAAAAAAGTGAAGAAAGCAACACTAGTGCTTTTAAAAATAACATTTTCTCTCACTTTCAGTTTTCCGTCTTGAAGTGAGAGAAAAATAACACCAAGTAACATTTTGCTTTAGTTGCCAGGGGAAAAAGTTAATTATTTTTTATCAGAGTAATTTCCATCTGTTCAGTGGAAAAAGAAGTTAGAAACAAAAAAAAAAAGAAAGAATACTTTATTTAACTGCAATGAGAATTAATTGAAAAAAATTTCCTCTTGACTATTAAAAAAAGACATGTTAGAAAATAATGATTTTGTGTAATTTTATCCTGAAATTTGCTAAGAGAAGAACACATAGCTTTACATGAAAAAAAAAGATTGCTTCTCCACTGTTGAAGGGAAAATAGAGAGGTTTTAAATAATTAGATCATGTTTACTAATTAGGATAACACTTAAAATTCAGCAATAAATGAAAATAAAAACATTGAAAGCAGTGATACCCATTGTACCACAAAGATGGATGGATAAATAAAACATCATCAGCTGTCTTACAATAGTAAGACTAAGTAATTACCACTAGGCCATAGTTTTGAGCTTCCTTTCAACTCAGGGTTCAGTTTTGTAGCATTCTGAACAAGAGGGACAATGGTCTGTTGATGCGGGATATAGTTTGGGTTTCAGGAAATGGGTTTGGCAGCTTTTTAATTCTTATTGAAGAACTGCAAGATACAGAATTTCACTTAGCTTCTAAGGGTAAAATGCAATGTATGTCCTGCCACATGAACTTGAGCAGTCCTGCAGTCCAGAGTCCCCACATATGCTTCCTTTCAACCCAGTTTTAGAGCTCACTCTTGGCTTAAGACAGGGTAAAACAAGCTGTGGTAGATTTTGAATGACTAGATGTGCACTATCATCTCCTTAATTTGGGAGGCAGCTGGAAGCTGAGAGTTCCTGCACCGTGTTGTTGGCTGCCATGACACCCATGTTCAGGCTGCCTAAAGTCTGTCTGCCCTGGCAGCACACCCTGTGCATGGCCCTGCTGGAGAACCATCAGCGACCTTCTATGTCAGGTGTTAGTCTTGTAACTCACCGCAAGCCCGTATTGGTGGGCTGTCAGCCTAATGCTGCTCCATCCTAGCTACTCAGGTGGCAAAAGCACATCGAGGTGCTCTAAAGCAAAGGGCAGTTTTCATTTGGGTTTTTTTGTTTTGTTATCTTTCCAAGCTGAATTGTCTAAAGCTGCCTCTGGAAACTGAACAGCAAGTAGATATTTTACAAGATATTCTCATCTAATCTTAAGACATGCCTTAAAATACTTTGCTGAGGTTCCCTGCTAGCTCTGCTGGTTCTGTAGGATTTAAAATTGCTTATTATTATTTTACAAGGGTCCATTCTCTTGTTCTCTTGAGCACACTACAATAGAAATAGCATATTGCTACCACATAGAGAATAGGAAGCAAAAAATTCAGGCAAGCGTAATTCATACAGTGCAATGGCAGGCTTCTGAACACAGAATGGGGGGAACTGCCCAATCTTCCTACTGCAAAGGTCCAACAGAACCTTGTCCTGCACTGGGAACATCACAACTCTTCAAGGCTACAGCAATTTCACATATTTCATAGCTGCAACCAGGGTAGTGCATCATTTTGCACCCTTGCCCAGGATTTTTTGTGCATGCAACTATATTCCTGCAAGGATCTTGATGGGGTCTTTCATTCTAGTTCTCTTACTATGTAGAAAATTACAGTGAGTCCTATTCCTGAGGGAATAGTTTGTGACTGATATTGCCTAAACAAGGTTTAGCCATTCTACTGGTGTAGCCTTTAGTCTTATTGCTACAGTCATCGAGTCCTTTACCTGTTTCAGCTACCACAAAATCTCATACTTTTTGCATAGATCTTCATACTCGAATAGCATAAACAGTAGGAATGGTTAACTTCATTTTATATGTCTCAAAACAGAGAGTTAATTCAGACCACTTACAAGACTGACTGTCTGGTTCCTTTCCCCTTTTGTGCACTTTGTTATTATTAGCAACATTATTATTGGTACGATTTTGCAGCATCATTTTAGCATTTTTTTTGTTTCCCTGTGTTTTCTGTCTACTATTTATTTGTCTGTTCCATGCATTCTAGTAGGCTGACACAAAATAAAGACAATTTAAGAATATTTTTCCTCTGATCTTTTATTTCTTTCTTCTTTATATGCTCTTTAATTTAATAAGTCATTCCTAGTCACTGGTATTTTGCTGGAGGTTGGGATGTGCTGTCTAAGAGTTGCATTGCAGAATTTAGTGAATGACCCAAGTGGAGAGCGTGCAGCAGGTGTGCCCAAAGAGGGCAGTAAGCTGAGCATTTTGCTAAAGGACCCCAGTTTTGGAAGTGGGCAGAGATTGCCACCCCTGTGCATTCTGATATATAAGGGGTCACCATCAGTGTTTGCCTTGTGCCTGTGGGATTGCCTTCTAGTCCTGCCATGGCAGTGCCTCAGAGTCCTTGCGGAGCTGGAACCGTGCCATGGGACTGACAGTGGTCTGCCATGATTTCCTTCTAAGAATTGTCCTGATTTTTTCTCATATACCCTGCTGGCCAGAAGTTGCATTATAACCTCTTTGGGTAATTCTAGAATGGTGTTATCGTATGTTGCTGGGTATCTGTCGAAGGGCCCCAGTCCGAGGGGGGAAGAAGACACACAACACACACGAGGATGGTGAGACAAAGAGATGTCTGCCTGCTCAGTGCAGCAGGCAGCCTTTTATTAGGTTCTCCTACTTCTACTTTCGCACACACACAACACAAACGTATTTCCACAAAACCACTGAGGAATGCGCACCTGCACTTCAGCCACACAGCTCAAGGCAGTGTCCATGGGAACTGTCTAGTTAGCTTCACTGCTCCCATTGAAAACGGCCCAACACCCCGCAACACTCCAAACTCCTCAAACTTCAGTTGTGGGGCTGTGACTTCACCCCACAATCATATTTCTGAAATACAGGGAAATTTTGTTCTTTTTCATTACTTGCAAAGGCAGTAGAGCAACAATGGTAGAGCCGTTGCTGAAACTATGATTTCCAATGCAAAAATATAGATCAAGCACATTATAAAATGCAGGAAAGGAACATTTTTTTAATGTTCTTTTCCAAATATTCATGGTATGATTTTTGGGGTTGTCCTGTGCAGGGCCAGGAGGTGGATTCAATGATTCTTTTGTGACCCTTTGAAATCAGGATATTCTATGCTTCTATGAAATATTCCTTTCACTTTCACCCAAGATAGCTTGAACTTCTTTGATTATGCTTTTTTTTGTCAACTTCTCCTTATGCTGGTTCCAAACACTTTTTGAATTCCAAATTTAAAAGGGTATGGTTTAGTCTTTGAAACTCAAGAAAGTCAAGATTTGTATTAGCTTGATCTGATATATTTAACTACAGTCACCCTGAATATGTACTTTTGAGATAGCAGTTATTATATTGTCATTCTGTGGAACAATAGTATGTATCTGTGTATATCATGTAAATTATATAGGAAACCCCTCTTTCTCCTCCCAGTAATTCTGCAACTACTATTTTTTTACATACAATAATATTTTTTCAGTACTGAAATACTGGTATTTCTGAGATAACACAAAGTGCAGTTGCACTCAGTTTTGTGAAAAGGCGTGAATGAATATGTCCTTCCCAAGCAAAGTCATGGAAATATATTGCACAGGTAGAATGTAATCTCCATTTTGGGGTATCACAAAGGCGCCGGATTTTAGGAACACATGGTTTGAGCTTTTTTTTGATGTTTCTGAGAAAATCCCCGTTCCACAAACCTTAATGTATCAACTTCGTAATAGGAAATAAATTTACTAATAAATTGAGGGAGCAGTGTTATTTATCTGGACATCCTCACCATAATCTGTGCATGTTTTCTTTGGAGGATTTGCATTGAGTAGGTTCAGTCACAGTAAATTGTGTCATCATTGAGAGAAAGCACTAGAGAATTCCTTATGACCCATCGGTCATAAAAATATTTATTGCTATTTTCCTGCATTTACACATTGTATTTTTAACAGCAATAAAATCATTATAGATGATTCATTCAGTGAAAAGATTTTCTTATCTCCAGAGGAGTCTATGATTACCTTTTAAATTTTTGAAATCTCAAGGCTGTAGGCTCAGTCTTCTAGTTTGGCCACAGCATTTTTCTTGGGTTCAATTAGTGTCTCAGTCTCATTTGATAGTAACGAATTCAGTAGGGAGTATAAGCAGCTGTCCATGGCCCCTTTTATACAAAACTAAATTAAGACTGTGGTGGAAGGACCAGTGAAACTGTATCTAGAAGAAAACAGCAAAAACCACCTTATGGTGCAAGGTACCGAGAAGAGAAATAAATAGAAGAAGAAAAGATTGAGAGACTGTACCAGTTTGGGCATAGAATTAATTTTCTTTACAGTAGCTAGGATGGGGCTGTGTTTTGGATTTGTGTTGAAAACAATGTTGATAATATAGGGATGTTTTCCTTGTTGATGAGCAGTGCTTACTGCTAAGGCCTTTTCTGCTCCTCTCACCACCTCATCAGCGAGGAGGCTGGGGATGCACAAGGAGTTGGGAGGTGACACAGCTGGGACAGCTGACCCCAACTGACCACAGGGATATCCCAGACCATATGGCATCATGCTCAGCATACAAAGCTGGAGAAGGATGAAGGAACGGGGGGCTGTTCAGAATGATGGTGTTTGTCTTCCCAAATCACTGTTATGCGTGATGGAGCCCTGCTTTCCTGGAGGCAGCCTGCCATGAGAAGCAATGAATTAATTCCTTGTTTTACTTTGCTTGTTCATGAGTCTTTTGCTTTAACTATTAAATTGTCTTTCTCTCAATGCATGCGTTTTCTCACTTTTACCCTTTGGATTCTCTCCTTGATCCTGTTGGTGAGAGAGTGAGTGAGCAGGTGTATGAGGCTTAGTTCCCAGCTGGGGTGAAAACACGACAGAGATAAAGTGCAAAGGACATCGTTTAAGTTATAACAAAATGGACAAGGAGTTATTTTCTCCCTCAGAAATATTCTCTGAAGTCTAGGTCTTGGTTTTCTGCCCCAAGGATTGTCAGGGTTGATGATGAGCTTTTTTTGCCCTTTCAGGAAGTACAGTTCGGTGGCTAGCATAGTGATCTGACTCCAGAGGGAATTGCTGGCTGGCAAAGCCCATGTTCTGCTAGCATCCATCACAGAAAAGGGGTAAACATCAAGGACTGTGAAATATTTTTAAGAAAATAAGTTTCTGAATAAAAACAACATGAAATCAAGACAGTCATGTTATTTTGTCTGAAAAAGATGCCCCAGATACTGTGCAACTTCCTGTTAAAACACATACTAATACCTGCTTTCAGGCTATTGGCACTGGAGGGAAAGTAGAGTAAGACCAAAAAGGGGATGAGCAAGAGGGCTTTGGTATTGTCAATTGAAATTGGGTAGTAATTACATAAATAAAGGGTGAGCAGATGTAGGGAGAGATTTGGATAGATGCGGTAGGAATTGAAACAAACATTAAACATGGTTGCTTCTCTTCCCATGCATTCTCCTTGGAAGTACCAGCATGAGAATTCATCACTTGGGGAAGAAGAGGGAGAGGGTTGGTTCTGGCACAATTCCTCTTCAGCCTTAACCTTGCAAAAGCCAAGGCATTGCACAAAGGACAAGTCAAGGTGTTCACTGACCAAGAGTCACTTCATTCTCTCAGACAAGCAGAATGATTTCTTGCAGCAATGATTGTCTACGTTCCCTATGGAGCAGAGCACTGGCTATGCAGTCAGCACTTTGGGCATCTCCTGACTCTCAGGATACCTCCAGCAGCTCTCATTTTCTCCTCTGGGCACTTATGAGAGGTGAACAGTATTGATTACACTCACCAGCTGCCTCCAGGATTTCAAGACTGAGCAAACAACTTATTATTTTAATCAAATTTCAGCATTTTTGAATACATGGGCCATGCTGCGTAGTTGCAGATTACCACAGAGAGAATTTCAACCTATTGACAACAGAATAGGTTTTCCAGGTTGCCTCCTACAGCTCCTTGGAGGGCACCTGAAGATTCTCATGCATCTACAGAGGACACTGAAGCCCCTGCTGTAACCAACACAATGTTTGTCCAAAGCAAGGGCCCAGCATCCTGTCACAGGTTTGCTGTACAGCGTGCTGCTCCTTAACTTCTTTTCAAGCAGTGCCAACATGCTCTGGCTCCAACTCTGAATGCTAATGGAATGCTCTTATGAGTAAGCATTTTCTGGGCTGAGTGCACTGTGATCTCCCTGAACTGCACATCTTTGGGAGAAATCTCTCAGGATTGCTTGCAGACCCCTTCCTCCCTCTATCTCTGCATTGTACCATTGGTGGCTTGGCCTGTCCATCCACTATTGCACCAGCAGCAGGAGCAGAAAGACTGATGAGGGGCATCTAACATATCTCCAAATTGGTGTTGCCCTGCTGACAAGGGTAGTAACCACTAGCATTTTCATTCCATGAGAATTATTTTCCAGTGTCTTCTCTATAAATTTCCATTTAAAAGCTTCTCTTTGGGTTTTTGTTTCTCTGGGTTTTGTTTGGTTGGGTTTTTTTGGTAGGGGAGGGGGTTATATGTGTTTGGGGTGGGTTTTTTTTGGTTTTTTGTGGTTTTTTTCCATGATCATGAGCAGGAAAATATACTCGAGAATCTAATAAACACTGAAAGCCAAGCTGGATTATTTTGGGTTGATGCATCTACAGTGATATTTTGCACTGACAATTTAATTAACAGTTCTTTTGATGATAAATAAACCAGAATAAAATCCAGCTCATCTTCCAAGAGCTGAATTTGTTCTCTGCTGCTAATGGCAGTAAAAATTGATAAAATATTATTTTGCTGTGCAGTGTAAGCTTAGATAATTCTGAAAGAATGAGAAGAGCCCACTAGCCAAGGGAACCCATGTATTTTACATTTGTCACATAGATGTCTTTATATTAAATCATGTAGTTGACCTTCATTGTTCTTCTGTTTTCTCATTTATAAGCTACAGGTTTGCTTGGCCTTGGAAAGCTATTTGAAATAGATGGGAGAAAAGATAGATATAAGTTCTTAGAGAACAGCAAAGTAAGAACTCTTCCTTCTCTGGATTTTTGTTTATATTCATTTCCTTCTGCTCAATTTCCTACATGTCTGATTTGCTTTTAAGAAATTTTCTGCTAATGTGACTCAGTTGTTTGGGGTTTTTTACCTCAAGCATTTATGCTCGATGTCATTGATTCAAAAAGCAGGGAGATATCCATACGTAAGGGAGTGAAGGTGAGTTTACATAACATGAGAGGATGATCATTCTCTTTTTGCAGTCTCCTAGCTTGAGGGGCCCTCTCATCTATTCTCCAGACACATTTTAAGCATGCTGTGATAATATTAACACAAGGAGTTTATCATATATAGCGTTTATCATTCTCACAGAGTTTAAGATCCAGGCATGCTGAAGAAAAGTCTACAGTAAATTGATTTTTTTTTTTTTTCATGAGAGACTGAAAAGCTTACTGTGTTGGGGTAATAGTATATCCAGTACAATATTGTAGCATTGCTCTCTTTTACTTGTGATACAATGCCTCTGGCTTAGTATAAACTCATTAAGCAGTACGCCCAGTTTACTGAAATTCTGAGAGCTGATAACAATAATTAAAATACTACATGACAAGTAGTATTTTATTATGCAATCCCAGAATGCCTCAGTGAGTTGTTAGGCACATAGCCAACTGCTTTGAACCACCTGGAAGAATAATTTTTACACATATTGTGGATGGTAGGGAATGATCTGATGTGCTTGCATATCTGCAGTTATCACACTCTAATTGCACTGGTAAGATTTCATCTCCTGAGTTTATATTGGCTGAAGTGATAATGATCAGGGGTGAATGTTGCTACTGATTTGATGACTGATGGGGCTAAACATATGGCCCAAGGCATAACAACAGGCCCTTAGTCACCAGGCAGAGCCCCAAATGCAGCTGTGGATGTTATTATAAGCTGAGACTGACTGCAGGTGTTTCAGGTTTGTGGGAAGGGTAAGAAAAAGCATCCTTGGGTAAGCATAAGGTATGCCTAATGAAAAAAGTGTGCTTGAGCTACATGTTGTAAATGTGCTTAACATTTCATAGCCATAAATATGTGTAAATTGATCTGAGTAGCTTCTAGCTTTTTTTTTTATGCTTAAAATTTTTGCAATCGAATTATTTAACCTGTCTTTAAAGGTTACATTTCAAGAAAATGAGACATCCTCAATCTGGACACCTAGTCCTCTGGCATCCAGTTTAATCAATTATTACCTTGATTTTCAGATTTGTTTGTGTACCATTCCAAGCCTTTGCTCACGCTGGGTCTAACGTGGGACATAATGAAGTCACAGCAAAAATCTCTGTTGTTTTACAGCTTCAAGATACTGTCGGGTTAAAATTTGAAGCATTTCTCTAGTCCAGACCACAATAGCTGCATCTCTTGTCTTTATTGCAACCTTAAGAACATGATGGTCTGTCCTTGAGTATTACTACTTAACAGTGATACATGTGCATTAGGTAACAATCATATCAGGATTTCCCAACAATAGCCATTCCAAGTTAAGTTTGAAAACTGCACCATGAGTATTGGGAACAGTCAAGTTGTCTAAGAAAGACACCTACCTTGGGTTTCTTGGTTAGGAAGGAAATTTCTGTCTGTTACTTGTATTGTCAGGAGGGAATGAGATAGTGTTCAGAGCAGAAGGCTAATTGGGGTGCTGTGAGGAGCACTCTGTGGGAGCATCCCTTTTCCTCCACTTGTTGCAGTGGAGACTGAGGTTGCTGAACCATTCAGGACACTAGATTAGGTGCTTAAAAAATAATAACTGAAAAATAATAATAACTTAAGCTTATAATGTTAAAAATTTGTATTGTACATGGAAAGTAACTGAGTTGTTAGTTTTGGCAAAGGCTAAAGTAGTTTTGGTTGCTCAGCTAATGACATCTCATTGTTTCTTAGAAGATACAGAATATTCATCATTCGTGTGTGTCATGATTTAGGAATGGTACTCCCCAATTTAGTGCTTCCACTGGGGCTCTCCAAACCATGCTGCTATTTGCTTGCTCCTCCTCCCCTTGCAGTGAGCTAGAAAGGAGAATTGGAGGCAAACAGGTGAAGACCACCGGTTAAGATAAGAACAATTTACTGGAAACAGTAATGAGATAAGAAAAAGAACAGTGACAACAAGAAAATAAGAAAACAAACAGTAACAGCAACAATATTAATAACAGAAGTGTACAAAAGAGAGAGTGACTCTCATGCAAAATCCTCACTCAGAGCCTGACCCGACCGCAGCCACGATATCCCAGCTGCTCCCTGTGGCTCAGAACTGCCATTAACACAACCACTCCCTCTGGCTTGGAACTGCCGTTACCCCACTGCTTCTTATGCCAAGCTTACTCAAACAAAAGACCCCCTTCTCCCTGGAAAAGACTCCCTTCCCCTGCCCCCGACAATGATGTGAGGTGGTATAGAATAACCTCTGGGTCCTGGCCATGCCCCCTCCTGGCAACTGCAAAAATTAACTCTGTCCTGACTGAAATCAGGACACTGTGTAAAGGAAACCCAGCTGAAGAGAATGAATACTTTGTCACTTGTTCAGTCGTTTTATTGCTGAGTTTCTCCTAAACTTAATTGTCCAATAAGGTGTTTGAAGAAAAACTGGTTTTCTGCTCTTATTAACTCAAGGGCCTTTAAGCAGTTTTGCCTTGAGTGTTACCTCTGGAACACCATTTTGTACTACTTTTTCAACATTTCAGAATGCAAATTCTGAAAATGCATTAACACAAAATTCTATGCACAAGTTAAAAAATGAGGTTTATTTTCTTTAAAAATATTTCTAACTAAAATTGGAATGGAAATGTTTTATAAATTAAAGGTGGTTATGCAAATCGCTGCAACTCAGCTTCTCCCTTTGATAATATTACCCCTTTCAGAAGACCCATCTTGCTCTTTTCCCATTTTTATGCTAAATGAGAGCAGTGATTGTTCTCAGCCAGGAGGCCTGACTGTGTCCCGTATTGACGTTATTCCCTTTGTGAGTCTGTGGCTGAGGGTGGATATGGTAGATTCTGTAAAACAGTGTATTGATCATCCAGATGATAAGAACAGAGCAGTATATAAAAGAAGAAGAAAGCCTCTAGACAAGCTGTCTAATTCCTGAAAGAGCTTCCAAACAAGTCTTGCAAATTAGTAACTTTTTACATGGTAAGGTTTTGTCTTGGCAGTTTTCTGTTCCTTACCCTGCATAGGTTCATCATCTATTTCCTGATCACTTTCGATCAGCTGTTCAACAAACTATCTTTGAGAAATACCCCTAGGGTTTGTGGGAAAGTCTTTCATCCTCATTGCATCATTTTTATTCATTATTTCTATCCTGAGAGTCCTGCTGGCTAGTCCTAATATAGTTGCATATTGTAATTTATTAATGTTGTATTGTACACAATGCAACTGTAATAAATTTCAGACTGTATGTACAAAGTTTAATTCATACCCAGTCTCAGGATAATAGAGTTGGTATTGAGGCACAGCCACGAACACCGAACTGCTTCAGTTTTATTTCCTGGGAGCAATTCACCTGCTTAACATAAGGTTTTGGGTTCCAGGCACAGTGTTCCCAATGGTGTCCAGTCCTGGGACCCCTGCTAATCAGCCTGTTGTCCCATGGGTTTGTCTACTCTCCTCAACGAGGCAGGAGTCAGCAGGTTTGTGAAGAAATCACCTTTGGCTGCAATCTCAGCTTGACACCTGCTCTGGTTCTCTGAGCCTCATGCGCAGGATGATGAAAATGGCGAGTATCTGCAAACACAAGTATGTGTGTGAACACCCGTAGATATGTTTGTGCTAAGGGGATTTACTGTGCTTTTGTGTCAGTGTAAAAAGTACCATGATTTTTGAAAACATTGCTATAAACTGATGCAAGTCATACCTGTGTCAAACTCCAGGAGCATGAGAATAGATTTTGAAAGATGTGCTCCTGAAGCCAGAGACCCATACCTGTATTTAAAACATAATCTTTTTTTAAGTGGAGTTTTCCCGTTGGCTTCCTGTAGGCAGAGGAATCTTACTGGAGACACCTACTGAAAAAAAACACCCTGTCTGTGCATATGCCAACACATATTTTAGTTATATAGACTAAAAGGCAGAAGAGATCATACATCTAACAATTCCCACTGACAACACTGTTGTTTCCCTGCTTTATACTCTCAAATCTCTTTTGTTCTTGTAGTTGTGTAAATACCTTATTCAGGTGTAAATGAACACAGACTAAGTAACTGATCAGTAATAGGTATGCCATGGATCCACAGAGGAATGTATAGTGAATCAAGATTTTTTTCTTGAATGCATTTCCCACGGCATTCTCATGCAGAAACTGGCTGCTCATGGCATGGATGGGCACACTGTGCACTGTGCAAAAAACTGTCAGGATGGCTGGGCCCAGAGTGCGGTGGTGAATGGAGTTACATCCAGCTGACAGCCAGCCCCCAGTGGTGTTACCCAGGGCTCAGTATGAGCGCCAGTTCTGTGTAATATTGTCATTGACAATCTGGATGAGGGGACTGAATTTGCAGAATACATAAACTTGGGCAGGAGTGTTGGCCTGCTGGAGCATAGGAAGACTCTGCAGAGGGGTCTGGGCAGGCTGGACCAATGGGCCGAAGCCAATGGTATGAGGTTCAACAAGATGAATTGTCAGGAACTGTTCTTGGGTCACTACAACCCCAGACAGTGCTACAGGCTTGGGGCAGAGTGGCTGGAAAGATACCTGATGAAAAAGAACCACGGGGTGCTTGTCAACAGCAGTGGAATATGTGCCAGCAGTGTGCCCAGGTGGCCATGAAGGCCCATGGCATCCTGTCTTGTATCAGAAACAGCGTGGCCAGCAGGACTAGGGAAGGGATCATCCCCCTATCCTTGGCGCTGATGAGGCCACACCTTGAATCCTGTGTTCACTTTTGGGGCCCTCACTTCAAGAAAGACATAAAATTATAAAGGCATACACTTCTCAGCACTTTCAGTTTTCAGATAGCACACTGTTGTAACTCAGTTTTGTCATTTCTAACTCAAAAGCAGCCTACGTCTAAGAAAAATATTGTTTCCAAATATGCAGTTAAATGAATCTTAAACATAGTAAAATATTCTTTCTGTCTTCAGACCCAAAATTCCTAGTCTTTTAGTTCATTATTACCTCTATGTATAGTATTTGCTAACCATAATCATTACGTTGATATTTTATTTATAAGGTTTGCTCAAGAAACAAGTAAGCTAGAAACTGTTGTTAAATGAAAGTGGAGTTTCTTGTTTACAGGATCATGGGAGTGGGCACTTTTCTTTACAGGATGCTAAATATTCTAAGAAGAGTGATTTCAGCCCCTGCTGGCATTTTTTGCCTCTTTTATTTCAATACCGATAAAGGAGCGTGGCTTTCCCTTGCTATGTTTTCTGCAGTACTGCCACCTGTGTCAGCTACTGAGTATAGCCAAGTGCTACACATACAGCCAAAGGCTTGCCACAGGTTACTGCCAAACACTGTATAATATCAGAGATTACTGCCAAACACCATATAATATCAGTTTTTACTTCCTTTCTATGAAATGGGGCTCTAATTTGTCACTAATGCTCGTAATATGTGTAAGAGCTTAATTGTGTTTGTGATGCCATCCATTGTCTCCAACTTGGTTAAAACCAGTCCGTAAGTCCATAAGTCACAGGGATGGGAGGAGGGAAGTCTACAGGCAGACAGGCAGACAGACGTTGTGATCATGACAGTCCCACACCTTTCAAAACCCAGCTGGAAGGACAGCTCGAATTCCACAAGTCTTTGCAATTTGCTGTAACACAGAAGGGAATTTGTAACATCCAATGGTAATTTCATTTGCCTGACTGAGTGGCAGACCAGTTTAGGTGGCTGTCTAACAATGGCTTGCTCTTGTGCATGCTCTGGTCAGGTGGATTACACCAGAGGAATCACCTGGGGATAGAAGATGCCATTTGGATTCTCACCTGTGACCATATGGTCTGTCATAAAAAAAAACCAAAAAAACCACCAAAACAAAACAACAACAACAACAGAAAATGGGTGTAACTGATCAATATGTGATCTGCAAGCATAGAGTTGTGAGCCCATACACAGGTTGGCGATGTACAGTATTAACATATCATTTAAATCAATCTTGTGAAAGAAAAAATTATGGAAGAGGTCTGGGAAATCAGGAACCTGAATAACTTCTGTGTAACAATTAATAAGTAGAGTGTTTGAACATGTATTTACATGTCAAATAAGCACTCCATCTTGGAAAAAACATATAGCAGAAATCTTTTGGCAAACTTCATTCACGCAAGTTGATGACAGCAGTGAAAGGGCAAGTGGCATAGGGCATCATCTGTATAGTAACACCATCCCCAGAGCCTTATGAACTGTGTTTCCAAGAGCAGAGCTGTACAAGATAAGTGGAGCTATCACAGCTATCCTTTCCGCAGCTTTAGCCTTGCCATGAATAGCTGTGCTGCTTCTTGCTTCCCTGACACCTTAAAAGAAACGCAGCCCATAAGTATACTGCTGCCAGCCCAGTGTGACTTCTCATTGTTATCAAAATGTTCCCCACAATGTATAACTCTAGAGAGCACAGACAAACACAGCAAACCCCCTGCTTTAAGTTTTAGTTTGCTGTTGTAAGCCCAAGGAAAAATGCTATGCATGAAGTTTTCTGTGAAACATAAATGGGGAATGGGGTGGAAAAAAAAAAGATGACAAGTGAAGATTTTTCCACTGTGCTCCTGTCCTTGCTGGTGTGATGGGCTCAAAAGCTGCCTTAAAACTAGAGCTCTGCAAGTGGCTGCAGAAGACAAGCACAGTCTGTACTGCCTGGCTCTGAAGAAATTTCCAGTTTGATTGCTTAGGAGTAAGTAGCCCTGAAAGGTGCTATACCATCAGCAATTGCTGCCAAATGTGCTCCTTCTCTGGAAGTTTCAGGCTTTTAGCTCTAGGACCTCATCCAACTGAAGGCTCAGCAGTGATGATAAAGCAAAGCTAAAAATCAGCTAAGCTAGATGGAGAGTTGTCTCTTTGATGTAGTCAAGGAAGGTTTCTAGTCTCAAACAGCAGCATTTAAGGTTTCCTTTGCATTGTTTGTTTTTCTTGCATTTTATCTGGACTAGAGAAATGGGGGGCCTTGAGACTTCTGACATACCTTGTTATGAAAGTAGGTTAGTATTGCATTCCAACATCAGACTCATACAAAACAGGAGGTTATATATAACAAAATTTCTATCCCTCACCTTCTTAAAACATGTAAATATTTTCACCTTCTTCTGCTGTAGTGTTTTGACTCCTTTGGGTCCTTTGAATCTTATCTCTTACTCAAAGGCAGTGCTGAAGAATGGCTGAACTCCCTCACATAGCACAGGGAGTTGTGCCAGAACAGATTGCAAGGAGAGTGATGCAGCACAACTCAGCTTCCTCCTTCTCTTAAGATAGAAACCGTGCTTTGAAATACATAAGCCTCTCCACTAGGCATGCTCAGAAGCTACCCACCAACTGCTGATTACTGTCAGCATCCACTTATGGCCTGGAAGCCCTTTTCGGAGGTGCAATAGAGTGAATCACTGCTTTTGTAGTCTTGAAAAATATGAACAGTTGAACTCCAGATTATCATTGCCTCCTGGCTCCTTTTCCTGCACTGTATTTATCACATAGGAACCAACTTAAAATCCATCTCTGTACGAAGATAACGTATCTGCCCCTGTGAAATTGACTGTTAAGGTAAATGCATTTAGGTGTGTCCTATATGATAATTAAAGTCGCATTATCCTATACTTCAAATGAAAAAACACTTTGCAGATTACAGATTTTCTCCTGCCAAAGCAAATTTCTTTAGCCCTTTCCCTTGGATTTTTCAAATGTCATAAATTTTCAGTGCTATTAGTTTAATTCAACATTAGTAAAAAACTCTTAGAAGTGCTACAATAGTGGTAAATTTTATCACCTCCACGAGAGTATTGATCTGAGACTGGACAAGTAGCCCCCAGTTACTTCTACTTCTACAAGTAGCCACCAGTTACATAGCAGAGTGTCAAGCTGGCAGAATAGAACTCAGGGTAACTTTAAGGGTAAGGTCACCGATAAGTGTGAGAACAGAAATACTACATTCAGAGAAATACAGAAATAACAAAAGCCAAATAATTAGCATAAATTTTGAGGAAAGACTAAAGATTACCAAATTAAAATAAATGGTAAATTTTTTTTATTAAATTTTCCATGGCAGAACTTGGACAAAGGCTTTTTGAGAAGCCTTACAAGGAGCTTATAGCTCCCTCATAGTCACTGCCAGAAAGGAATATTATCTTTTTATTTCAACACATGAGAAAAATCAATGCAATCATGACATCAGGGTCACCATAAAAAGAGGCTTGCCCAGTAATTCAAACTATGTGGGCTTTGACAAAGAACATTCACAGCACCTGAGAGTAAAGTTTGTTCCTTGTTTCCTCTAAAGCTAGAACAATTCTTATGATTTATTGAACTACTGAAAATAGTTTATTCTCTAATTTTCAACAGTCCCCAACTTAGAAATTCCAGCCCAACACTATTATATTATTCCCTGAAACCCAGTATTATGCATCTTCACAGCTCACAAACACTTTTAGTCTGAGTGGTTTTATTTAGATTATTGCAACTAGAATAGAAAGAATCACTATAACATCTCCTTGATGAAGCACACAGCCTGTACAATGCACACAACAGTATTATTGCTCTTGGACTATCTCACATGGAACAGCCCCACAACAGCATGTGACCCTCACTCTGTACCTAAGGAGGCACTGCACAGCTTTCCCATGCACGACACCGTATGCTACTCAGCAGCAATAAAGACTATGTGTTCAAGGAATTGTTCAAGGACAGGCTGGACTGGGCTTTGAGCAAACTGGTCTAGTGAAAGCTGTCCCTGCCCAGGGCAGAAGGGTTGGAACTAAACTTGATCTTTAAAGTCCTTTCCAATCCCAACCATTCTATGATGATGCATATTCCAGATGAAGTTGTGGATTACATGCAATCACTCAACATTCTAGAAAGTCTCAAAGGTATTCACCCCATCCAAAAAATAAGTGCATAAAGTCCCAGGTCCCTCACGGGGGAATATTCCGTCTCTTTGGGTCCAAATATCTCTCTTTGTAATGCTTCTGTAGCATCTTGAACTTAAAGGATAACTACCAGCCAAATTCCACCAAAATAAACAGGAGAATGAGACTAAACATAAAGAAAGGAAGAGCCTTTTTTTTTTTTTTTTGATATTGTCATGGACTCTTCATCCCCAAAAGAGAAGGAATAATATTTTTAACTCTTAGGTTAGTAGGTATTATTTTTGCCTAATCAAAGCACAGCAGTCTCTCTCATGAATTAACTTTCAGCTAAGAATCAGCTTTGGTGAAGTAAAAGATTTGTGTTTCTGAAACAGTTATTGCAGTCTTGGGTAAGTACAATTGTGGATGAGGACCAGAGCTATTTCCAGGTCCATTAGTGAGAATAAGAGTGATGCTATGGTGATCAATACAATTATTTTGCTTCAGACGAAAATGGCTTGGCAGGCACATTGCAAAGGGACATTAACTGAAATGTTTTTTTACTAGATAAATGACCAAGATGGTTTCTGTATTGTTTTAAATGCATGTTTACTCACTTCTATTTTCCAGTGTGATACCCAGTGTATACCTCTATAATCACTTGCCCAAGCACAGTTTTTGGTAATCGGGACGAATGATATCCAGAATAGTGATTCAATAGTCTGCATCTAATTGCTGAAAAATACACCTGCAACTGGAAAATACATAGAATGATCATAGAATCATAGAACTGGTTAGGTCGAAAAAGACCTTTAGGATGATTAAGTCCAACTGTTAATTCAATACTGCAAAGTCCACAGCTAAACCATGTCCCTCCTTAAACGCTACATCTTCACACCTTAAGTACCTCCAGGGATGGTGACTCATCCACTACTCTGGGCAGCCTGTTCCAATGCTTGACAACCCTTTCAGTGGAGTAATTTTTCCTAGTATCCAATCTAAACCTCCCCTAGTGCAACTTGAGGCCATTTCCTCTTGTCCTATTACTTGTTACTTGGGAGAAGATATAGTCACCCACCTCGCTACAACCTCCTTTCAGGTAGTTGTAGAGTGTGATAACCCACCCTCCACCCCCACCTTATGATATAAGGTCCTGGAAAGGAACATTTGCATACTCCTGCCTTTATCGGTACCTTTATTTCTTCCCTTTGAAGAAAGAAGACAGACAATTTGCTCATTTTTCATGATAAATTTGAACCCTGATGGGACTATAGTATTTGTCCTTTTTCCTTATTTCTTTTATTGCTGTTTTAAGGCCTTAGTTTTCCTTCAATGAAAAGGAGCCTATTAACACAGACTCTTCAATGGTATGATTCCTTTCTCGGCACCAGTGTAGTAAAGTCTTTCAAGTGATTTGCCAAAACTGAGATATCTTCATTTCCCTAGGGTTCGCATTCCTGCCGCAGCTGGCAGTGGTGGGAATGCAGTAATAAAACACGTTGGATGCATACAGAGACCTTCCTATAAATAAGATACATCATTTGGCTGTCAAAATGGATGATCATATTGTGTTTTACTGATAAATAGTGTTTACCTTTCATATTTAAATGCATTAAAAATATTTTTAGTATTTTAACCCACAAAAGGAAAACGTTACAAAGAAGTCGTGGTTTCTTTCAAAGCACAGACACGCAGGCTGCATATCTCAGTGGTAACACAGTGATACACAGTAGGTACAGCTTCTGTGCCATGCTTCTGGATTAAAGTAGTAGAAAATAAATTAAATGTTTGAGTTCCAAAATACTGGACAGATCTTTCATTTATTGAGTTACGTGAAAAACCTTTATTTTCAGTAAATGCAGGAGGAAACAGAAAACATTTAGATGCACTGGTATGAAACACCAGGAGTAAAATTACGGAGCAGTCTTTCTTCCAGAGGTGTTTAACATTTTTTTGCCTCTGTCTTCAACACGGATGATGGATCAAGGGGGTCTCAGTACCCTGAGCTGGAGGACCATGGCTGTGAGAGTGATCAGCTCCCAGTTGACCCTGAAATTGTGCAGGATGTGTTGCTCCAGCTGGATCCCTATATATCTATGGGGCCTGATGGGATTCAGCCCAGAAGCCTCAAAGAGCTTGCTGATGTCATGATTTTTGAGTGGTCTTGAAAATGCAGAGAGGTCCCAGCTGACTGGAAGCTGGTGAACTTTGTCCCAGTTTTCAAGAAGGGCAAGAAGGAGGACCCTGGCAATTACAGTCCTGTCAGTCTCACTTCACTGCCTGGTAAAGTTAGGGAAAAGATTATTCTGGTAAGTACTGAAAAACAACTGAGAGACAACAGTGACATCAGTCATAGCCAGCACAGCTTCATGAGAGGAAAGTCCTGCTTACCAAACCTAATTTCCTTTTATGACAAGGTGACCCACCTCGTTCATAAAGGGAAGCCAGTTGATGTAATCATTCTGGATTTCAGCAAAGCTTTCAATACTGTCTCTCACAGGATCCTTCTGGACAAAATGTCCAGTGCACAGCTGGATAAACACATTATGTGTTGAGTGAGCAATTGGCTCATGGGTTGAGCACAGAGGGTAATAATGAATGGGGTAACATCAGACTGATGACGTGTCACTAGTGGAGTTCCACCTTAGGCCATGTGCTCTTCAGCATTTTCATAAATGACCTGGACGCAGGACTGGAAGGGATACTAAGGAAGTTTGCAGGTGACACAAAACTGGGAGGAGCTGTTGACTCCCTTGAAGGCAGAGAGGCCCTGCAGAGAAACCTCAATAAATCAGAGGGCTGGTCAGTCACCAATCATATGAAGTTCAACAAGGGAAAGTGCTAGATTCTGCACTGGAATGGGGCAACTGTGAATGTATGTACAGAGTGGGGAACGAGATGCTGGAAGCAGTGCCACAGAAAGGAACCTGGAGTCCTGGTTCAATATGAGTCAGTAGTGCCCTGGCAGCCAGGAGGGCCAACCGTGTGCTGGGGGGGGGGCCATCAGGCAAATCATCGATGGTCAAAGGAGGGGATTGTCCTGCTCTGCTCTGTGCTGGGGTGGCCTCACCTTGAGTATTGTGTGCAGTTTTGGGCACCACAATGTAAGGAAGATACTGAGCTATTAGAGAGTGTTTAAAGGAGAGCAGAGAAGATGGTGAAGGGCCTTGAGGGGAAGCCGTATGAGGAGTACCTGAGGTCACTTTGTCTATTCAGCCTGGAGGAGACTGAGGGGAAACATCTCAATCTACAGCTTCCTCCAGAGGGGAAGAGGAGGGGCAGGCACTGATCTCTTCTGTGTGGTGACCAGTGACAGGACACCAGGGAATGGACTGAAGTTCTGTCCCTTGATCAACCAGGTGGGTTACCTTGTCATGAAAGGAAATCAGGTTTGATAAGCAGGGGAGGTTTAGGTTGGATATTAGAAAAAGTTTCTTCACCCAGAGAGTGGTTAGGCACTGGAACAGGTTCCCCAGGGAACAGGTCACAGCACCAAGCCTGACTGAGTTCAAGAAGCGTTTGTATGATATTCTCAGGCACATGGTGGGAGTCTTGGGGATGGTCATGTGTAGGGCTAAGGTTTGGATTCCGTGATGCATGCGAGTCCCTTCCAATTCTGCATATTCTGTGATTCTGTCAGAAAAAATATTGCCACTATCTTATTGTCCAGAGCCAATCGGATCAATGTGAGACTGGACACTGCTTTTAAAAGGCATTGCACTGGTCTATGCTAATTTATTGATCCCATCCCTTTAGCAGGCCTTATTTAATTGCACACTCAGACAAAGTTTCCTAGCAGTCAGGTCAGAAAATTCATGAAAGAATCATGATGAGACTGGATTTGATCCTAATTTCTACATCACTTGTCAAATCCTTACTCATGAAATAAGAAACAGTGCCAAATTTCCACTTTGTGATGCTATTCTGAGACTACATGGAGCTGGCCCAAGTGGTTCAGAAAAGTTCAGGATACAGAGCAGAGAAAATCTATCTGCCAGGATCTTTAAAAAGGGGTCTTGAGGGCTCTAAACTGACTTTGAGATTTCTGAAGAGCTGACTGATCCCTGCTCTTCAGAATTTAAGGGCTTCAGACAAGAATGGCCTTTTGAACTAAGCTAATATGCATTTAGCTGTCTGCTCTGTTAAAATCCCTTCTTCTTTGCTAAGGAACCTTTTCTACTCCATGCCATTTTGTCTCTGTGCACAGCCGCCCCCCCAAAAACCCCTCACCCAACAGTCTGCAGGTCAGACTGCAGCAAGATTTTTCCCTGGTGATGTTTGCATCTCCCACAGCAGACAGGGCCGATGATCCTCGTATGGGTAGAGCAGCTCAGCTTGGTATGCTACCCAGAATCAGCTGTCACAGAGAAGCTGACAGAGCAGCTCTGTAGGCACAGAGGTCCCATCAGTGGTACTGCTGCATGTATAGGACATTGGAATGTGCAAAACCTGGGCCCAGGGACGTAGGATTGACTAGGATGGCCTCGCTTCTCTTAAGTAGTATATTAGAAAGTATATGAACAGGAAATAATAGGTGATGGCTGGTAAATAAATGAGCACACTGCACTGTCAGATTGTCAGTACCATGTGTTGACATCAAAGCTGGTGGAGTTATTCTGGGTTTGTACTGGTAGAAATAAGATCAGCATCCTGCCTCCTGTACGTGAAGTGGTGTAAATATAGAATAGCACAACATATTAAAATGAAACATGTGCCAGCCTTTTATATATACAGTGTGATTAACTTCAAAGTTGCTTCTATAGCACAGAAACCATCTTATTTACAAAAAAAAAAAAAAAGCCAACCAAAAAAACCCAAAAAACCCAAAACCAAAAAAGCTTCAGAAGCAAGTATATGCAGTATACTAATTTGTCATAGTTTTAGTGTTGTTCTAAAGATAAGAAAAATAACAGTCCTATACAAACTTTTTTCCACTGCACATTGATCTTCTGTATTAGACATGTTTTATTCCACATCCTTTCAAGAATATCACTTTTTCTCCACCCTCTGAGTTGCTTTGTGTCTGAAGTCAGGTGTGTCCTTTGTTGTACAGGCTTAGGAGGGGGAGATATGTAAACATGCTTTGAGTTACCACACATGCATGCAATCCATGCACACTAGCCCCACATGTCTCGGGGAGCATGGAAGACCCCAGTGGCTGTGCAGCCTCCTGTCGATCCCCCTTGTATTCATCCTGCAGCTGCAGCAAAGCTGGACAATAGCCTTTCTTCTCCCACATGATCCCTGCTGAAGCTCCAGCAGTGGCAACAGTAGAGTATCGGGCATGAGGATGAAGTGATGCCTGATACATATTGTATATTATGGACTCCCTGGACTGTGCACCCAGAGCATCAGTGGGAGTTTGGAAGCCTGAGTAACACCTCCACACAGTGTTTTCCTGGAGTTTATTTGGGACATGAGGCCAGTTCCCAGTCTGATGTGTATGTGTGTGTGGGTGCTGCCCATCCAGTGTCCTGGGAAAGCTCAGAGAATCTGTCCCCTCAAAATACTGCAAGGGGACTGAGAATAAAAATTCCCGGTGAAGTACAGTCTCCCTTCATAGCCACACCAAGGTCACAAACCTCTTAATTTCCCAGTCTCCAAGAAAGTCTGCCAGGATAAAGAAGATATGGTTTCCTAAGGTAAGAAACCAGCACATTGTGCTATATAGAGCAGAGACACATCCACGCAGAAGTCACAAACCCTTACTTACTCTCCACCTGGCTTGAAGCATGTAGTTTCTTTGAGAAAAAAGGTATTTTCTTGTTGAATTATTCAGTTTTGCTTTGTCTACACTCAGATATACTTTATCATTACTATCATTACTCATTTGTCATTACCCACTAGCTCAGTTCCAGGGTGAGCAGCTTTGTGGTGGATATTGCAGAAATCTGAAAGAAAACAACAGTGACTTCTTCAGACAGATGAAAGTGTCCTTTTCCAGCCTGATCCTGGCTCTTCCTACAAAAGGATGAACTGTGAAGTACTCAAGGGCAACATTTTCCCACCAATAATAGAATTAAACAATTGCCCCAAACAAATAGATGCATGAGGAGGAGAATAAAGCAAGGGCAACCTGAGAAGCTGTTCATGTAGATTAACTGTGCACAGTTTAACTCACCACCTGCCTCCTCCTAACCTGCATGTTTTTTGTAGTTTTAGTTAAAGGGGAAGGATTTTCAGTGATCAATATTTCATACCACCATGTAATTTTGGAGCATGGAGACTGCCCCAATCCAAACTGTACCCAGGGATCTACCAGAAAGGAAGGTCCCTAGAGTGGAGCATCCTGACAACTCAGGAGATAGGACATAAAAGGCAGGCACAGAACAGAATCATAGAATCAGCTGGGTTGGAAGGGACCTCTGAGATCATCAAGTCCAACCCTTGATCCACTACAGCTGTGGTTACCAGACCATGGCACTAAGTGCCACATCCAGTCTCATCTTAAAAACCTCCAGGGATGGAGAATCCACCACTTCCCTGGGCAGTCCATTCCAATGCCTGATTACCCTCTCTGTAAAGAATTTCTTTCTAATATCTGACCTAAACTTCACCTGGCACAGCTTAAAACTGGGCCCTCTTGTCCTACTGCTGGTTGCCTGGGAGAAGAGTCCAACGACCACCTGGCTACAACCTCCTTTCAGGGAGTTGTAGACAGTGATGAGGTCTCCTCTGAGCCTCCTCTTCTCCAGGCTAAACAGCCCCAGCTCCCTCAGCCTCTCCGCATAGGACTTGTGCTCCAGTCCCTTCACCAGCCTTGTTGCTCTTCTCTGGGCCTGCTCCAGCACCTCAATATCCTTCCTGAACTGAGGGGCCCAGAACTGGACACAGCACTCCAGGTGTGGCCTCACCAGTGCTGAGTCCAGGCCAACAATCACTTCCGTAGTCCTGTTGGCCTCGCTGTTCCTGATCCAGGCCAGGATGCCATTGGCCTTCTTGGCCACCTGGGCACACTGCTGGCTCATGTTCAGCTTCCTGTCCATCCAAACTCCCAGGTCCCTTCCTACCTGGCTGTTTTCCAGACACTCTGTGCTCAGCCTGTAGTGCTGCCTGGGGTTGTTGTGGCCAAAGTGCAGGACCCAGCACTTGGCCTTGTTGAACCTCATCCCGTTGGAATCAACCCAACTCTCCAGCCTGTCCAGGTCCCTCTGCAGAGCCCTCCTGCTTTCTAGCTGGTCGACACTCCCTCCCAGCTTAGTGTCATCTGCAAATTTGCTAATGGTGGACTCAATCCCCTCATCTAAATCATTGATAAAGATATTAAACAGAACTTGGCTCAACACTGATCCCTGACTAGTGAGCAGCTGCCAACTGGATGCAGCCCCGTTCACCACCACTCTCTGGCCCCGGCCCTCCAGCCAGTTCCTAACCCAGCAGAGAGTGCCGCTGTCCAAGCCATGAGCTGCCAGCTTTTTCAGGAGAATGCTGTGGGAGACGGTGTCAAAGACTTTGCTGAAGTCCAGGTAGACACATCCACAGCCTTCCCCTCAATGACCAGGTGGGTCACCTGATCATAAAAGGAGACCAAGTTGGTCAGACAGGACCTGCCCCTCCTAAACCCGTGCTGGCTGGGTCTGATCCCTTGTCCATCCTGTAGGTGCTGTGTGATTGCACTGAGGATGATCTGCTCCATAACCTCACCAGGCACTGAGGTCAGGCTGACAGGTCTGTAGCTTCCCAGGTCCTCCTTGCAGCCCTTTTTGTGGATTGGTGTGACATTCGCCAGCTTCCAATCATCTGGGACCTCCCCAGTGAGCCAGGACTGTTGGTAAATGATGGAGAGCGGCTTGGTGAGCTCTTCTGCCAGCTCCCTCATCACCCTAGGATGGATCCCATCTGGTCCCATAGACTTGTGGGGATCCAAGTGGCTCAGCAGGTCATTAACTGTTCCCTCCTGGATTACAGGGGGGATATTCAGCTTCTTATCTCTAGCTCCAGAAGCCAGCTGTTCTGAGGACAACCTGTCTTACTGTTGAACATTGAGGCAAAGAAGGTGTTAAGTACCTCAGCCTTTTCCTCATCTTTGATAACTATGTTCCTGTTGATGTCCAATAAACAATGGAGGTTTTCCTTGCCCCTCCTTTTGCTATTGATGTATCCATAGAAAGACTTTTTGTTATCCTTAAGGGAAGTGGCAAGATTGAGTTCAAATTGTGCCTTTATCTCTCTAATTTTCTTTCTACATGACCTAACTATATTCCTAAACTCTTCCTGAGTAGCCAGCCCTTTTTTCCATAGTGGATAAGCTCTCTTTTTTACCCTAATTTTCTTTAAAATCTCCCTGTTCATTCAGGCTGGCCGTCTTCCCTGCCAGCTTGTCTTTCAGCAGACTGGGACAGCCTGCTTCTGCACTTTCAAGACTTGCTTCTTGAAGCATGTCCATCCCCCCTGGACCCCTGTGTTTTCAAGGGTTGTTTCCCAGAGTACACTCTGAACTAGTCTTCTGAATAGGCTCTTTTCCTACCCTGAAGAGCCATTTCCTGCTCTTACACCCACATGTCTCTATTACCCCACCAAGCTTTCATAAAGGCTATTCTTCTCCAAGCACAGAGAAGCATCTTCTAAGCTCTAACATATAAGAGTCTCCCAGTCTTGCAGATACCAAACTTGGTAGTCCAGGTTTTCTTCCAATTGCATGGGCTGATTGGCAGTGAAAATGAATTGCCTTCAGGAGTGCATTATATACCAGCTCCCCATTAGGACTCCCATAGCTTTAGGGGGTTTGTAAGCAAACATGATGCTTTGCTATGAATTTTAAAGGCAAAACACAGAGCTGAATAACTCATATCCCATATGTTTATTATTACATTTCAGAAATGGCCCCGTCTATATTTTTGACTGCTAATTTACACTCCACAGAACCCTTTTGGCTTTACAAATGTCCTGCAAAATGTAAGGTCACAAAGATGCTGCTTCCAGTTTTTCTGTTAAAGCAATTGAGGATGTCTTGCCCCTATTCTCTTCCAAAGGTAATCTTCCATGTCCAAAAAAATCTCATTTAAAAGCCAGGGTGGGAAAAAATATCAAGATCTGAAAGACTATAGGGAACACAATACCTGCAGAGGTCTGTGTGGATTTCAGGTGAGAGTTAGGACCTGGTCCCCTTGTTCATCACTTAAAAACAAGAGAGGAGCAGAATTCATTGCTTGCATATAAATAAATAGATGAGCTCTGTGATAGATTGCGGGGATGATCGCCTCTTCCTCAGCAGCCTACTAGAAGGCCTCTGCCTGCAGGAAAGCGTCAGGTGCTACCTTCCTCATCTCTGATGTTTTCTTCTGTCTGCCTGTGTTGGATTTTGTTCTTTTGTTCAGTCCATCTTTCATATTCTCTCAGTGCCACTTTCTGCTCTCCTCCTTTTTCTCCTTCCTAACTAGACACTTCCAAGTGTCTTCAGTGTAAATTCCAATCACTATTTATTTCCTTGCATGTTTACTGTAGGGAGACTGTAAGCACAGAAACATTTGTTTTCAATCAATAAGGGACTTTCAAAACTGATCAAACCTCTTCTCATACTGTAATTATTATTATAGTATTCCCATTTTGCTAAATGAGCTTTTTAACTCACTTTTCATTTACCAATGCTTTCAAATCGGTAATTACCAAAATATAGAGAGAATTCATGTTTAGTAAAGCTTATGTCTGTTTGCTCAACAGAAGAGAATGTGTGCTAATAAGAGGGCATTTAAATAATCAGCTACACAGCCCTCAGGAGCAATGCAAGAAAACAGGAAACTGCAAGTCACAGTGGATCTGTAATGAAATGCTGTGTGAGGAGCACCTGAGCTCTACTAAATCAGCTAATCAAGGCAATGAAGGCCCTACTTGCATGAAACAAAATCAATAGATAAATACCATCTCAGGACAACCTTTGAAAACAAAATAATAAAAAGGGAGGATCTTAAGCATGTTGCAGCAGCAAGGTAAGGGCTTTCCTACTGTAGGGCTTCAGAGCAGACATTGCCCAGGCAGCTCTCACACAGTACCTGAATGCAGCAACAGGAGAATGATTCCTATTGCCTGCCCTGTACTCTAAAATTTTCTTAGATGCTACTCCCTCTCATTTCAGAAGTATTGTACTTAACATTTGATGTCTTGGTCTCTTTTTCCATCAAATTATTTAGTGTCATCTCCTAGAATGGTTTGCTCACTTTCCATTGCTGGGAAGTCTTAAAACTGAAGTACTTCCTAGAGTATGCCTCACAAAGACCCATTAAAAGATAGCAGCACAATTTGAATCCCAACATGCCTAAAGTTGCTTGATAAAAAAATTTTCTTATTTTTCCATTTCTAGTATTTTTGGAACACTGCCACCTGCCTCAGAGCTCTTGGCCATTTGCCATCACTTTGAAAAGGGAACTGCCACAAAAGTCAATGGGAGTTAGCATAACACTCAGTGACAGATTTGGCACATTGCAACTCTAATATTGAATTTGCTTGAAGGGTCATAAGATTTAATCACTGTTCATATCCCCCTTTGGCCATGTAATAGTATATTCCATCACTGACACAGCATTAAAAACTTGAAATTTATTATACACAGAACCACCCATAGTAATTTTGCTATCACTCACCCTGACACAAGTCAACTTTAGTACCATAGTCATTGTTTCATGACAACTCTGCAGTTCTTTATAGTCATCACATTAAGTTGTTTTTGTCCTCTTGCCACTTCTGCCTGCCCTAGGGTTCTATTTTCAGTACTAGTTTTTAAAATCCTGCCTCTAAAACTGTACGTGAAACATATAGACAAATAACCAGGTATTCATTCATTCATTAATTCAAATTCATACATTCATTGTTAGATACTTCTAGCTGGCCTTTGCATACTTACAGAAATGCTAATTCTGAAAGCAGATATAAAGGAAGATTCAGCATGTGTACATGTGACCTTAGATATCAGTTTGAATCTTGCTGGCATCCTGACCTTTTCCACTCACCAGCTCAAACTCAGAAATGTGGAAAAAAAAGAAGAGAGGGAGGCTTTGTTTTCATCCAATATATGAGCAATAGGTGACACTTCTGAAACTGGACAATCATTTAATCACGAAGAGAATGAAGCTAATTCAGGTTGATTTTGAATGAAAGCACAAAGTGTTACTAATCCCAACTGAAACACAGCAAACAACAATTACCATTCATTTGGAGAAGTAAAATTGAAGATTTGCCAACATTCTTTTACAAACCAAGGGCAATTAATAATTCTACACTAAACTTTTGCAGCTGAGTCCAAATTGGGACTGCCAGTCAGGATCTTCACCAGGGGCTTTCAGCTGTCGTCTGTTGGCCACTCCTGAAAAAGCTGAATAAGAAAAGCAAGAACACACACACACATGCACGCACACACGCGCGCACACACGCGCGCACGCACGCGCACACACACACACACACACACACACACACAAACGTACATGTGACATTTCACCGGGGAAATGCCCCTCCAGCACAAAGCAGCAACAAATGTGGCAGGTCTGGCTCTGTAGAGGGTGGCCTGCAAGCCCATTTTAAGATCACTACCTATTATCCCACATCATTTCACCCCTTATTTTCATAAAGGCCCTCACTACACCTTCCCTTCTGATTTGCTTCACTGTTCAAAGTGGCCATGGAAAAAAAGTGAGTGCGTGGTGCCTTTCACAGTCCATGGCAGCATGGAGATGAACGATGTCTTTTGTAAACAAGACTCCCTGCTGCTGCAATTTCAAACCATTGGGGTAAAACAGAGGCTGACAGGCTTAAAACCCTTTTTCATAGTTCCAGTTCTTCTTTCAGGGTTTTGCTAGCTGAAATGGTGTTTTTCTAGATTTGTTACTGGGCTTGCATCCAATGTTTACCTTGCATTACCAGTATCTGCTCTATATTGTTTCTGTCACAGTGTTTCAGCTAGAATACATTTTCATTTCATAGCTCTCCTGCTTCCCTTTAACTTATGACCTTTATTGAAAATAAACGCATTTGTTTGCAGACTGCCAGGCAAAAGGGTTGATTCACAGGGGCTTGGCATCTGTAAAGTGCTTTGCAATCCAGTGCAGCTGTATCAGGGAAGAAGTGATAGAAAACTATAAACTGCCTGAGATTAGCTTATTCTAGAGGACCCTAACTTTCCTTTGGATTGGCAAGCACATTTCACTTAACAAAATAAAAGCAAAAGCTGGTTAGGAATGACCTTCTCGCTGCTTCCCTAATACATTTTTTGTTGACTCTTTTAAAAGCATTTCTGTCCTTTTCTTTATATCTGTACTGCTCACATATCTCACAGGCCTCCTCAGTGGATCCCAGGTGCTTGCATGAAGTTCTTCCAGAAGCCAAATGGGGACTGGGTGAGTTCCAGAACTCAGCAGTGTTTGGCAGCAAGGTCCAAATCACAGTGCTGAGACATGGCATGTTACAAAACAGAGGCAAAAAGCCATTTTTCTTTTATTTCAGCAATTCATTAAACACCAGCCACTAAGATCTTACATCTGCATTGTTTCCCAGCAGCCTGAAGGATGCTCTCAGTTTAAGAAATGTGTGCATGTCGTGTTCAGAGAGGAGCAGGTTGAGCTCTGCACCAGTGCCCCTGACAAGGGGAAGTATTTAGAAGAGGATGGGAGGGACATGAGACTGCTTGTGTACCCATGTGCTGTTACTGCAGATATTTCCTTAGAAAAAGCCTCTTCACACACAGACTTGGAGTTTCTACCTGGGAGCACCATTAAGGAGACTGCACAATTTTTCCTGAGTTTTAGATAGAAGCTGACACTGGATTAAGTAATTTGTAGAAGGCAACCACAAATTAAGCAAATCTTCTGCCTTCTGCCCACCATCCTACTGGTAATGCTCTGAAAATGCATAGTGGCAAGGCCATGTGCTGTTGCCCCCAACACAGACCAGAGTTGGGTATCTTCGTTCCTCTGGATGCAGCAAAATGAAACCTTGTGGTGGCTTCCCCTAAATGGGCACAGCCTTCAAGAGTGGCGAAGGGCATGAAAAATGGGCCAGAGGTCAGTGGCGCAAGCTTTCTTTTATTTATATGACTACCAAAGTGGTGCTTAGGCTGTCCTGCTAGCTACGTGCCAAGTATTGAAAGCTCATACAAGTTCTAATGACCTTTGTACTGGTCAGAACAACAACAGCACCTTTATTGAAATCTGAAGGTTTGAAGTCAGAGGGCTTTGAGATTCTGTGACAGTAAGTTTGGAACACATTTCTGGGGAAAAAAACCCAACCAAACAAAACAAAAACAAGAACCACAATTCTTGTCAAGAATTTGACAGTGGCATTTATATGTGGTCCATAAAATTTCAAGTTAAGTTGGTATCCTAGTAAAACCTACCATACATACTTATCAGAGTATACTGGAGGCTCAGAGAAACCCAGCTGATCAAGGTTGAGCTGGGGTGTAGTGGCAGAGGAAACAAGGGAATTGTTTCCCTTGTATGGATGTATGGAGCACTCGGAACTCTTAGAATGGCTTGGGTTGGAAGGCACCTTAAAAATCATCTAGTTCCAACATCCCTGCCATAGGCAAGGACACCTTCCACTAGCCCAGGTTGCTCAGAGATCCACCCAGCCTGGCCTTGAACACTTCTAGGGATGGAACATTCATGATTTCTCTGGCCAACCTATTACCATGTTTCACCACACTCATAAGACCCTTTTATAAGACCCTTTAATAAGACCCTTTTAAGTACTGAAAGGCAACATCTACAACAACTCTTCTAGCTGTTCATACGAATTCTCATTTGCCTCAGCAGGCTATCTCAGGCAATGCTCTGAACTAAACCCCATCCCCTAAAAAAGCAAACACCACAAAACATAATAGACAATTATGTTACAACTTGCCCTAAAGGGACATGTATCCTTGCCTCTCAGATCCTGAGCTACAGCCTTGGAGATGAAGGGAGGTCTGGTAGAGACTTAGACAAGTCACCTAGACTGGCCCATTGGCAAAGAAAGATTGAGGTCTAAGTAGCAGACAGAGTTTCTAAAGGTAAACTACATATTTGTGTGGAAAATGCATTCTCAGAACCCAACTGTGCTATTAGGGACAGTGCTCGTCCCCTTTGGAAAGCCACATAGATTTTTTTCTGGCCCTGCATGAAAGAGATGAGATCCTCTTTTCTTTTTTTTTTTTTTAAGGGTTTTGTGTCAGTGTTGTGTCAAAGTTTTTGACTTTGAGTCAGTTAAACAAGATTACTTATAGGCTATGGGATATTTTGTGATCTCTTCTTGATGACTCAAACAGCTGGATCACTTCATAGCAAATTTAGGCTTCGTCTCCAAAGCATATTTATTGTTCTTTGCTCTGAAGCTGAAACACCTAACCTTGTCTTTTCTCCTTTTTTCCATCACCACATAAATAATGTGCTTCTGGGCAGCCTTGTATTGATCTATAAAGCCATCATAAATTTTCGAGGTTCAGATTCAAGTTGCATTAACTGGAAAAGGCAGATCACTGTAAAATGCAATATTCTCAAGGATCAATAAATCTTGCTATCAGAACGGATGATGGTTTTCACTACCTCCCCTCCAATTCCAACCCACCTCTTCAGAGGGAAGCAGGACATCCTGCTGTACAGGAGGAATGGTCACAACCAAGTTCCCACAGTACCCACCAGTGTTGTTCTTCCCATGGCAGCAGCATCACCACTCTGGCTGTTGGACTAGGCATGGGTGCCAGAGCAAGAGAAGGGCTCGAGCTGGCAAGTTGATTGAAGTAGTGTTGAAAGAGCACTTCAGGCTTACCAGTCATCTTGCTGTATGAATTGGGGTGTGCCAGGTCTGCATCAATCACTTGAGTAATTCTTTTTACTATTTTGCTTTTTATTAGGGTTGATTGTTAAAATTTAATTATGCATATCAGTGTTTCCTATTTTAATTCCCACAAAGGATGTTTTTTCTTGCAAATATCCCTTAAATATCAAGAACAACAGTGTGCCATTTAGATTTTTGTCCTCTTCCTGCATATTTTTAGTTGTAAAATCACTAGCATGGACAGGTGGTCGTAACAAAATCTCATTGCAAGACACATTGCTGCATTAGACTTGTTGCTGGCTGTTTTACCAGGGACAACTGGTCACAGAAATTTTATCCGGTGAAGCATTTATTCCAGGTCATGGATCTATTTCCAACAGTTGGAGATGAAGTTTCACTACAGTTACTGCAGCTACTTCACTTCTGCATCTTTTCACTATACAGAAGATTCATATAAAGACATTTCTCATGTGGCCAACACAGCCAAAATATCCTGGATAACTGAGAAATTATAAAAGAACTGGTGGCCTTTCAGGGAGATTGGACACAGTGAAATCACAAATTCAAGTGTCTGTATCCTACTTCTTTGCTTCAGGGTATGATTTTAATCAAGACTGTCAAAACCGCTTGTCTTTTATTATTACAATCACAAGGAAAATGACAGATCTTACATTCTATCAGTGCCATTAGCAAGAAGATTTACATATTTAACCCCTGTTCCTTTGGTCCAGTGTCTTCAGAAGAGGTTCCATGCAAATTTGCCTCTCCAATGATCAGGAAAATTTCTTAAAAATCTTGCACCATTTATTCCTTTGCAAGTCCTATAATCAGTACCTGCTCATGAAGAATTGTACATTTCTTTTGACAGCTGAAAAAGTTGAATTAAAAGCAATGTCTGATTTTACTCCCAGTTGCCTTTATCACCTGGGCTAAGATCTGGCATAGTACAGTCCCAACAAATGCTAACTGAGCATTAGCAGCAGCACTGAGCAGAGCAACAACAACAACAACACAATTAACTCACATTAACTGATGGTCTGGTAGGACTCCCCCTCCCTTCCTCCAGCCATCCTACTGATGCCTCTACTGGAGGAAAGACCCCTGAATCCAAAAACAGTTTTGTTGCTTCAAAGTCAACTTGTCATGGACCTCCAGGCATGACCTGCCATCAGAGTTTTCCCCTGTACATGGATGTGGCCAATCTGACAAACTGATGACAAAGAACAAACCAGACAGTTAGGTCAATATCTCAAAGTTTGGGATCGTAACAAACAAAGCAGATGGCTGGCGCTCAGTAGGGTGCCATCTGTCTACATGAGAACATTGCCTTTTTTTAAAAAAGAAGACAAACCTCTGGCCTCAGCTTTACCAACTGGGCTCATCTCGTGCTGTCTCAGTTTCCCCTGACTACAGTTCAAAAGTTCTGATGTGGTTTTCAAGGAATAAATAATCTAATTTTGGGTCTTTTTGCTTTAGCTTTTTCTCAGCCTTGGTTTTCTTTCTAGACCCTTTATTTTAAAGTTTAAAATGCTATTTATCACTCTTCAAATTTTTATGTAATTTATAATTGCTCGCTAAAACCAGAAGACAGATGCACCAATCAGATCTGTTGGGGGGGAACACATGACTGGCATAATTAATAACATCTTTAATATTAGGCAATACAGAATCACAAAATTCTAGGAACTGGCTGGCTCCTCTGGAGATCCTCTAGTCCCACCACATGCTCCAGCAGGATCAGGGGCAGCAGGTTGCTCTGGAGCATGTCTAGTTGAGCTTTCAATATCACCAACAATACAGAACAGTATTGTTTCATTGTTAAAAAAATTAAAGTATCTACAGAGAGCCAGAGTTGGCTATCTTGCTGATTCAGAGTGTAAACAATTTTTGTCGGTATTATCATCTGAGATAAATGATGTCTCATTAACAATTGGGGAACTTCTTTTGTTAACAGAATATTTTCAGATGCATCTTTCCATCTAATACAGGAAAAATGCTTTTACTTTTCTGTTTTCCAATGGTAAAAATTATTTTATTTTGGGGACAGGGCATTTTAACCACTTGCACAATACAAATGTCATTGCAACCAGAGTATCTTGTATTCTCAGTATTTCTTTAATACCAGATATATCGGTGTTTCTTATGGTGCTTCAGGAAAGAGAGCATTGGGGCATGACATTTTTGGGTACCTGCACCTGCAAGCTGGTCCGATATCCTACGTCCTACACTACCACTGATGGGTTAGTCACAACCTTGTGGTCCATATTTCCTCTTCTCTCACAACCACTGGCGTCTCAGGTTTTGGTTCTGGCTATTCTTTGCAGCAAGGGAGATCTTCACAGAATCAACAAATATGCAGAGTTGGAAGGGACCCACAAGTATCATTGAGTCCAACCCTTAGCCCTGCACAGCACCATCCTCAAGAGTTACACCGTGTGCCTGAGAGGATCGTCCAGCCACTTCTGGAACTCTGTCAGGTTTGGTGCTGTGACCACTTCCCTGGGGAGCCTGTTCCAGGACCCAGAGCCACCCTCTGGGTGAAGAACCTTTTTCTAACACTCAACCTAAATGCTCCCCTGACACAACTTCAGACCATACCCTCGGGTCCTACCACTGGTCTCCACAGAGAAGAGATCAGTGTCTGCCCCTCCTCTTCCCCTCATGATGAAGTTGTATGCTGTGATGAGGTCTCCCCTCAATCTCCTCTGGAATCCAGTTGATGTAATCTCTTTTGATTTCAGTAAAGCTTTCAATACTGTCTCTCACAGGATCCTTCTGGACAAAATGTCCAGCACACAGCTGGATAAACACATCATGTGGTGGGTGAGCAATTAGCTCATGGGTCAAGCACAGAAGGTTATAGTGAACAGGGTAACATCAGACTGGTGATCTCTCACTAGTGGGATTCCATCTTAGACCCTGTGCTCTTCAACATCTTCGTAAATTACTTGGACCCAGGACTGGAAGGGATACTAAGGAAGTTTGCAGATGAAACAAAACTGGGAGGAGCTGTTGACTCCATCAGGGAGGTGCTGCAGAAAGACCTCGACAAGTTAGAGGGCTGGTCAATCACCAACCATATGAAGTTCAACAAGGTGAAGTGCTGGATTCTGCACCTGGGATGGGGCAACCCCAGATGTTTGTACAGACTGGGGAATGAGATGCTGGAAAGCAGTGCCATGGAAAGGGACCTGGGGGTCCTGGTTGATGGCAAGTTGAATATGAGTCAGCAGTGCCCTGGCAGCCAGGAGGGCCAACCGTGTCCTGGGGGGCATCAGGCAAAGCATCGCCAGCCTGTTGAGGGAGGGGTTGTCCTGCTCTACTCTGCACTGGGGTGGCCTCACTTTGAATATTGTGTGCAGTTTTGGGCACTGCAATATAATGAAGATATTGAGCAATTAGAGGGTGTCCAAAGGAGGGCAACATGAGGTGGGAACTTTCATAGCAGTAGGTGTGCCTCCTGTCTCTTATCGGTTTATCATTTGATGACTCTCGGGCCCTAGGCTCCTTCTTGTGACGTACAACATGGCACAGCAATTACCCCAGAGGAACCCCAACTGCTTACCTGGATCTCAGGAAAGTGCTCTTATAATGAATCCTCCTCCCCTCTGCCACATATACATCAGTCAACACACGGTATACAACCTTTATCTACCCTTGCCTGAAGGAAGTGCTGCCTGTTTTACCTCCCATCTGATCTACCTGTCTGGTCACTACAAACTTATTACCTCCTGTGAAAGGCCATATTTGCACAGGACAACCTGCAAAGATGCATACAGTAAGTTGACAAATCCTGTTATCCTTTTTCCTTTTTCAGATGATGATAAAACCTTGCTGTCGATTCAAAACCCTGCTGTCGATTCAAAACCCAATTCTGCAACAGGAAGGTAACTGAGCTTTCATTAAAAGCAAGCACTTGTGCAAAATGAAGCATGAAAGATGTGAAAAGGTAATGGGAGGGTCATTATCCTGGGGTGCAAGGACTCTAGACCTTGGGAGATGTTCCTCTTTTACATGTTAGAAATATGGAGATGCATTTGTCATCAGCACAGCCAGGGGCAAATAGCAAGAAAAAAACTAATACAGTCCACTGTTTGCCTGGACCTGGTGGGTGATAGAGCACTTCACTGAGGGAGAGGGACTGAGGCTGAGACCTGGGAGGAAAGAAGCCAGGAAACCCAACTCCGTACAAGCGCAGAAAATGCTGAAGTGACAGCTTGCTCACATGTTGTGGAAAGCATGGGGTTACAGAGCTGTCACATGAGTCACAGCAGCAAGGTTTGTCACTGCTCTTATCCCCTGAGAAGACTGGATGTGTATCATGAAGGTGATCTCTGAAACAAACATGCTATTTTACACAAAAGCCTGCATGTACATCTAGAAAAAAATCAAGGTGTCTCCAAGCTCCTCTCCAGCCTGCATGTAAATCTTACAAATGCATCTGTGCTCAAGTAAAGTAAGCAGAGGTGATAAATGTTTCAATAAATCACATGGCTGACTTCTTTTTCAGCATATCCATTTACGAACTGTAAACAAACCCCAGCAGGTAGTAAACCAACAAACCTTGCTATGAGATTATTTATTTCTATTCTTCCAACATGCTTACAGTGACAACATAGAAATCACAGAAATAATGTAGATGACATTTTCTGTTACTGCTTGCTTTGAATATTACTGTTAGCAGTAATGTTCAAAGGCTAGATTTTCAAATCCAGCTTGCATTACCTTGATTCTGATCCCACAGAAGAAAATGAGGTCAGCTCTGAGAAATACTGAGAATCTCAGCCATGGACACTATTGTTCATACCCATAAAGTATCTTCCCCTCTGAGAAGGCAATAAGCCATTCAAATATAAATCACCTTATATCAGACTAACTCTGGCCCCTGCCCTATGGATGGGGTAATACTCACATCAGTGAGAGTACTGCAGCTCAAACCATGCACCACAGACTGCTTTGTGTTGACCCGGCTTCAAGGGTCTGTCTCAGAAAAACTCTGTGGCAGAGTCAGATGCTGAAATTGGCTTTCCTAATTTCTAGAACACTGCTACAACCCCCATTTTTATGAGCTTTTCACCCATTCTTCAGTATTTACGTGTGGATATCATGCTAATTTATGGTGTTTCTTTATTAAGTGTGTCTGAAAAAAAAATAGATTTGTCACAGGTGCAGAACCAAAATACTGTATAAACTGAAGATGAATTACTGAGATCATAATCTTATTCACAACTCAATTTCCTCAGTTTAAAAGAATGGTAAGATCTACTTTGTTATCACACTTTTTCCTTCTAATTAAAACATTATCTAAATTCATTTTATGTTGAGAATCACAACAATTTTGGTGATGATTTCTTGCCAAAAACTCACCCTTCAATAACCCTTTTTCCTTTTCAAAGCTTTTGTCTTACTCTATATTAGAATATTAATACATCAAACCCAGGATTGTCCTTCCAAAGGCAGAGCATAATTGTACTCCATTTTAGTACCAGAACATCATTCAGCAACAATGAAACTAATTACCAAAAGAACAGTTCACTGTCAGTGTGCCAACTTATTTTTTAAAGTACCACTAGCTAAAGGTACGCACATGTTTTTCTCTGACTATTCCTTGGAAAACACTCTTTGCTTTTGTGCTAATTTCCTATAATTATTGGTGCAATTTCACTTTTTTTTGTTGATACTTACAGAGAACAAATTTCAAATTCACAGGTTTGATACTCCAGGCACCCTTCTCCAAACACAGGCATCTCTCAATCTTTTTATCACAAGCTATATCCATCTAGAAAAGGCATGAAACCCTGAACACAACAGAGCAGGACAATCGGATTGATAGTCTAGTCAACGTGTCTCAGTCTTAACACCAAATTCTCAGAGCAAAATATTTGGCATAAATCCAGAGTTCAAGAAGAAGGGAGAAATTTTACCGAGAAACTCAAGGATAGGAAATCACCGTTGTCTCACTACCATTCTCTAAGAAGAAGTAGCATTGAAACAAATCAAATAAATCAGCACCACTGAATTATTTACTCAGAACTAGCCAGGACATATTTGGAACAGTATTGCTTTAGAGGTGAGGTCAAACTCAATGTTACTGCAGTCTTTGCTATCAGGTGAGTCATATTTCTTTGGACACCAAATGGTTTGTTTGCTTTTTTTCCACGAGTGAAATGCTTATGTTCCCTTCTTGTCAATCAGCCACAGGGGATTGTCTGGCAGGTCTCAAAATGTTGAGTGACAACTTCACATGGAACACTACTAATTCAGTAGGAGCAACCATGAGGGGAAAAAAATTAAACTTCTGCTGAGCCCATCTCTGATTCTCTGTTCCCCAGGAATTAGTGCTTAACCAGGCATTCATAAAAGTCAGCTGAAAACTTACAGCAGGAGTCAAGCATGTGATTTCACTCGGTGCTCTACCATAAAAGTGCTCACATCACGAAGTAGAAAAGCATTGCTGTGAAATACCTATCAAATAAAAGTAGGACAAAGATGCTGGAAGAGAACAAAGGGCTGAGGGGGGGGAGGAAATTGAAAAAAACACCAGCACTTCTCTTTTTTTTCCTTGAAACTACCAGCATGTATCTCTCTCTCAAGGTCTGTAACTGTGCTCTGTGTCACTCCACAGCACAGTCCAGAGATTTTCAGGAAGCCCAAGTGTAACATTGTGCTTTGGTTAATGTTCTTTATGTTATTCTGCTTGGTGATATGCCTCCAACGACAAAGAGGCTGAGATGGCTGTGATGCCTCGTGGGCAGGGATGGCATGCCTGACAGGCAGCAGTCCCACAGAAGGTCCCGCTGGGGCCAGCCAGATGCCAGACCACAAGTCAGAAGCCAGTTCAGCTAGATGACTAATTTTCTGCACTCCACAACACTGCTGAGCTGTTTCTGACGCCTCCCCCTCCTTTATCTCATGCAACAAAGGCTCTTTTACAAGGAGGGGCATTTCTATTGAAGGGTAGAAAATCTGTGTATTCAGTATTTTGGGGGGAGGATGAGGGGAAATAATTACACACTACCACAGCCAGTTGCTCTGGTTTTGCCTGACTGCTTAGTGAACTTCCAAAGGAAAGCGAGTAGTCACTATAGAAACTGCCACATCATATTGTTGTTTATGTTGCCTCTGAGATATGGAATATTTTTTAATAAGACATTTGTATTTTTTCCTGTCTTTAGAAAACACTGCAATAAATTGCTGGACTGGGCTTTGTTGTGTGTTTTCCTTTTTGGTTTTTTTTTTTTTTGTTTGGTAGGTTGGTTGGTTGTGGTTTTTTAATTATTATTATTTCTCAAGGTTTGTTTTTCCACCATGGAATAGAATACAATATAAAAGGGTTTATATGGAAATTCATTTCCACAAGTGATAAATTATCAGTAATTTCAGACTGTCTGAGCTTCGTTTTAGTACCAACGTGTGGAAGAACTGACAGTGCAGGATAGGTATAGTAAAACTGAGGACAAAAATAGCGGTCAATCCACAGCTCATTGGGAAGGAGAGGTACAGCAGGTCCCAGTCTGATGGCTGGTAATCAAAACTAAATGTCTATGGAGAAAAAAGCACTAGCTGTTTGCATTGACTTTATAGATAATTGAGCTGTCACATGAAAGGTGAAACCTCTCAAAAAGTGCTGATACGTGCAAAATACCTTGAATCAGTGAAGTTCTAAGTAAATACATTAAAAAAACACGGTACATGTAACCACCCAGTGATCATTTACCTGTAATCCACAGTGACCTATTTCTATTTTATTATCTTCACCATGATAGAGTTGAGAAGTTATAAATCATTCAATGGCACAAACCCACTGAACTTCTTCGTTCAAAATCTCACCTCTCATTTCCCAGGTCTAGGTTGTCTTTTATTTCTCCCCATTGAAAGGAATGGAGGACTTTTGTCTGAAGTTTGTGATGTGTTGCCTGGGCTCCCTCTTTTCCCACAGTGAAAGCCTATTCTTGGGACATTTGCATGAATAAAGAATTATGTATTCAGAAGTGCAGGATTATTTCATGAGATGCTCTGGATGTTTTCCACTCTTTCAGCACAGCCTCCAGCTCAAAATATCCTGTTACACCAACCCCAGCCTGCTTCCTCAGCCCCATGTCTTCCTGCTCCACTACACAGGCTCAAACATCCTTGCTCATCCTCAGATGGTACTGTCACCATGTGTATTGCTACCTGTTTATCTTTTCCAGCCCCTCTCTATCCTGAAACTCTACAGGATGCCAGCTGCCCTTCTTGCCTCAAAGCAGGCTTTTATCTGCTTGGTTCTGCCAGAGCTACTAAGCCTTTACTTTCACCCAAAGTTGCAGACTGCTTTCTGTGTGCTCTATGCCTTGTGCAGAAAGCATCAGGCAGGAGGAGAAACATACCTGGGGCCTGGCTGGGTGCTTCATGCCTACATTGTGGGGCTGGAGGGCAGCGAGGACTAAACTAACTACCACAGTTGGGCCCAGATACCTGAGTGGCAGCAGTCCCAGGAGCTAGGCAAGGAGCTCAGATCAGTAGGTGATCTGACCAATTGGCCTAAACTGTGTGTCTGTCCTCTACAGAGATGCAAGCCTAGCAAGCTTGCATTTCTATCTTCATGCCTTACTTGGAGCCACCACAGGTCTTACTCCACTGCTACCAAAACCAGAAAGGGCTCCTTTTGATTTTTTTTTTCTCTCTCTCTCTTTTTTCTTTTTTTTTTTTTTTAAATTATGACTTCATAACATACTTCATAGTTTAACTCCTGGAAAATTACTGTTAATCAACCGTAGGGGACTGGCCATGGTCTGAAGACTGACATGAATTACAAAGTACACAGATCCTGGATCTCTGCCAAGCATTACTTCAGCAGAGTTTTCAGGCCAGTTTTGTATGAGACACTGGATAAAACCTATCCACCAGTATAAACTTGACCAGTAGATACCTTTGTGTTTCAGCTTGGCAGATTCATATTGAGATGTCTGTCTGCCACTAGATCTCAAATTTACAAAGATAGATGATAAATGCAGGCATTTCTGATGGGCCAAAGAAGTCTGTTCACGGTCCAGTGCTATATGATATATTTTCATTTAGATGAAAACCATACAGCTGGAAAAGTTGGAAGATGAGGCAGAACTGGTGGACTGCTGAATAGATCAGGTCATGGCTACTGTTAGATCTCTATCCCAAAGGTAATACTAACATGTTGCATTGTGTCTATAGATGTACATGTAGGAGTGAAGGGTATAGGACACAGTCATAGTCTGGAAACCCACAATACAAAAAGGTTCAGAGTCAAGCACGTGAACCCAATGACCCTGCCCTGCCAGCATGCCTAACAAAACAAGTAATAAGCACAGAACTATGAGCAGACGAAGGAGGGAGGTGCAACTAACTCCATAGCAATATGTGGCATTTATACAGCCTCTATGGAATGCCATACCTCTGCTGGGAACCACTGTGATGGACACATTGCAGCATTGAAAAATGTGCAGAGGAAAACAAGGAGACTGACAAGAAGTCCAGGAAAAACTATTTACAAAGAAGCACAGTCTAGTCGCTTTAGCAAAGGAAAGGTTAAGAGGTGATTTTCTCCCCGTCCAGGAGTAGCTGCATGGGCAAGTGATCACTATTAGCAGAACGCTGTTCAGCGGGCAGGGGCTTAACAAGATCAAATGGCTAGAGGCAGAAGCCAGCTGAATTCATAGCAAAAAACCCAAATCCCCGCTGTTTAAAAAATAGTAACCAATAGAGCAATTTTCTAGGCCTGTGTTCTCACCTCGATGTTTTATACCAAAACTCCCTGTTTTTCTTTAAAGATGTGTCAGGAGTTAAGCTCTTGAGGTAGGAATAACTCAATTAATTCCTATGGACTAGTTACAAAGTATGACAACAGCAGTTGCACATCTGACTTCTAGATCCAAGTAACACATATCTCTCCAAGAGAGGCCAGTGTGGGTGACCAGGAAGGGCTGTGAGAGGGGCTGAGCACAGCATAGTGCTTCCAAGGACAACCTCCTCAGTCTCCTCTCTTGACAGGGCCAGGAACCAGCTTGAAGAGAGCTGGACATCCCTGGAGCGAGTGTTTAGATTCTCTGCACCACAAGAGGCATGATGACCAACCAGCCAGAAACCAGCACACACAGTAAGCAGAAACGCCACCGGAAGAAAGACCAAACCAGCAAGCCTAAGGAAGACATCTGGAGTCAGTGAGAAGTGTGGGGAAGAGAACCCTCTCTGCTGGTCCTTGGGCCAGGGGCAATGCACAGCTCAGCCATTTTCCTCTTCCCCTGAAGCCACCTGACGCCCTTGGCCAGCAACTGCTGCTGTGGTCCCTTGGGTCCTACTGGCCTTCTGGCAACACTGGCATCACTCCAGACACCTAACTGCTGTAAAGGTATAAGACCAACTCCAGATGCTCTCTCATTTCTTTACTCTTCCCTCATTCATGCTCTGATGATACCAGTGATTACCACCTATCAGCTCTCCTTCATTAGGCCTCCTGCTCGTTATCACTGTCCATCTTCCTAGTTTCTCTCCTTTCCCAACAGCTCTTAGCATTGTACAATGTGATGAAGGGTCCAGTACGCAAACCCTTAAGCACAGCTTTTCCCTGTTGTAGGTAGATGCCTGTTGGAAAAAGTGACATTCCTTCAAGGAGCTGAAGTTTTTCCAACTGGCATCTTCCTAGCAGGGGGTTTGGATGGGAAAGAAAAAGCTTCCAAAAGCCTAACATAACAAATGGAAATACATAAAAAGGAAAGTATAGTCAATGTATGGGATAAGAAACTAGAAATTATTCAGTGCTGCAAAAAATAAAATCAGAAGGGGAAAAAAAGTGTTTCAAAGCAAGTGCTATGTTAGAAAACCGAGATGTTGTAGACACCCCGAAGACTGTAGCAGTTACCAGGATTACAGAACTGGTCACATAACATACTTGGGAAATATTATAGCTGAGCGTCCTAATTCACTAGTAAAGCTAAATGTTTACACTGTCCATATATAAACCATTAGCTCTTCAGAGCAAAGACTGCATGTATGTAAACATGAAACACCATCAGGATTCAGTGATTAAATAGAGAGTTCATTCAGTGATTAAATAGAGTTCAGTCATAGAACAAAATGTTCTGTACAGCTCCCAAAAGAACAGGTAACTGCGCCAGAGACTTGTCTAGAAAACCATCATTAATTCTTGCAAAATGTTATCAGAAAAAAATTCCACCGCCATCAGGAAGGAGAGCATTTCACCTTCCATCTGCAAACCTATCTTTGGTTCAGAAGTGCATCATGTTAAGATGATAAATCTCAGCGACCAGACTATAACCTCCTGCTTCTCTGGCCAGCTGGTCACCAGTAAAAGTGAATTTTGTCATCCACCACTAAGATTTTCATAATTGATCTGCACATTCAAACCCACATGGTGTTTGCAGAAGACTCCTCCACAGACAACCTCACTGCAGTAAATCCCAGGAGTTTTGGGCTCCTAGGTCAGATCCATGCCTGCTCAAGTGACCTATGCTACTGTCAGTATGGGATGGATTCCCACCAGAGCCTACATCACATGAATGACAATCAACAGCCTCAACTGTTCACATCCCTGAAGCTAAAAGCCATGCAGTATCCTTCAGCCATTAAAAGATTGGTGGCCTTGTTTCTTGTAGTCTGTGCAAGCAGGGTACTCTCTATAGACAGATGACAGGAGGCAGGTTATAGTGCAATTTTAGTTCCCCTTCAATAGTCACAGAGGCTTTTAATTGCAAGCTGTATTCCACAGGGATCGCCTTGCCTGTCCCCATGGTGAAGCAGGTCCTGTTTACCACGCTCACAATCCCTTAGGAATTTTCCAAAAGGAAAATAGCAGCCTCCTTAAACCAGGTCAACAGACAACATGTTGAAAAGGATATGAGCGTTTGATCCCATCTCTTGTCTCTTCTCTTATCAATCTGAGAGATGTTTTAGCTAAATCTAGCAAGTTACATTTTGTAGGTATCCACAGCTGCTTCCAAAGAGGCTTCCCAGACTGCACATCATGTCAGATCCTGAGCTGTGACCATTACCACAAAGGTAGCCTGATGTGGCTCTGTGAAGCTGCGCCTTTGATGGCTTCATTAGTTCTTTATGGTAAACTCTCTTCACCCCAGTGTAACAGCAGTTAGAGACTTACCTTCTATGTGTATACCAGATTCAAGAAAAATTATTCCATGATTCCATGAGCAATACAGGATTTCCAATTTTGGTAGGTTTCTGTCTTCTCCCTTTTACAATCAGTGCAAAATTCTTGACTGTCTATCCCATAAATTCAATTTTTAAAGAAAAATACACACCTTGTGTTCTACAGTTTACATAGCTGTTGGTATAACCCTTGTTAGGTTTTATATTTGTATGTCTGAAGGGCAGTTCAGCTACTAGTCTAGTACAGTGCATGTAGAAAAAAGATATGTGCACTGAAAAAGGGAGAATTGTTGGTTTCCATTTCCCATTGAAACAAACTACAGTCCTTTGTGCAGGAACCTTCCTTACTAAGAAGTATTAGAACAGTTTTTAATAGGCTTTTAAAACAGGAGTGCTTAGGAACTGAGAAACCTCCTACTTGCCTGACTGAGCAGGCAATGAGGGCTCTCACAATGACAGCTCTGATCAACTGGGTTACAAAGCATCACCCTGATACTGAGGAAAAATGTGCAAAGAATAAATTCTAAGCATTTCATTGAGGTTTCAGCTATTATTTATTTTTGTCCTTTGAAACTGTCTTGTTCTTTGAGACAAAATCTTTCTTTCTGGAAAACACTTTCTGCTGAGAAAGCATCAAAACAAAGCAGGTAAAGAATTTCAAGAAGTTATTGCATAGAAAGCTGGGTTGCCTATACAGAGCAGAGCTTCTACCTCTCCCATCATTCCCCCAACTAGCACTGTGCCTGTCAGGGTGCTAATTAGCCCACAACATGATTAGTCAGGTCAGACAGATCAACATATTGTAAATTGAGTTCTAGAGGCTGTTAAACCCTGATATTTAAGTTAACCTTTAATTAAAATATTTATAAGCACAAAACATCCTCTCTTAACACAGTGCATCAGAAAGACACAGAAAATTAATTGACCTAGTAAAACTTAAGGATTAAGAAACAGTGATAATCAGAAGAAAGGACAGCAGATGCCGTTTTTATGGTAGCCTGGTCTTAGTTTACACTCAAGAGACATCAAGAGGAAAGCCACAGTATCTCCAAAAGTCAGTCACTTTTTCTGTAAAACATGAAAGCAGTAACTACAGTTCTGCCAAAAGGTCAAGAGAAAACAAATATATTTGGATGGGTGAGTGAAAAGAGTAACATGGAGCATTTCTAAAAATAGTCCCGATGTTAATAGAAAGACATGAGCTAGCAGTTCAGCAACAGACAGAGGAACCAGTGGCTTCTGATTTCTAGCCCCAGCATCCTTTGTGGGCTTCAGCAAGCCAAGCTTGGTATCGATCTGAGGCATTTTTAAGGCCCTGCCATTTCAGTGCTTTCTACATAAATCAACAAGTTTTAGCAAAATCCCATATGCACTTCCAGGAGTTTCTGGCACATCTTCATTTTTGTGTAAAAATAGCAGACCACTGGCATTTTTTGAATTTCGGTTATTTCAGTTCCTATGATGAGGAGCATCATCAGTTCCTTGGCAGTTTTGTAGTTGTTTTTAGAGAAATAAAAAGGAAATGACCAGATACTAAGCTGCCATTTGGGGTCTGTGTCAGATAACACTGCTCATTGTCTTGGAGATACATGCTTATGAAAATTTGTACATGTTTCTAAACCACAGCAGAGATGGCAAATACCATTCAGGCTGTGATTCATTGCTATATTTGACCTATTCTGTAAAGAAGATGTTACGGAGTAGAGGACAAGCACTGGTCTTGTGTTTCCCCCAGACTTTCATGTAGTTTTTGCAAGGCTGGGCCTGGACCCTCTTGGCCTGGTGAAGTTAACCCCCACTCTCTCACCAGCTGGGCTAACATGCCATCTTTGACTGGAAGCTTGTAGCTCTATTTTATTAAAAAGACTGAGGCCAGATACACAGCCAAATGATACTGAGCAAAAGGGTTTAGCATGCAGCTCATCAGTGGTTATCCATCACCCAGCTGCACATTCTTATTGCTTGCTCTAAGTGCAAGGCAGCTTACATCTACCACAGGCAAGCCATTACATGTGCCTGTGACCATTGAAATCTCCCTGAGGTTTGTATTCATTTCTCAAAGCCTCTATTTATAGCTGAAAAATAATCTCCATACTTTTAGAGACACATTTGCTAGACCCTTTTAGTGACAGCAGCCAGAGCTAAAATAGCCATGCACTTAAAAAGCAAGGTAGTTTTTTCCATACTCCTCAACTGAGACTGTTTTTTGCACGTATTTAAATTTCCTCTTAAGGGCACACACTATGCAGAAAATGTAGGTGTCTCATTACAATCACATCCCTGTAAAGAATGTGCTGACTCCTGCTCTGAAGGTAGGGGTGGATAAGAAGTGTAACCTAAAGCTGGAGAGAAAATGATCTGGTGGATAGAGAATAAATTAAGGCAAAATTAAGGTTAAAGCTAAGGCGTCTTTATGTCACATCTGGGATAATTCTTACTTAGAAACACATTGCTACAGTAAATTTTGTAGCAAAAGCCTGATGCTGTGAATGCACACGTGTTAGTCCTTGAGAGGTAATAGGTGATTTTTCTGAGAAAGGTGTGAGTTCTAAGCAGCAGTCTAGAATTTTCTAACACTTTGTGTGAGAGCTAATAATAAGGAGGAAAAAGACAAGAGAAGTTAGTAGAGAAAAAGTATGAAAAAAAGGAGTTTCCTGCATAATTGGCTAAAATTTTTGATGACAGTTATATGTTTAAATGCAGGTGGACTTGCTAAAGTTCACATGTGTTATGCATCAGAAGTGCATAGATATTAATCATGATGAGTTGTTACCTTTGATTGTGAGGTACTCCTGGGTTTTAAGGTTAAGTCCTAGAGAAAAAGTACTGCTACTGGAAAGGATGGAAGTAATAGGTTACGTGGATCTAATTTTAAACCTCCGTGTTTGTTAACAATTATTAGGAAAAGGAATTATGATAAAGAAGATATAAACTGGAAACACTGGCAAACAAGAGGAGCAGCAAACAAACATAGCAGTTTATGAGGTAGCTGAAAAGCAGCACCAAAAATAGAAGCTAAGAAAGATTGGAGACTCTATCTTTAGTGATTATAAACGACTTTCAAAGGTTACACTGTGACAATCTTAAAGGTAGGTCAGACCCAAACACTTCTTTGAAAGGGTGCCTTTTACTTCCTGTGTTTTTGCTAATAGGTTTTTCTCCTCTCTCTCACCCCTGCAATGCTAATGAGAGACCATCTCCTATCACTTTGTTCCTGTTACTGACCCCGACCCCTATTCATGTATGCCATATATTAGTGTAATTTAATTAATCCCTTTTTGTAGCAGAAACTGAAATATTGCCCGTTGGTGATTACTTTCATTCTTTCTCTCTCTGCTGTAAACTTAGCTAACATCCTCACAGAGGACTGTCACGTGAAAAAAGAAAAAGCAAAAAAAATTATGAAAGTAAATGAACAAACAGCCAGATGGAGAGATTCACATGTGAATAACCACCATGGCTTGTCTTCATTAAGTGGTTCCTGACAGTGGTAGTTGCAAAAGCTGATTGACTGAAGTGAGAGTGATCTTTAGCAGTCACGGTGCAGGCATTAAGTAGACTGATTTAAGATGTAATTCTGATGTTGCCATGAAAGTATTATTGCTAGATGATTGGTAGACAAATAGATATTCTTTCCGTGCTTGTATTTGTATTTCCGTCTGTGGGTCAATGTGATCTTGCTTCGTCACTTTCCCTGTAAATTTATTTCTGCATCTCAGAAAACTTTTGCAATCATGTTTTTGTGATCCTCTTTCCTTACTCTCTTGAGGAGATCTTCTTCCTTAGTACACAAAAGATTCACACCTGCTTTAGAAACTCAGTCCCATCACCCTTGTATCACAGCCCCATGAACTCTCAGATTGAATTCTGCTGCTGAGGCATCTAGCTGCTGCAGGTATGTTATTGCTCTGAAGCAAAAATTGCACCTACGCTGTATCATGATTTGTATTCAGTTGCACTCAAGTGTTAAAATCCAGCTCCACAACTATGAACTGACAAATCAGAGAGAGAGGGTGAGCCTTGAATGGACAGCAAACCTCACTCCCAGGAAGCCTCTCTGTCAGAGAATTGGAATACACACAGTCTTGGGAAGGGGCAGAAGAATCAGTTTGCTGTACAGCCTCCTGACTGAGGACTGTAGAAAACATCCATGAATTTAATCAGAAAACAAAAACCTGTGTGACTTTAACTTTTAAATAAGAAAGTGAAATATCTTGTGCATTCAAGGTCTGAAACACTGTGGCATGGTTCACAGGTTCAAAAAAAGAATCATGGAAGTGTTGGCTGAGATGGCACTCTGGCGATCTTTCTTATGACCTCCCATTTCAGGCAGGACTTTGTCTCTCTGACAGGTTGGTGGGGATTTGCCAAGCCTTTAAAGCCTCTAAGGTTGGAGACCCCTCTGTGGGGCACTACACCATCCCCTAGGGAGTAGGATGGCTGTTGTGAGCTTGCGGCCTCATCTCACCAGCTGCTGCTACCCAGATAGTGTCAACCCCACCACCTTGGCACACATGCAGGTGACTCTTAGACTGTACTGCAGACTCCTCTTTGCAGACCAAGCCAGCTCAGTTCCTTCAGTCTTTACATGTGCCTTAGGACCTAAATTCGCAGTCGGTCTCTTCTAGACCTTCACAGGTTCCTCTCATCCCTCTGGAACAGGAGGCTAAACTCCTTGCACAGCATCCTGAGTGCAGCCTCACCCAGCGACATGGAGAGGGAGTTCACAACTCCCCATGGTGCACTGGCCATAACATCCAGCACATGATGTGAGTTCATCATTTAGTGCCCCCTGGAAAGCACAGTAGGAAAAATCTGAGAGAATGGAATTTATTTAACAATTATTTTCATGCAAGCAGTACTTGCTGACAAGTATGTTTTCTGCTGCTGTTACTTACTTTCTTCCCAAAGTTCACCAGACACAGGACAAAGACAACAAGCTGCTTTTACAGAAGTGATTAGGAGTGTGGGAATGTACACAGTCCTCTAAGACTTGTGAGAAATACAGATAAAGCCATTTACAGCTATCTTTCTGTTGTATTTTTAAACCATTGTGGAGCATGCATTTACATGACTTCTAAAAAACAAAATTCTTCTGCCCGGCAGTGCTCAGGACAGTACAGTTTTCAAGACCATGGGTATTACAAGCCTCAGCTGAAGCAAAAATACTACTTACATTTATTTTAAAATATTTGATATGAAAAAGTATTGATATATTTTTACTAGTGAGTGATCCCTAATTTATGAATTACTGCAGTCGCAGAAACTCAGAGCTTTGGTGAAGCATAGAGGAAGAAAGCACTGTTTGAAGTGCATGGTCACAGGGCTGCTGAAGGTGCAGGAGGGTGTTCTCAAAGTCAGAACTAGGCTATCTGTGAAGTCTGAACATCTCTCCAACTAATGTCACACATGATAGGGAAAGATCTGCTGTATCATTATCTTCAACAAGAGCTCATGAAAATTTCAATGACAATTCTGCAGTTCTTGTGCATTGCTGATTGACCTTTGTGTTTACTTTGCAGAAATAGCAGCTCAGATTGATGTACAGGTGCTATTCAAAGAAGGTGTAATCCCAGTATTTGTGTTTATGGAAAACCTGAGCACCAACAGCAAGATAAAAATCATTTGATAGTATTTTTCAGCTATGAACTTATGCTAAGTGTTGCAGAGAGTACACATCATACCAGTGGAGAAAAGACCCCCTATAAAAAATTAATTCCTCAAGACAGAAAAGAAAAATCGCTCCCTCATTCCTTGTTCTAGCAGAATGTGGATGTCATGTCAGCAGCTTGGACCTGCATGCGACGTGTGAGCATGTCACAATCACTCCATATCTAGTCTGATATTACCTGTCAGAAATGAAAGGCTGTCAGGTACTGATTTGAGGGGGGGGTGGGTGGGGGGGGAATGACAGTGTGTGTATGCACACATATGCAATTTGCTGGATATATGCACACATCAAGTTTATAGGTCCACCAGAAATGTTTCCAGGGTGGAAAGAAAGAAAGCCACTTTCACTTGAAACCCTCGTCTTCATGTGTCTGCATCTTTCTGAATGAAATGTAATTTCTTGAATATTTCACATTCAGAACCTCGTATTGGTGGTTTCCTCAAGGACTCGCTGGCAGAGGACCTGAGGAGCGCCCATTGGACAGAACTCTAAAACTTCCAGGGGTTTCCACCCCTTGGGTCTACCACTTTCCTTAGCCTCTGGGGAAAACAAGATTCAAACCACGACACCCAGACATGTCAGGAAGATTTCACACAGTTCAGAAAATGAGTTTGCACCATTTAAGCAGTCTCTTCAGATGATTTTTCATGTTGACTTCAGCTAAATTTAGATTGTCACTTCCTTTCTGAAAGACAAACATATCTTAGTCATTGAGGGTGACTTAGGACTTATCAATGCTTCTATATATCAGGGCTCTAGCCCCCTTGAGGAAGGTACAACAGATTCCCTTAATACAGTGCTTATTGAATAAATCCATTTGTTCCTAATTAAGGACCCTGAAACACATTAAGAAATGGAAGGAAAGGGAAAGGGAAAGGGAAAGGGAAAGGGAAAGGGAAAGGGAAAGGGAAAGGGAAAGGGAAAGGGAAAGGGAAAGGGAAAGGGAAAGGGAAAGGGAAAGGGAAAGGAGAAGATAATAAGGACAGCAATGAAAAAGTCATACCTACAAGTCATGGCCAGTGATCAGGAGCTTCTACTGTCATCTCTTGCAGGAAATCAGAAACATCTGATGGTGGCAGGTGCTTGCCTCTTTGAAGGTACACCTAGAACTGCTTGCAAAAGGTATGAGCCCAGTAGGCTGAATCTGTTCTCTGCTGCATGAAAGAGAGATTCATGAGTGTTTAGAGTGAAATATCTTGGGGCTTTTAAATATAGTTTTAGGCTGGGACTTTTATGACTCAAGGGAAATAGGCAAGTGCATGTTAAATTTTGTGATTCTGATATGGTAAAAGGAAAAAGAAATTATAGTGTTTGTGCTTTCTTGAAAAGAAAATTGCACATAGACACTCACTGTTTTTTGTAAAACTTTCCCCTTGGATTCAAGATATTTTCAAGTTTTGCAACATGCTAGTGCAAAATAAATTGTTACTCATTCAGTCATCAGCATCATTTATATATCAGTTGTGGACTCTATACCACACAGGTTACCTTGCGGGAATCATGGCTTTACCAATCTATGTGGATAATTGGAGCCTTTTAGCTCCTGTGACAGGCATTATGCTGTCAGGCCAGGGAGCAGCTTTCTGATGGGCTCATAAAAGAGCAACAGTATGTAGTCTTACACAGCCATAAGGTCCAGCCCCCCATGCATTGTCAAGCCTTTAATTTAATAGACCGTTAAACATATTTTGAATTTAAGCTACAATTGTGATTTAAATTTTATTTTACTAATACTTTTTTATTGCTAGACTTTCAACTAAAAGCTTCAATTTTTCTTTCATCAAAGAAAGAGGCAGCACTCCCATCTGGTTTCCGGGAAAAGGTGTACCAAGGTGCAAGGAGCACTCTCTGTGTACACTGCCTCCCCCAGGACAGTGAAGTCACATGATCCCCAAAATACTTTCAGGGTATGGGAGGGCTGGGATCTGAGATCTGGTAAGGACTAAAGGACTGGAGGAGGAATAACTGCAGGAGGAATAACTGCAGGAGGAATAACTTTTTGGCAGGATTTTCCCCAGGGCAAGCATCCACCTTACTAAAAGCAAATAGCTGACAGACACACCATGACTCCAGGCAAGAACCGAAATGTCACACCTGGGCTCTGACTTCTCTATAATGGATAAAATATGCTCTCTGGTCTAATCTAAACATACACATAAATATATCAATAAAATGCAGATGATTAAAGTGGGTGTAATCTCCGTACTACAAATGACATATGCCATTCTCTGTGCAAAGCCAAACATCACTGCTGTGCTGCAGTTATTTAGGGTTTAACTCACAGTTGGTGGAGGAGGAGAAGAGAGAGCACGTGTGAGAGCTATCAGTGGAAAAAAATTAGGCATTTTGTCCAAGTCCAATAAATCATACCCCAAATCAACAGAATGAAGTATGCCTAACAAGATATCAGAATACTACTTAAAAATAAGAAGTCAGATAAATAGTATAATTTTTCACGATGACAAAGATTGCATAAAACTCATTTGCTTTAAATAATCAAGGATATTTCTGAATAACACTCTTTTAACACACTCAGACCAGTGGTCATGATGCTGTTTTCCTAGCAGGTGACTTCTCAGTAAGGTGTTCCTTTGTGAATCTCATTTGTAAATGATGTATATAACCATAAATTTGATGGGAGACAAATTTCTCAGTGTTATTCTGGCAGTTGCTCTCTCTACGTGGGCCAGGTATGAGACAAAGCATGACACATCGCTTACAGATTCAGTGCAATAAAGCGTAAATAATTGGAAGCTTGTTGATATAATCCTATCTTCTTTAGCACATCTTCAATAATTGAATAATTTTTTCCCTAAGTGTCTTGTTCCATATTTTCAGTAACTTCCACAGTTTTTCCAATTAACCTTGGGATAACATGATTTGCTCTATAAATGCCTGTTTCTGTTGTGCTACTGTTTATATGTTCTGGGAATTTTCTTATCTCGCACTCATCATTTTCCACATCATATGTCAATCCCGACATCAACTGTCTCTAGTAACTGTTAGCAATAATAGGTAACATGATTACAGTGTTCAGTGTTTAATTAGGATTAGGATTTAAGACCACAGTTTCTTCCTTCCTTTTATTGAACGTATACTTGCCGCCCCTGGAGAATTCAACCTGCCCCTCCAGGTGCCACAGAGCATCACTTCCCTACTGCTCAGGTGACATATGATATAGTAACGTCCTTCATGAGACCAGACTGCCCCTGATTCATTAACCTCACTTTATCTTCTATTAAAAAACAAAACCAAAACCAAAGCCAAACCAAAGCAACTCCCAGAAAACCTAAAAATGTTTATTAATCTACTTGCAAAGTGTTGTCACTTTTTAAACTTACAGATTTTGAGGGAGAGCTTTTCTAGACTAGAAAATTCATTTCAGTCTAAAAATGTGTCACCTATGACCTGTAGAAATAGATATTTCCTTAATTCACCATTGTAATTTGATTTACTATGCCTGTTTCTGCTTCTATTTCAGTCACCAAAATCTGCTACCCAAATGAATAAGGGTGGGTTTAATCCCTGAAAGTTTATTTTGAAACACTTACTTTTTAAGCTATTTTTACCATGTTTTTCATGCCCATTAATTGATTCAGTTGTGTATTTCTTTGAACAGAAACGTTTTATTGCTTTAGCACTTCAGAAATACGCTTTCTCTGAATGAGTTTCTTTTGCTGAAGCTTTCTTAGTCCTTAAAAACCTGTTTCCAAAAAAAATGAAAGAACAATAGTGAAGAGGATAAATTGTGGAGACAATAGATAGGAGGCTCAGAGTAAAAATGGTTTCAAAATAAAATCTGTTAGGAAATTGATTGCTCCTCACACTTTTTAATTAGTACCTCACTAACCTTTGGGAAAAACAGATCCAGAACAAGGCAGCATTCAGCTTCCAAAGGCAGAAATAGAAGGCATTTATGATTTTCCTATAATGTCTCATTTACATTTTTGCTTTGTTTCATATCATGCTTTGAATAGTTCTGTAATAGTTTGCCATTGTAGTCATTCTGCCATATTATATTTATCTACCTAGCTCTGTGTGTGTGTTTATATTGATGTGCATGAGTGTGATCCAGCTTGCACAGACGGTTTTATGCATCTAAACACATTTCTGAAATATGCCATATCAGACACAAAATATGTGGTTTATTAAGTACATATCACACAGACTGAATATAAAAATTCTGTCAATTCTTATTGCATATATGTAGTACATGTGTTTCTAGACTAGAAGATTAATTTCAGACATGATTTGTCACATTTGACCAAACTAACCTACAGGAGTGGACAACGGTATCTTACTTTCATGATCTTTGTGGTGCCGAAAGGATTGATATTTCAATTTTTAACCCATAAACTGATATGTTTAATATATACTTCATTGAATACACTCTTTTTTTAATGGGCAGAGCAGGAAGTCTACTCGGCATTGCTAAATTTCTCCCAGACTGGTGTTTTATTTACTCAATCCAGACTGAAATGCACAACAATTTTTCAGTAAGGTCTCCCTGACTGTGAATTTTAAGACACTTTGAAATGCACACTTTGATAGTGTTGGCTGCTGTGCCTACACCTATGTCTAGGCCTATTGTTTAGCACACACAGGTATTTCTATATAGCTGAACACACTCTTGATTTATGCCAGCTTAAGAAGTATGCATATGGTCTGCTGAGTGAGGGCATCATTCACCTGACGTCATAGACTTGACCTTCTTCCCTTAACCTGGCAGATTTTCTAGGTCTACAGAGGTGGCCCCTGCAAGATGTCTGGAAATGCCTACACTTCTAGAATACAATTACAAATTAATAATAGTAACACCACAAAGTAAAATGCTTCCTGACATACATCAGTGCAAAAGAGAAAGCATGTCAGAGCAGTAATGGTGAAGTAAAGAAGGTGAAGAAAATTAGTATACGTAACATTGAAATAGTATCTGACACATTGACAATTTTGTAAGAGATAACTTCATCTTGGATCCAAAGGAACTTCCTCCCAAGCCATATAGTCCCCTGCAAAACAAAGATGAACTGAACAATGCAGGGTTCTTTTGCACTTGCTCCCTCAAAAATTTGTATTTGCCTCACACAGTGAACCTGAATAAAAAATGGAAATACCATCCACACCAGATGGAGTCACATCATTTATCTCCTTTCTTTAAGCAACACATGGTGGAAGGGAGAGAAGTGATTGATTCTGCTTCTTTTGTAGACAATTACATGCATAACATGAGCAAGAAAGATGGTTCTCAGCCTCACCTGTTGAACTTGCAGAACAAAACCATTGATTTTGGAGGAGGTGTCATCAAGAAGAGAGAGAGAGAAAGCAATTGTCCTGGCAACCAGCCCCTCTACCCAGAAGACCAAGGTCCTTTGGGGCTACATGGCAGCGTTGGCTTTGAATTTATGCCTTTTTGGAAAAGATTACCAAGCATGCCATCATGGTCTACGTTTTGCTGTACTATTGGCAAACAGACTCATTTGTGGCAGGAGGTCTTTGGGTTTGGTGAGGAGTGAGGTGGGTATTAATCTCCCAGATATAGTTTGCAGTCAGGGTGCTTTAAATATGCTTCAGAAATGGTCTTTCACACTGAACAGAAATGTTCTCATGAAAAACTTCTTCCCAGAGACAGGGCCAGAGGAAGCCTCCCTGTTAAGCACTGTGCATACAGCAGCTGCCAAAATTCACCATCAGGTATTTCACATTACATCTCTATGTGAACCTTGTATAAGCATGAAACCTGCAGGGCTTATAAGAGAAGTGTTTATATGGACAAATGAGATCTCTCACATCAGATGACAGTGCTAGGTGAGGCCAGGGAGAAATAAAAGGTGTTAGCAAAGCAACAGATGTATTCACTATGCAAACCTAAAGAAACAAAGAAGAAATTCCTGCCCCAGCATCCAGACAACACAACCAGTGAGAAGAAAAGTAGGAATGAAAAATGCCATCTTGAGTGAAGGGAGCTTGTTTGGAAGCAACATAGGATAAGTGATGTAGGATTACCCCTGCCTACCCTGGATATATCAGCTCCCTGGACTTCCTGGGGCAGGGAGTCACCTGTGGACAGGGTGGTGGGGAAGACCTCTCTTGATAAGTACAATACTCATGATTTTCTGTTTCGATATCTATTTCTGTGATTGGCAGCATAATATTTGACCCTTTTTGATAGAAACCAGTGTACTTAGTCTTTTCTTTCTTTGACCCCAGAAAACTGCATACAGACTACTCTGCACTCAAAGGTACCAAATGTGTCAGCAAGAGGTGGATGACTTGTGAAGTCCTATGCAGTCTTTGCAGATCTGGGAGACACAGCACCTCTACAGGTCATCTACTAACCTGCAAGGCTGTGGTTGTGAGCTGACAAGAGCAAACACCAAAACTATAAGGAGATTGTGAAGTTCATCAATAACTTCATATTCATCACAGTTACCTACAGAAATAAAACCTGACTTTACATTGCTAGTGGTCTCTGGGATTTAAAAGCAAACCCAAGAGTTTTGCTTGCACACAGTGCAGTTCAGAATGAAAATACAAAAAAACAAACAAACAAACAACAACAACAGCAACAACAACAAAACAACCACACAAAACCAAAACAAAAACCCCACCAAACCACAAAACCCCAACAAACAAACAAACAAACAAACAACCACAACAACACAAACAGCTGAAGCTATACTGTTCACAATACTTATAAATTATGTGTTTGATAAACAGTTTCCACATGTAGAATCACAAATTACAGTAGGTACTGCAGATGTGGCAAAATTGGTCAGTTGCCTTGGTTAGGTGCTCCGCAGAGGATTTGTATGTGTACCATGGAAAGCTGCAACTAGTCCTCGCCTTCCAGCTGACTTCCAATGTGACCTTGGACAAGTAACTTAATTCCTCTGTGCCTCAGATAGCCAGCCATAAGATCATACTCTGATTCTAAATCTTTTATTGACCTCGCTTTTTTATACTGTATATTTATCAGAACAGATGCTGTTACTTACTATGTTTTTGTATAGCAGGTAGCAAACAGAGAGTCTGACCTTGGCTGGAGGTCACAGGTAACCCACCATGTTCTGAAAAACCAGACACCTCAGAGTGTGTCTCACCAACAGAAGCAAAAATAATGTTCTCTCTCTCTTGATTCATGCCTCTACATTAATGAATTTGAAACAGTCTTACGAAAAAATTCAACACTTTAGATATGCATGGATGGCAAGTTTTTCTCCATGACTTTCTGCATTGACTTCTGACATAGGGAATGGAAGACCATGGATTTTCCTTCTCCACCATATGGGGATATTTATTGCACTCAGTTTTTCTGTTTCAACAGCAGATTCAGTTTGGTATGAATCCTCAATTACATGTCTTGCCTCAGTTCAAAGAACTGTAAAACACTATACTCCAGGTCCCTGTGCTAAATTTAGAGACGATATTCAATACTGTAGTGTTGCTGTCTTGTCAAAGGCAGAAAACAAAAATCCTCACATAAAGCAGAATATTACCATGCCTGTGTCTGTTGGTTCACCTAAGGATGGAGGCAGTGAGTGACTTCTGTGAGAGGATGTCGCTGATAATGTCGGAATGGCCAGAGCGACACAGATATCAGATGTAGTCCAGGTGTAAGGTGAACAGGAAGCTGTTTATTGCTCTCAAGTGTTTCTTTTATACTCTTTGTACACTATCGTGCCACAGCACAATTGGTCAAAAGTCTCAAGCATAAAAAACTGTAGACACTGCACACACTCTTATTGGTGAAGACACTGAAGACACTGAAGACACTGTGCATGCTGTGACATGCTATTGGTGACACTATACACATTTTGATTGGTGACCTTTGGTCTGGGCTGCATTATAGTAAATATTTCCTAAAAGTTGTTTACATTCCTCGTCACTAATTGCCACGCTGCTGACAGGTTCTCTGTCAACCCCAGCAAGAGGACACCATGGGACAGTTGGTGGCAGAGTGGTTTATAGCTCCAGAAAAATAAGTCCCAGCACTGCATAGTGAGTGCTCCCATATAGACACATGTAAATCGCTTAATTTCTGACCTTTTACTAAAATGATCATGGCATCATGCTTCTTAGCACAGGTAACAAAACCTTTTCTCAACTGCAGAGTCTGCAGAGTCCTGCAGATAGCATGTCCTGAGCTAAGTGCTGCTCCTCTTTTGCTGTAGCAGGTGTCTAAGCTCACCAGGCTAGGGCAGGCCCTAAACCTGTGTTGCTCTTACACCTCTGATAGTGTGAAACAGACCTAGAGACACATCAACCTCCATTTTTTCTACAAATTCTAGGAATTATTTTCCCTAAGACCATTTTTTACTTGTAAATTATATACTCGAGTAGTTTTTTTCTTCAGAGCATCCCTAGGTCAGTCTTAAACTCACAGCAGGTAGTGCCAGACTCACCAAGGACAAAGCCTTTAACTTTCCTCTACATCAAAACAGGAGCACCCTGCTGTCATGCAGGACTGCACAGCAGAAGCAGGGAGAGACACAGGAGTGCTCAGGGGCCAGCTTTGCATTAGGGGAATAAGAATTAATTTTGTCCTTGTTCTATGGAAACAGCAAGGAAGTACTGGAAAGGCTGGAAAGCAAAGAACTACAGGAGGTGGACAAGATCTCTCCAGTATAAAAAATAACTCTGAAAAAATATTAGCAGTAGTATAAATGGGTTAACTGGAGCAAGTAGTTGAAATTTCCATGTCGCAGATTTTGTGATGCGCAATCTGAAATACGCAAAGCAGGTCAATTAGAGATGCTGAGGATTTTCATTGCCAGTCATGTTTACCATGCCCTTTCCGCAAAGTACACTGATTCTTCTCTCTCCTTTCCACAATAGAGAGTTGAGCTTTGCAACTACAATGGAAATTCCTCTCCGAAAAAACCCACCGAAATTTTTTTGGTGGGAAAAAACCCACCGAAATTTAGCATATACACCCACCCTTCCCAAGCAGGCCACAAAGAGGTGGAGAAAGATGGGACTAAACCCCTTCCTCTCTTCTTTCATGGTGCCTCCCCTCCACTGCTTTGCAGTCCCCTGAAGCTGGCAGGAGAACACTACTGGAGCTCCTGCTCTACTGTGGGCCTGTCTTGTCTCAGGCAAATCATGTTTCTCTCAACCAAGGCACCCTGCTCTTTAACGCTGCCATTGCTTGATAGGAAACTGTCAGTGTGCAGCCTACTCTGTGCACATGACCATACCCTTCCATCCAGATGCTCAGCCTCACACAGCTTTTCCTTCACTGAACTTCAAATATTGGAACACCAGGCTTCCCAGTCGCGTATGGATGTTCAGTGGTTGGAGGCTGTTTGCTACAAGCTGTACTTTATGGAGTATGGTGCTGTGGACAAGAGATTTTAAAGCCATTGAGGTCTGGCCTGGAGGGCAAACTTCACCTTTATCAATGGCAAGTTACAGAACAGGGTTCCATGTCACAGAAAAATCAAAGAAGGCATTTCTTTGAGGTTCAGGGAAACTGGAATAGAGGGGAAATACAGAAAATACCAAAGCAGTTCAGTGTGGGTTCAATTCCTGCAGACATAAGACATCAACAGGATCAGGAGGAAACCCCAGGAAAGGCAGGGCAGGCAGCGAGGCTGCAGACAACCTTGCCAGGGCCATGGCCTGATCCCATCCCTGCCATTTGTCCCCCACAGACAGCTGACTCCTTTGGCAGTGACAAGAGGAAGCAGCCCTGGGCCTGGGCAGGCATCCAGGGAGCCCTGCCGGTTTGCAGTCAGAGACAAAAGCTCACGAAATCAGACTGTGCAGCTGAAAGGCAGTTATTCTGCTGTCTTTATTTTTTCTTAAGACAAGAATGGGTCTACAAGCTGAAGACTGCTGTGCCATGCTGACAGCATTTCTTGTAGATGACCTCAGCATTTGCTCATTCTGACATCACTGTCAGGAGCAATATAATTCAGGATAGTGTCCTGTGAAATGCTCCCTAGGCCAATTTACAAGAAAAATAAGGGCATGTGCCCTTCTGGACAGCAAACTACTGTGTACTTATCTTTCCAAACTGTCTGTAGATAGTAATGAGAGAGGTTTGAAACATTCCCTTTCATCCATTAAAAGGTTCACTGCTTATCATTTCTAGTGCATTAAGAAATGAGGAATTAAACCCTGAGACTTTCATAGCATTTTCAATAGCCTTTTGGGGAAGAAAATTCTGGTGCAGAGGTCTTTAAAGAATTTCAGAGCAATTTCCATCTTGTACAGACTTGTTGTGTGCTCAACAGCTGCTGTGCAAAAGAAATGTTTGTTGAAAAAGAACATAGAAATGCCTTCATGAAAGTCAACAATTGCTTTTATTTCTGAAACAAAGGGGAGTGACCTGAGCTCTAGATCTCCCTTTAAATCCCAGGAATAACCTTGTCCCTTTTTAATAGATCCCATCTCCTCAGAAAAATTTCCATCCTTGTATGAGTGAACTTTATATCGTAAAAGAAAAAAGGACATCAGAAGCTGGACCAAACTGATTTGTACAGTAGGACAAACATGTTGCCTGAACATTTGTGCTAGTTAGGAGAAGACCAGAATGTATACTATTAAAGGGAATTGTCCTGCAATTTTTGTTGTCAAGCACTGAACATAGCTTAGCACTGTACCTCTGTTTCAGACAATGTGCAATCACTAATTCAAGTTGCAGTTTGATCACATTCAACTGAAAAATCAGACTGTCCAGGTCCCAAGGGCTGCATCCTGCTAGCACGTCTGAGGGAGCCAAGGATGCCATACCAATTGACATGAGTGTTAGATTGCAGTCATATTTCCTTCACTGTGAGGAAAATGCAGATGCTACTAGCTATATGAAGAAGTGAATAAGAAGAGTAGTCTAAGGTATGTCAGGGCATCTGTGTTGCAATTATTTTACTTCTGTCTGCAGCTAAAAAGAGCTAATAATTGAAGCAAAGACCTCTCCAGCCACTGCCACTTTACGTTACATGACAAGACATGACATGACCTGCTTACATTTTCTTAGAGAAAGTGACCCCTCCTGTTTGTTGATCCAGCTTCAAGATATCTTTTCTCTATAGTTACCTTTAGATTCCAACAAAAATGTACAGTCAACTAAAGCATACCAGGCAATGTCTTTGGTGACTGTCTCAAAGGTATAGTAAACATAAGACTGCCATCAAATTTGATGACCGGATATATTAAGGATAAGAAAGACATGGTGTTCCAAAACTTCGGTGGTCTTTCAAGCTATTTTCAAACTTCCAAAGACTCAGGACTCTATTAAATGACTTACAATCCTACTCTAAGTTTGCAAACTTTTTTGGGCTAGACAAAGTATGCTTCCTGAAACATGATTTCTTTAAACTAGAACCAAGACCCATACATCAACTTATTCTATACTTCTACTGCTATTGCAACATCAGTCATTTAGGTCATAGTGGCTTCAGAACTGTATAGTTATTATGACTTATGCAGCTTAGTGGAGGAATTTTATTAGGGAGCTCTATCTACATATGTATTCTGCTTGGATGCTTGTGTTCAAAAGGAAACTGTTTTTACATCTCTACAGCATGTACTCAGAAGTTTTTTGCTATTCAGTATAACTATAAAAAAGTCCATGTAAAAATTCAAAGGTGAAACGCCTTGAAAATAATAAGCTAAAGTAGCCTATGGATTTTCCAGGTGCCTTATTTTTTACCATGCTTATAACATAGCACTGCAGGACTGTTAAAAGGCCTGAGCTAGAGCCTTCCTGTGTTTGCTTTTTGTCAAAGTCAGTGGCAGTGATATTTGAAATGAAATGGGGTCTCAGGTAGATAAATGTAATGCAGAATTTCACCTTTGGGTTTGGGGCCACATAACACATTCATTTTTCAAGAGCCACAGGGAATGTGGGAACTTAGGGAATAAATGGAAACCTTCCTCCCCGCCTGTTCATTCATGCCATAGCAGGGCGCAGACAAGGACTCTGTTATCTGAGGCTGACCTCAGTCACAAGATAAGTTGTGAGAGAGATTTTTGGGGAGGGAAACAGACATGGGTTTAGTTTGTTAAACAAACAGCCTGTTGTTTAGCCAGTGTTGAACTGGCTGCAGAAAAAATCCATTTCCCACAAAAAGTTGATCTACCAAACAAAGAGTAGCTCTGGTTCTTATAATTCCCACGTAGCACAGACCTTGCCACCTGTGACAAACAAGAAAGAAAAAGGCTGAGTTTCAGTCAGTTTCTCTTCTGTCCTGTAAAAGCTAGTTATGAGCTTCACTCCTATCAAATATAGTTTTATAAGTGTCAAAATGCAAAGAGGCTTCATATCACTTAGATTCTGCTCTGAGTTGTTGTGCAAACAAGTAAGGCCAGCATAACTCTCCTTTCCTGTGTGCATGTTGAAATTATTACCAAACAGGTCACAACAGAAATGCAGAAAATGCTTGCAGTACAGGCTGCTTCTCTCTCCTGTTCACTGGAGGAGGAGGTCTGGGACGCGTCTCACTGCTTGGTTCCAGAGCCACCTTTGCTCTTAAGTGGATGGGATGCTAGGACAGCAGGAAAAGGAATAATTCTAGTGGTCTCTTAAACCTTTAGTGATGCCATAGCTTTCTCCAAGCCAAAAATTAGAATCTCATGAGTCTCCCCAAACTGGAACTCCAGAAACAATTTTGATCTACATCAAATGAAACATTTTCCTTTTCCATCATTGTACATCTTTTCTGTTTGTATTTCAGATATTCTGTGTGTTTACCTTTTTTACTGCAATTAACATTGCTATACAAAATGAGACTGTGTTTCAAAATAAAAAAGAAAATATATTCTTTTTCACTCCAAGATTCAATTGATGACAAACATCCTCTCTAAAGGGGAAGACATTCTGAAGGTCTCACTTCTGTGCCCTCTCCCCGGTGCACCAGTGAAGGTCATTAACACTCTGAAGTTCTGCAGGAATATCCAGCTGCTGACCACCACCAAGTCCTGCTTCCTTGAAGACCAGAGGTTCACTTCTATACTGGATAAAAGATCACTCTATGTCAAGCCTTCATTCCCCAGGATGTGATTGATAATTGTTGTCACAGGGTCTAGCTTCTTTCCTCTGGCTGAAGGGCAAATTTCAGAACAGGTTATTAACTAATCATAAGTCTAGAACTGGAAATAAGGGACATTTTGGCATGAATTTTAAAACGGATGTCACAAGTTCTCGGCCTTGTAACACTTCTCAGTTCTGCAGGCATGCCCAAGAACACAGCACCACAGTGTACTGTGCTTATGGTAATCACTCAAAAAGCAGTCAGGCTGAATCGTTGTCCTTAACTGCCAGAATGCTTTGGGGACATCTTTTTACATTGTTTGAGTTAGTAATCCTGGCTCAGATTCGGCTGATGAAAGACAGCTTTCATTTTCCTTATCTCACCTGTCATCTATAGATTCAAGCTTGAATTACATTTTATTGCTTAAGACCTGAAGGGAAGGAATGAGCAACCAGCAGCATTCAAAGCTGAGAGGTCTGTGTCTATAGACCAGGCCCAGTACCTGTGCCCTCCACACAGGTAGAAATCAGTCATCCCAACTTGGCTCATTCCCACAACACCCCAGACAGAGGTGTTACAATATGAGACTTGCTTCTGAGCTGGAGTGGGAAGTTTAAAGCTTTATGAAGTTCAGAGGTGACAGAGACAAAAGCACATCAGCCCTCTCCATCTGCTGCTCAGCCCTGGCATCTCTATCTGTCAGTGCAGGTGTGTTTGCTAGCAATAGCTCCTGTATACTTTATCCCAGTGGATTTAGATGCTGGCAGTCCCCAGGAGCAACCCTGGCAGTTGATATCCTTCCCTAGCCTTTGCCCTTTGCCTGACAGTGAGACACAAGGATGCATGGACATCTCCTTTGGGACACCCAATAACCTTCAGGCTTGTGTGAGAGAGCTACCAGCCCAAATATAATAAGCAGTCTATTTGCAACTTGTTGCAGCCATTGAATAGCTTGCCGAAAATTTCCATGCAAATTTCATTCCTGTAGACTTTTAGGGCTATTGCTCTGCTTGTAGTTCAGTGAAGACAGCCTAAAAGATACCGCCATAGCTCTTTGCAAAAGCCCGGCTGCTGCTTCTGCTCCCTGTGGTTTCATTCATTCCTCATCTACTATGACTGCCTTATTCATTTGTTTTTTTGCCAGACCTTTCACATAATTCAGTATCTTAAAATAGCTAGAGTTTGCTCTGCAATTATGCATAATGTTAATTTCTTAATCCAACCAAAATAACTGTAGCTTTCATTGGATCAGATTTCTGCACATTGCTTTCTATTAAGATGTGATCTAGGTATTGCTGGTGCAGTTATACATCCAGAAGAAGAAGACAGAGTTTGCAGAATCCACTGATGACATGTGTGCATAAGTCAAGGATGAAGTTGATTAATATAGGCAAGGCTGCTGCACTCTGGGATGCAAGGGGTCATGAGCAAATCTTTCATGACTAAGGAATTCGCACATGCAGAATTCAATCCATAGTAAACTGCTTTGAAGTATCTTGTACTATGGCATTTAGTGTGGCAGAAAGATTTCCTTGAACCCATAGGGGTAGGGGTATACAAGCAGTTTCAGCCCTAAGAACACTCAGAGACTAAACACTGATAACAGGACTACCTGTTGAATGTTTATAAACTGCTTCCATATAGACCAAAAAGAAAAAGAAATCAAGATGTGGACAAACCTGAAAACTGGGAGATTGAAACACTCCAAGCACACTTGGGAGAAGCACAGCAGACTCTTCAATGTATTCTGCTTCCCTGCTCAGTTCTCTTTAGAGGGAGAAGAGGTCATATTGCAAGAGTATATTTCTGGGAGTTTTTCCCTACAGTTTACAGATGTTTCTTGCTGTAGCTACAGCTGCTAGTGACAAGCATGCCACTACTTTTACTACAGAACAGGGCACCTCACAAAATTGATATCCATGAGCAAAACAACTTTCAAAAGCACACTTATGTCCTACATCTCCAAAAAAACCTTTTGCTCAAGGATGAGTCCAGCTGGAACAGACTCTATGGTGACTCCAGGTCACCAGAAAATTAGTAAAAGCCCAAACGTCTTGAAAACACATTGTTGTAATACATTTTCTATGAATCAGTAGGTAAAATTTAACTTCTTGCCATAACAGAAGAGATCACATTTGCAAGTGAGTATCCTTGATTCTGAAGCAAGGGTAGCAAGGTTTTCACTCCAGACTTCTAATGAGTTTCGTACTGCAAAAATATACACTGATTTCTTGTACTTTAAATGCAGCCTGTCAGAAGCATTTGACCATCAGCGCTGAGTAAAGGGCTTTGGACCTGATATGTAGGCCCATATGCTGTTTTCAAGGCCTCATAGAATCCTCTATAATCACCCGTATCTGCACATAATTGAGTTTTTTCTGCTAGATTTATCCACCACTTGTTCTGGATGGCACGGAGTTTCTGTTGGAGCTTGCTGCATGCAAGATGAAAGGCTGCTTTTCTTACCTGATAAGATGGCTGAGCAAGGTGTGCTTGGTGAGCAGTTCTCTTCTTCCTCAACAATTCCTGGATCTCTTGATTGTTTTCATCTTGATTGTTCTTCTTGAAGGAGAACCCTAAGGATTCTTCAGAGGACTGCAGGATGCTATTTTTAATATGTTGCCTAAGTGCTTAAGGTGTGGAGTGGGCAAAACCTCATGGCAATTGAACTATTGCCAACACATTGGGTAATCCTCACTTTTGAGTTCAGATGGTTTTCCTCAGATGAATTAACTGAGGTGAGAAGAACAAGTGTCTGCAAAGCTTGCAGAATTCACACACTGTTGCTTGACAAATTTGCTTTCATGTTTCCTTTCATTTGCTCAGATTAAAAGACGGAAGAAGAGGGGTGACCTGGTGATTCTTGGCCTACCTCCTAGCAGGAGCACTGGGAGCGCAGATGCTGTCCTTTTCAAATTTCAGACCTGCTCCTCCTACAGCGTGCTGAGTTTGGTGGACTTCCAGTTTCTCGTGACAGTGATGCGCAAAGCAGTTTACCTACTCCAGATCTTCAGAGGCAGCAAGGGAGGACCAGATTGTTTGACAGAGAGAACTACATGGTGGGGGAGACCAGCGACCATAAGAGAAATGGCTTGATTAGGAGGGGAGATGTGTTTTCAAGAATGAACGAAATGCCATCAAGCAGAGCAGAAAAAAAGTCCTCAGAAAAGCTTCCTCAACACCTTAGACATTTTTGACCTATGCCCAAGGACTGTTCTGGAACCTTAACAAAACTGTTTCTTATACTGGCTAAAACACTGAATGAGCAGATTAGAAAGTCTTACTAAGCCCTTCCACTATATGCTTCAGTGAGTATAAGCTGCTGGGAAAAAATACAACAAACAAACAAACAAAAGATACAAAAATTCAAATGGAGCTCCCACAGTTCTTGGTGAAGCAGAAAGACCAGTCAAAGTGAGAGCTTGAAAATTAAAATGTTGACTAGCATTTCCTAGCTGTGTTTTAATCATGGAGGGTTCACCCACACCATCTCAGTTCTTCCATGTGAGACAATCCAGCCACCATGCACATGAAAAACCCCACCCTGTGCTTTCTGCTTTCCCAAGCACCTTCAGGAGAGGCCCTTGTGCCTTTGCAAAAAGATCATCTGAGCAGCACCAAGAAGACCAGATTGCTGCTGTGTCTTCTAGGAGGTGCCTGGGACCATCTGCAGTAGGGGCAGAGAGAATTTATTGGCAATTTGACTTCAAACCTGACTTAGGTTGCTGTCAGAGACTGAAATGGTTAATGATTTATGCATTCCAGGAGTTTGCAGGCTTTGACTTAGCCCAAAAAGGCAAGAAGATGCCTTAGATGGGCTAAGCCCTAAAAAGGCAAGAAGATGCCTTAGAGGGGTTAAGCTCTAAAAAGGCAAGAAGATACCTCAGGTGGGCAGTTGGGCCCATCCCTCCCTCCAGTGCTAAGCCCTAAAAAGGCAAACAACTCCTCATCCCAGGGAGGTGCAAAAGCATGCTGAGGGTATATATATTTATATATATATAAACTGACTGGTGACTTTGGGAATTTGGGTTCTCCTTCTTCCCCACCACCTGCGAATCAAGCATCGCTGGATCCAGTGGGCAGTGACTATATCCATTCCTTTGCACTCTCAGCTTCTTTTTTCCCTTACTCTATCCTGTTTTTTTCTCTCTCCTAAACAGTTTCTCCCGCCCCAAAAGTTATCTCTATGTTGCATCGTTTTATGACAACACCCAAAATGCTAGCATACTTGTTGATACAAAATTGTTAAAATAAACTTTGTTTTCAGACACAGATTATTTAGTGTTGTTTCACTTTAATCCACCCCAAGGGAATTATTGATAAAAACCTGAGTTACCCCCCCCCCCCCCTTTTCTTGGGGCGGGTCGTAACAGTTGCCAGAGGGTCCTTTGGCTGGGAGGTACTTGATTTGTGGTCCCTGTTTTCTGGGTGGACACGTCCCACCACAGAATGACCTTTCCCTGTGAGTGCCAGGCAGTCAGACTAGGGACATGCAATAGAATCAGTAGAAGGTAAATAAACCATACGAAATACACTTCTTCTTTACAAGTACACCCAGCAAGTAGCAACTTCTGTAATTTGATACCACCATGGTCAGAAATGTTTTAGATGAACACATGGACCACAGTTTTACTCAGGGATCTGGACAGGATGGCTCAGAGGGGTGTTCACCAACACGTCTTGTGCAAGAGCTATGGCTGTAGAGTCATTGGAGGAAAAGAGGTCCCAAGGAGGGCTGAGGCTTACATTTGTATCCCAAAAACTTCTCCCATTGCTGCAGCAGGAGATAGAATTTAGGTCTGCCAGCCTGATCCCACTAGAAGATCCTTGCACCCTAATGCATTCCCATGTCTCTGTGCATCAAGGCTTATTACATCTGGGTCTCAGGTGAGCTGCTAGAAGTTTTCTTTATTTGGTTCCAAGACAAGTACTTCACATGGATCCTCATAATCCTTTTAGGGCACAGAAACATATTAGGCATTGATTTGTGAACAGAGCATTGAGCAAAGGGGAGCAAATCTCTCACCCCAGGCCATGAAAGCACTCTGTAGTCTTTCTTGGAGTTGAGCACTGGTATTGTTATTTAAGTGCCTCATTTTTCAAACCATTTAACTAGAAGGCTATTCTCTAACTAGGTTGGATGCAGGGAAATACATCAATCCCCAGTACAGTGTGTTAGATACATGAGAAACAGGAAGGGATATGCTGTAAATGCCGACACCACATGATCATATTATGTGTGCTCAAAGCCATGTACTCTGACACACAGCCAGTCAGTCATGTCTACTGGCAGCTAACAACATTCTGTTCTGGAGGAAATCCTCACCAACTTGAGGTGCTGCGTCATGGCGCGTTTTCTCTGATGGAGAATGCTTCCATCTCTGTCCCTGAACAGAAAGAGCCAGAGCTGCTGCAGATAGTAATCTTCAAAATTATGCTATCAAGATATTTACATGTGTACAGCCTGGAGCAAAAAAAATCAGTGCTGTGACATGGCAATGATGAACCATTAGCTTCCTCAGGAGAAGTAACAGTTCTGCTGTGCTCACCACAGGCTCACTGGCTGGACACAATCAGATGTGATTCAGGACTGTCTGACTCAGCAGCTGTCAAGACTGCAGGTCATATGCCAGTGCAAAAGTCCTGTCAATCTGCATTCTTACATGGAAATACAAAAGGAATGTATGTGATCTACATGATAGCTGTAACGCTACACTATTAATCACATGGGTACATAGAGCTCCCAGGATAAGAGTGTGGATATACACATTGTGGTTCAGCAGAAGAATGACTTTTTTGGCTTCTCCATTTGTAGTCTTCTGTAATCTGCCATACTTCGCTCACCTTATCCCGTAGTAACTATAAGACCTCAGACTGCGGAAGAGTGATGCTGTCTGGAAGGCCAGAAGCCCGCTTTGCCAGCTGTGTGAACCTTTGTGGCACTGATGTTGGATGGATCTTGTCTTGTGGGGACAAGTCCACATCTGATTCCTCTGAGCAAATAGAAAATGCTCACCTTGATCTTCTAGGAGCAGGTATCATTTTGGATGTCTCACTCAAAACTGGGTCATCACATAACTGTCCTATGCAAATTCAGACCTCTGCAACCTATGGAGTTGGGCAACTTGAGGCACCCAAACTCACAAGCCATTTGTTAGATTTTATACTAGTGCTGACTCATTTGCTCCCACAGTATCTGCATCAAGACAGTAACAAGACATGGGCAGAAGCTCAACCTCTCTCAGACATGTTTCCTAAGCAACCTGCAGAAGACAGTTTTCAGAAGCTTTTACAATTCCAGCAGGCTAGGTTTTATGCGCAGGTACCACTGATGTCTTAATGCCTTCAACTGCTAACAACTTTCCTTAGTATCTCTTAATTTATTTGTTCAATATTAATCATTAATTTGTACAAATTCTCATCAGTGTCACTACACCGCTGAATCTCTGTAGTCTTTTATTTACCCTGCTTAGATTTCTTTCACACAGAAGATTGGCATAACTCCCAAAAGACACGAAAATAACAAAGGATTGATTTCCACTGTGACAATTATTTGCCCATTTAAGTTATAAAGCAAGAAAGCCTGGCATGTAGATGACACTGGGTGAGACTGTCTACAGTAAGTGCTTCAGTCTGGAGATTTCATAGGAGAGAAATATACCATCATGTGAATGCAAAACAGTGATAAAAGCAAACAGAATTTATTTTTTGTAACAGTGGGACTTCAACTGCCATATTCTTGCCATCACTGGCTATTCTACCAGCAGTGCAACAACAACTACACAGCTATTTTACCACCCTTATCTCAATTCCTTCTGAATACTATAATACAAGTACTATTTCCTTCTTCCTCCTTTGCAATTATTTCCTCAGATAACATTATCTTCACTTGAATGTAGGCTCTAAGTAACTCAGTAACTCAAAGACAAAACATCACAGTGATGCTGTAGATAAAGCTAACTACACATTAAAAATGTACAAACCAAATGGCGAGGATGATGTAGTGTTGATTATTGGTATCAGAGAACTTGTAAAAACCAGATTAAAAATCATCAGAGTCATAAATTGTCAAATGCAGAATTATTGTCCACTGGGGCATAAACTGTAGTTACTACAATGATGACAATATATTTCCAGTGATTTTTGAAGATCTAATTTCATTCAACCATTACAAGCCTTGCAAAAAAATGGCTGGTATTTGGCTGAAATATCAAAACCCAAAATCCCTAAAGCCAAAACCAGAGCTCTGCTGAGCTTTACTACTGCTGCCAAAGCAGTGATATCTCATAGTGCAATGGACGCAAGGGAAAAGATATGGGCACTTCCTGGATGTTCCCATCACCTATTGTGTTCCCAGTTCACCGGTGAATCCCAGGCTGTAAGGGGCAGCTGAGGAATGGGCAATGGCAGAGTTCCTCATCTGCTTTTTGAAGATCAGAAAACTTTCCTCTACCACTTGCTCCTAGTGGCTGCATGCCAGCAGAGCTGCCAAGCCATGGGCAAAGGCACCCAGCTGCTCAGCAGGAATGTCAGATGGGGAGCAGCCCCAGCCCAACCAAGCACTGGGACATTGACTGTTTGGCAGGGGGCTGAAGAGGGTAAAGACAAAGGAGCAGGAGCTGATCCTGGCAGGATGCTCCTGACATCAAAACATTTATGACACAAATTGAGGTCATAGTAATAAGACAGTTACTATCTATTTCTGTTTGACTGTCTTATTTTTTAGCAGGGAAAAGCAGGCAATGCATTTTTCTGCTTTAAAAGAAAAACTATAGTCTTCTATTCATCAATAATTAATCCTATTTTTCCCTCTTTATTGGCTGCCAACTGTAAGAAACTACAGTCTCTCGAAGGATGAAGTCAGGATCCACACTAAGAAAGAGGATAACTGTCCTACACAGGACAGTGTTTTTTTTGTTCACCATCTGAAAGCAAACACTGACACATATAATGGCAGTAAATCACACAACTGACATTAGCATACAGTAGTCATCTACTTTGAATAGTGCTGTGAAATAATGCAGCACTATCAGAAACAGAAAGAAATTTCAGTTGTATAGTTCTTGATGCAAACTATACAAATCCTCATCTTCAAAGATAATGTAGAAGGTACACAGTGTAGGCTGTATATAAGTCCTAGCCCTTGCCTGGCTCCTTAGTCATCATCTCACAATTCCCACAGGGTGATAGTCTCCTTCCAGCATTCACTGAGTCTGGCATGAGGTCCTTCACGGGCTGCAGGTGGATCTCCGCTCCACCACGGACCTCCATGGGCTGCAGGGGCACAGCTGCCTCACCACGGGCTGCAGGGGAATCTCTGCTCCAGTACCAGGAGTACCTCATCCCCTATCTTCTTCCCTAACCTCAGTGTCTACCAAGTGGTTTCTCTCACATAGTCTCATTCCTCTCTCTGCCTGCAGTTGCACAAGGTTTTTCCATCCCTTCCTTAAAGATGTTGTCTCAAATGTGCTGCCACCATTCCTGATGGGCTCAGCCTTGGCCAGAAGCAGGTCCACCCCAGAACCAACTGGCATTGACTCTGTTGGATGTGGAAAACACTTCTGGCATCTTCTCACAGAAGCCATCCCTGTAGTGCCCTCATCCCCCACCCCAAATTGTCACCACATAAACCAAATACACATAGAAAGTGATCATTTCTCAAAGATGCATTCAGACATACCATGTGAGAGAAAACTGTCTGAAACACTCTCTAGGAGGTGACCAAGGCAGGACTGTACTATGATTTCTATTCCTTCCTGGAACTGGGACTATTAAAACATTATTTGAGAAACAAAAGGAGTGGTATTTTAAGTATACCAGGGAGGCAAGATAAGTTGATGTACCATATAATTTTCTTCAAACCCTAGCTGAAGGGGATAAAACTAAAAGCAACTGTTTGAAATTGTGAAAGAAGACAAAGCAAAACCAGCTAAACAAGGAAGAACCACAGGCAACATTGAAAATAGGGCAGAAATCTTAGTACCTGACAGCATTTAGTTTCAATTAATGTACAGTATTTAATCTCAATTAATGTAGTAACACAAATTATAGGATCTTGGGAATAAAATGTCAAAGAATAAAAGGAGTTCTTGCTGAACAGAGATTTTGTAAGAAATACAGTCACATATCTGTAACTTGTGCTTCTGAGTTCTTCCAGTGCTATAAAAAGGTAGTCACTCAATCAGCTTTGGAATTTCAGGTCTGACACATCTGGTTATATCCAATCCCACACAATTCCTCAATTGCTAGGAGCTTAAAAGAGTACTTCAAGATCAACCTGAAGACAACTGTCAGCAACAGCAAGTAATGAAGAAATATTTCAAAATACAGATATTTTGTTAGCAGTAGCAGTTATTTGGATGAGGAAAATATTGCAAGGTCATAGTCACTTAGTTTAGAGTAGTTCATCAATACAGTGTTATCAAATTATCAAAGCAGTGTTCACATTGTGCCTCTGTGTGACAGATATGCAGACAGTGTTTCTGTGCAAATGAGCAGGTAGTAGAAAAACATGAATTTCTAAGTCTCATGGGTGTAGGTATAGGCAACAATTTTCAGAACAGATTACTGAAATAGATCATTAAAGTGCTAATCTTTGTGATTTAAAAAAACATTCTAACAAAATCTGACATCACCATTGTTCTATTTATTAGGGATGTAATCCAGGGAGTTAATAGAACAGCATGCTGTGGATCCATGTCTGGGATCCCTCATTACAACCTCCTTAGAAATTAGAGAAAGGAAAATATTTAATTTGACTAATAAAATGAAACTTTGATATGCTGCATTTAATGCATGTCACAGGAACTTTGGATGGCCAGTTTGGACACTTATGTACACCTTCTGTCTGCCACTGCTCCAAAAATTTACTTTTGTTTTAATCAAATATCTCATGTTCTTAATATCTGGAAATACAGAAATGCTGGAGCTTTATTTCCATGGTACATTCTAGCATCTCTACGTTATAACAAGATGAGACGAGAACAGATTCTTGGAGAAAGCTTTTGTAAGTAAAACCAACAATCCTGTTTCAAACTTTTATATGTGATTCAAATGGTAGAAGTAAAGTAGAGTTTCTGAACATTTCTTTATCCCCCACTGAAAATAGTTTATTAGTGAGAAAAAAATACTTGATCACAGGTTTAGATCTATGGCTTTGGTTCTATATGATACCCTGGCACAAGACTAACTTTAAATTTGTGAGCAGTCCTCTAAATTAAATTATTCACATTTCTAAATTAGTTATCCCATAAATAATGAGTCCTCTTTATGATTACCAAAGAAATTAAAACAATCGCTGGCAATCAATCCAGTCACTATACAAGTTAGATGTACAGTCTGTATCTTTCTTCCACCTTTCCTGCAATTCTAAAAGTTATTCTTAATTTGTGAATAAATTCTAATAGCAATGCATTAAACAGATGTGAAAATGGTGAGAGACAACTGATTATCAAATGCTATCAATTTCCTTTTTCTTTTATTGCCCCAAAATTATATCTCCCCTTAAAAAAAATCATTCAAACAAAAAAAACATTTTACCATAGCTATATTAAGCAGAAATAAAAATCCAAGCATGGAAATTTCTAACTATCTCTGGTTACACTTTGCCACGATAGATGATCTGTGCTCCACAGAGCGTGTTCCTCAAAACTCAAGGTTCCATTTAGGTTTTCATTACCTGGGCTATCACAGTAATTTCAAAATTCCCTGTTTCTGAAAAGGGGATTATTTTTACACAGAGTTGCATTAGAAATCCTGCATTACAGGTCTTTTATTCTGTGCATTTCAAAAATGCTTCAGGCAGAGGAATATATTTTTCTCATATTCCATATTTTTGTCCTATGCAAAAAAAAAAAAAATACAGCCACATGTAAAAACTGACTGTGACTTCAAAATGCTGCATTTAACTGAAAGAACAAGGCTTCAAAGGTCAGTCAGCTACAATATATACTGAAATGGATACAAAACAGTGACACTGTTGGAAAAAGTAATAGAATATTGATCTCCCTACTATTAGTGTATCAAAAAGGTAGAGAAAGCGATAAATTATCATCGTCTGTCATTGGAAGGATACTTGGGTCCCAGTAAACAAATGCAGAGTCTTTCTTCTAGATCTCTTCTATTGCTGCTTAATGCTGATAAAACGCTAGTTCTTGGATCAAGCCCCAGGATTGGAGGCAGTACATCAATATACAGAAAGTAGACAGAGAATCTTCAGTCCTAAGGCTAATTTAAGGATTCTTCTTACAGAAATGCTTTGTGATATCCATGCATATGCTTGTGGCTTTTCTGTCCTGCGTCTCACTATAAAATTGTAGGAGGAAAGCTAAGATCCATTTCTGACTTTTATATTTATTTAGAATTATCTTTATCATCACTGCTCTCTCCATTTTTTTAACTAATTGTAGGCAAGTGTTTATCTATTTAGCTACTAAGCTGACTACCTGATTTTACGAGCCCGTAATGCTCTGCCTCACTATCATCACTATTTGTAGGCCAGCTAGGGATGATCCTATGATCCATGTGAATAGACACATATGCTGCCCCTAACCTGAGTTGCTGGTGGTCAGTGTTGACCACAAGCACATCCCATTCTATTCAATAACCCGTAACTTGCTCTCTCCATAGAGTTGCAGAGCAACTGGGCAACAGTTAGTAAGAGGGAGAAAAGGTGGGAGAAAAAAAATTACCCGGAAGACCAGCATTTATTATCATTGCTGCTCTTGCCAATGAACTTAATGCACAAATCTAGGTTGCAATAAAACAGAATGCAAATTGAAAAACTAAAACAATCAGAGAAAGCGACATACAGGAACACATGCCCCATGATCATTGATTGTTCTTATTTAGTCATGAAAATACTAATCCTTCAGAAGACACACACCTATGCATCACATAGTGCATCAGTTAATGCACCCAAGACTCTACTCCTTCCTTTTAAGGAATAACTAAGCATCTGACAGCATACTCCAGCTGTAACACAGTGAAGTCTGCCCACAAGTACAATAAGGTGATAAAACAAGGCAACACGGCCCCCAGCAGAACCACAAGAAAAGAAAGACAAGGGGCAAAAAAGCAAGAAAAAAAGCAGGAAAAGAAAGGCAAGAAAAAAAACCAAGAGATACACCAGATGAGGGCAAATATGCCAAGCTGCACCAGAATAGCAAAGGAAAGGTGATTATGGACTCAGGTCAAGGTGAAAATAAGATAGCGCTGCTTAAGAACAAAGGGTAAAGACCCAGTTTGGGCAGATGGGAGAGAGAAGGGTCAGGAAAGCACATAAGGGAAGAAGAGAAAAGTAGGAACGGGATTTGCACTAAGCCCACTAGTATGGTGGTGGGGTGGTCTCCAGGGCCTCTTTCTCTCCTTGCTCAAGTGTGAGACAGTATAAAGCACTAAAATGTATGCCAGTGCTTTTCTGTGCTAGATTTGTCAGTACTGCAGTCACTGCGATGCACATCTCCTCTAATCTACAACAGTATTTATTAGCAATTACTCATGTAAGAACTGGAAAAGGGTAGGTGATGTGTCATGGATTTAATATTGGTCCCACCATGCCTAGAGACTGCAGACCCCTTGCTAGTTTATAAAAAGACTAACAGGTAGAGCCTGAGGTAAGAGCAAATTAGAACAAATAATTTTAGAAGCAAATGTCAAATTACAAAACCTGTTTGGACTTCTAAACCACAAAGAATTGGAATGTGATCTAAATGTTGCTTTGCTCTAACACGTCTTTGCAAATGGAAGATTAGTAATACAAATCCATGAAATGTGTTGCCTTGTGCCTATTTCTTTTTTCTAAACCAAACATCCAAAAATATTATCATTCTATATTTTCCATTTTACACATAACAAGCCAAATTTTCAAGTGAAATCAAAAGGTCATTTTCAAAAAAATACAGAACAATTACATGGCTAATTTTTGTTCAGTTACCTTGACAGCACCTACATAGCAGGTAATTTTTCTTCCAGATGGGCTATTATGTATCACACAGATACAGAAATGCAACTGATCTTACACAGATTGTAGCTCTTAGGGATTTGGTGCCTTTCTGATAAGTAGAAATAAAAGGCACAATGAAAACCCATTTCCCTACTCCTTCTTTACTATTGAATTCATGCATGATTTTAACATTTTAAATATTTTCTGAAATCAGGTTTAGCTCTAACAGTTCTTACAAGACATTCGATTATAATAAGAATTTAATCCAGTAACATTGAGTTTCTCAGGAACTCTACTGAATTTACTACCAGGTCTATTGTTCTCATCTATGCACTTCTATGCAGATGTCCCCTTTTTATTTAATTCTCGTTAAAAGAACTTCTGTAGTTTTGCTTGATTCCCATTGATTAGAGTGGTAAAGAATGCTGTGCATCAATCATTGAGCAGTACAGTAACTCCATTAGCCCTGCAGCTGCTGCTGCAGATGCAACATATGCACTCTCACAGCAAGCACAACTTTCTTAAAAAGCTGTGATGGTGCGTGGCGATGGTAGGATTCCTGTTCCCTGCCTGGGGCAGGTAACGATGCTTCAAGATCTAGGCAGCCTCTTCACTGTCTTCATCCTCTCTCAGCACAAGGATTTTACAGGGAGTTTTATGAATCACCTCCTTCTGAGAAATAGCACCTTTCAAGTCATATTTGAAGACATCAGAAGAGTTTTTTTCTGGTTCAGTTGTTCCCTGTTTGCCCCAGGAGCTCTGGAGAAGGCTGCAGAGCCAGCCCTCCATCTTGTGGGTCTGCACCATCTCCAGCCCGCTAGGATGAGGGAAACACAGACTCTCTAGACTGCAAGTGCTTTCTGGGTGCTAATAGCACAGCCTAGATGGAGAGTCCTCTTGTCAAACATACTTACTATTTTTCAGACAAGCAGAATTGGTCTATTTTCTCAGGTGGGTCAGTAAGTCAATTATCCTCCCAAGCAGCTCATTTACAATTAGTCATTTACAATGGAAGGGCCAAGATGAGGCATAGGCTCTCACAGCTTCTGTACCCGACTGTGGAGTCCATGCATGTGTGTCCTTCAAGGGGAGGAGGGCAATGACAGTGTCCCCACTCTGCCTGCCCCACTCTCCAGTGAAGGCAGGCACTGGAGGACTGGGAGCAAACGCTGGCACAGCCTTTGTCTGGTCTTATGGCAGCTGGCATGGAGCATACTGCAGAAGCAGAAACAAAGCTGGGCTCAAGAATGGGTTCAATTTTGCCCTTCTGGTCACCCAGAACTCAACTCCAGTTAAATGAAAATGTTTTGCAGAATTTACAGAAATTAAATTCATAAATAATGTCCAACAGTGGATTATCAAAGTGGGTGGCAGACCATAACAAAGATTTGACAAAATCCACTTCTACACTGGTATCGCAGGAGCTTAACTAAAAGTATTGGTTCTTGCTACTATATTTTAGAATTACCGTAATTTATGGTCCTTGCTTCACAAAGTTGCCACTGTTTCCTGATAGTGAAAGGGAGAAACAATATATATTTTTAAAATGTGTTTTTACTTTTTTATCTAAGAGAATGAAATCTACTCCCAGTCCCTATAGTACCAGCCTTTTGGAGGGCTGACAGCTTTCAGGGGCAGAGAAATGCAGAGAAGACAAAACTTAAGAATTAGTAATTGGTATGGATACAACGGGTAAAATATGAGAAAAGTCTAAGTGGCCATCTTACAAAACAGATCAATTCTGCGTTTATGCTGCTGACTGCAGAATCATTCCCTATGGTTTTTGACCACTGAGCCCTGGCTGTGGGAAAATGCCCCACCTCTTGCTCTGCAGCCCCAAGTCATCTGGAGCACTGAGTTGCAGGGCACTCAAGAGAGAAAGCAGAGACCTGAAAGCAGGGAACTGATTTCTCCTCCTAGATTAAAAAGTTAAAAAAAAAAAAAAGGATTTCTTCATTTGGATGAAAGGCAGACATGTGAGTCAATGCCTGACAGCCTTGTTCTAAAAACCAGGTAGAAGGCTTAAACAGTCACTTTTATGTGTTTTTATGGACTTTGATTTTTTTCCCTGCACTATCAAATTTTTACAGCACCAGGATTTTGCCAACTGTGTGTGATACCAAAGCAGAAAGTTCTGCCAAAGGATTTACTTGAAGGTAGAGGAAGAAAGAAGGCAGTGTTCTTCAATTTTATGTCCAAGATGAGCAGTTTATAATGTCTGCATATTTAATGCACTTTGCATTGTTCTTGCATAATTCCAGCCTTGCTTTGGAAGCAAATACATGACTGATCATCTCAGTTGCGTTCAAAAGGTTCCATTTCTTGACACCAGCTGACATTTTTTGAATTGTTTACAGTGAGACATTGAAGCATTCATTACATGTCTCCTCAAAGCTTAACCTTCCAAGGTGAATGTCTAGGTTTCCTGACACTGGAACATCTCACCCAAAGACTGTTTGCAGGAGCCAAACTCACCCTTATGGCCCTTCAAACCAATCGCTGCCGTTCCATCAGCCTGCAAGCTCAGACAATTGAAAATTTGTGAAATCCAAAGAATATATTTTTTTCTTAAGGCAGGAAAGTGTCAAGCTCACTGTGAGAACCTCTGAAAGACAAACAGATAGAGGGTCTGCAGTGAACATCTTCCTCACCAGATGCAAATCTTCAAAACTGCCATATCAGGGAAGACACAGTTTGGTGCAGCAGACCCAGCTCGGGTCACGCCTGGGTCACTGCATTGATTCAAGACTGTGGATTAGAGTCTTACCTCTCCAAACTATTTTATGCCCTGCAGTGAAATACAAGTATCGTACTTGATGCATTGTTTGGAAATGTAATTGATTTTAAAGAGCTCGCAGTCTCTTGGATGAAGCCACTAATAGCACGGAAATCTGTTATCTTCATTCTAAAACTTGATGAATGCTATAAAGAACAAAACTCTACCTAACAATCTAATGAGTGTTTCTTTTTTGTATTTTCCTGTTCAGAAAACCTACATAAAAAGTAAGAAATTTATATCATGCTCTGATGAATCAGGTAATGTGTTGAGGGTATACTGGCAGCATAAAGTGCACATTGCCCTATATCAAAACAGAAAAGTGTATGTGTGTGTACATGACTCTTATCTATGGACCTAAACACATGCAAAAGAGAACATGGGTGCAACAAGGTAAATACAACAAGATAAATGCATGTCCAGATTCAGCACAGGTTGGATACTAAACTTTACAAGTGTATGTATGCAAAAAAAAAAAAATTATTTGTCTTCATCAGTTTCACAAGCTTTGCTCCATATATTCTTCTGGAAGAAAAGCTGAAAGTCTTATGTATAACTTATCAAAATATGCAAACATATAAGGAAAAGAGAAACAGCACTAAAGAACCCCAAGCAATCTGGCCAGTAAAGCATGCTGTGGTGTCCTTGACAGCCTTTCAGAGAGCTATAGAACTGGCTTAACTGGTCAGCCATATGCACAAAACTTTAGAAATATTTTCTGCTGTGCAGCATATAATCTGTAGATCAGTTCTTTTCTGATGGAGCACAAGCTGTGACAGTCCCATATTTTATGCATAGTAAACCACCTGTGTTCCTGTAAATCAATCCATCTGGTATAAATTAGAGTCTCCATGAAGGGAACTATTGGTTCTTGGGGTTTTTTATTCATCACAGAGGAAAATGTAAATATACTCTTTCTCTTTGTTTTTTGTTTTGGTTTTTTTTTCTTAATTTATCACAGAAGGAAACATAAATATACTCTTTCTCTTTGAAAATGAACATGAAGAAAATATGGCAATGCAGTGAAAGGAAAAGCACAGCATTAAAAACATGCATGACTATAACATTTTTTCTCTCCTGTCTCACAGGATATACAATGAGAGGTCATTTCACATCCTTATATTATCTCAACAGCACAACTGTATTTTGCATACAAAACCCAAGGGAGAAATTACTAGAGAGAAACTCCAGAGAAATCTATGTCAGCTTACCACATGGCTTTTTTGATCTGCAAAAGGGACTTTCTTCAACATCACACAGCATGAGCCATCAGTTGCAGATTTAATGATCTAAGCCACAGCCATTGCCACTCACAAGATTAGGATTTGGGCTCTGCACATACTACTGTACAATCTGAAGGGTGTAGGCAAAGCATCACTCCCATACTAGCTGAGCTAAATAAAGGAGTCTCATGTTTTGGGCAATTCAGTAAGGAATAAGATTTTCTGACAAATGCAGCTATGCCTTTTTTTTTCCTTGCAGAATAGATATTGGTAAAGTGCCAAATAATGTTTTGATAATGATGTTAAAGGACAGTTTTAAACCAACTCTTTATCCCACAGGTTTGCTAGGCCTGGAAATAGAAAAGAAAAAAAAAAAAGAAAAACCAAACCCAACCCAAACCCAACTATTTTATTTTACTCATAGCTTATGCCTCAGTCCAGCAGTTCCAGGAGCACCATGTTGATACTGTTGGCTAAGCCTTAGTACTTGAGATAGTCTCAGACACTTTACTGATACATACAAACAATAATCCCACAATAATATTGATTTCTAATTCCAATGACAGCGTCTCTATTACTAATACAAGCACCAGTATCAGAAAGATGCTGAGTATCTCAAAAAATAATTCATGCTGACAAAAAATTGCTAGGATTGCCACAGACTGCTAAAGGATATAATTCAGGAGCCTGGAGTTGGCACAAGGGATGGGGACTTTGCTCCCCCAGACTGGCTGCACCAAGAGCTGCCAACACTGCCACAGTGTTTCGCTAAGGAAGTAATGCCTTTTTCCCATTTAGGCAATGCAATTGACAGATCTCAGGGTCTGTCACCCAAGTGGAGAGAATGAGTACCGAATTGCACAGAACAGCCCTCAGACAGGCTGGCCTTGATCCAGGGGAGCAAGGCGTGCTGAACACAGTGAAGCTGCAGATTGGGCTCAAGCATTTCACATGCAGCCCTTCATGAAACACATGTGGGGAAAAAGCCCTCTCGTGAGCATGCAGTTTTCTCCACATTGTAAAACATCATCTGTGCCAGAAAACTAACTGTACCCTGAGACGTATCAAAAGAAGGTGATCAGCAGGTCGACGGAGGTGGTTCTGCCTCTCTATTCCACTGTGATGAGAAACCACCCAAAGCATTGCATTCAGTTCTGGGGCCTTCAGCATAAAAGCTTATGGACCTGTTGGAGTGAGTCGAGAGAAGGGCCATGGAGATGATCAGGAGCACATCTCCTGTGAGAACAGGCTGAGAAAGTGGGGGTTGCTCAGCCTGGAGGAGAGCAGGCTCTAGGGAGGCCTTCGAACAGCCTTCCAGTACCTAAAGGGGGCTACAGAAAAGCTGGAGGGGAACTTTTTACAAGGGCATGCAGTGATTGGACAAGGGGGAATGGCTTCAAACTGAAAGAGAGTAGGTTTAGATTAGATATTAGGAAGAAGTTCTTTACTGTGAGTGTCATGAGACATTGGAAGACATTGCCCAGAGAAGTTGTGATGCCCCATTCTTAGAAATGTTCAAGGTCAGGCTGGCTAGGGCTTTGAGCAACCTGACCTAGTGGAAGGTGTCCCTGCCCATGGTTGGGGGAACAAGAGGATCTTTAAGTTCCTTTCCAACCTAAACTCTTCTATGATTCCATGCAATTATTTCTCTGCAGATTATAAAATCAGGTAGAGTCACTGAGAAGCACAACAGAAGTAAAAAGTGACGTTGAAGAATGTCCTTATATCTATGAAAAAATGTCTTTCTGTCCACATGTGTCCCATGGTTTTGATTCCCCTCCCATTGCTTATGGTAATTACAGACACATAACAAGTTCCACAGTGCAAGGCAAGTTGCATTAATTCATACTGCTATTGGCTGAGTTTAGTTTGGTTTTTTGCAGTTTTTTTGTATCAGTGTCTGACAAACAGTGTTGCAATTGCCAAGGGTTCTGGTGAGAGCAGCACAATTCTTCTGCAATGTCACCCAGTGTGGCCAGGAATGGTTGTAATCTCATAGACAAGCATTTAACTTATGCAGTGCCCTTTAAATCAATGTGCTAGGTACATACATTAATAATTAATATTGAAAAGCAATATAAAAATATGACAATGCTGCACATTTAATCCAATACAGTTACACCAAAGCTGAATTTGGTCTGCTGTATTGACTTTTGCAGTTAAAAACAGAAGCACAAATAACGCAGCAAATGAAAGAAAGAAAGAAAACAAATATTTTGCCATGGGGAAAATGAACCCAATGACTGAAAGAATAACTGTATGAAAGGATAGGTTAAAACCCAAAATACAAAACACACATTTCTGTGTACACAAAGCATTTGGAAAGCTTGTGCAGTGCTATGGCAGTATTTCCCTTACAAAATTATGCATGCTGAAGAAGAAAGGCAAAAACCAGCTTGTGGTAAGATGAGTGAATCTCAGCAACAACCATGTTCACTGCAGTGAAGTACACCCAGCTTTTGTTTTAATAAGCTCTCTGAAGCTGGAATTTTCACAAGTGCTTTTAAATTAGCTCTGCACCATCTTTGTTGTATGAGGGCAGGCTGTGTGTGCATCTATTACCCGCATAATGAATGTCAGAAAAGCAGAATACAAATTCAAGCTGTGGCCAATTAAAACTGGACTGGAAAATGTGCCAGGGGACTGTAGAGCAGCCACAGCTCTCTGCTAGTTACTGGCAAACCCATGGTCTGTGCTTTCAACTGTGGACTCATGCACATCCCTATCCCCCAACCAGTGCCAAAGCAAACACACTGTACATTGAGAGTTTTCCCTGCCAGCTTCACCAAGGATTTGGTTTGCCAAGTGCTGCACTTGGAGGGATTGCAGACCCCAGCACAGCTGAAGTGTGAGATCATTTCTGGACAAGACAGTCCCAGCCTACAAGTGCTCCCCACTTGCTTGGATGCTCAGTCCTGGGAAAGAAATACTGGAAAAAAACAGTTTGCACTGAGACAAAACCAAATTAAGCAACACAAACCTTATAAAAAACTTTACAGTCCATATGATCAGAAATAAACCTTGGGGTGTCTCTGTCTTCCTGTACCCTGTAAAATCCTCATCAATCCCCTGCATCACTCATCCTTAATACTTGCAAGCGGGTTCAATTTTGAAATAGTGAATTACTGGGAGACAGAAAACCTTTCCCAAGTCAAAAAAAATCAGATATTCATATTCCTCCACTCTATTATAGTTTACTTGCCTCAAAGTTAATAGCTCCTCCATGTAGGTTACACACAAAAGTTTCCAATATTCTTTCCTTCCCCATCCCCGTGCACCATGCAGTATCTGTAACCTTAAAGAGATAAAATAGTCCAGCTGCTCCAAAATATTCAAAATTAACTCACAAAAGTCACTGTGGTCTTTACATTTCATGCTACAGCTTTTCCCTTAGAGATACTAAAAAGTTCAGAGACAGACAAGAGCAGGCTTGCAGAACTGAGCAAGAACAAACATGAACTAATCATTGAAGACAGCATAGTAAGCAGCAATTTCTTTTAAGACTGGTTTAATTAGAATAAAAGATCTTCTGTGCTCCAGACGTAACACTTGATCAAGATGACATGATGCATTTGGATCACTTTAGGTTGGAGGAAAGAACCATTATGGAATAAACATCCCTTTTCCTATGGATTTTTCGTATCAGCATCTCTTCTTTTACATCATATATTGCAATGGTCCAAGCTGTGTTGCACAGGTGGCTTTTCTGAGGAAGGAAATAGCATTGGACAGACAGTAAGAAGCATCCAGGGGAACCCCAGTACTTAAAATTTCAGGTTTTGTGCCCCTGCTTTACAATTCAATATTTCCCAGGAGAGAGACTAGTGATGCCTTACCCTGTGGCACAGGAGTACTGATGTCTCACAGTCAGTGACAGCTGTGAAAGTGAAATTTGCATCTCTTTCATTAGCAGCAGCCAAGAGGAATTAGGTACAAATGGATAAAGACACCTTTAGCCTTTTAGTGGAAGCTAATATGTCATTGCTGTTTGCCCATATGATCTCCTACCTTTATAAAAGACTATCACGGCCTCACATCTATATATCCAGCTCTAGCAAAAGTTTCTGCACATTTGTAGTGCTGGGCATCACTCCTCAACAGGTAGTAATAGGAAGTCAAATAAAGGAGTATTGACACCTGGCAACATAAAGAGGCCAGAAGTAGCAGCTGGAGGATGCTAAGAAGGGATGAGATCTGCCTTTCCGCAGACTATGGCTGGGACATAGAGGACTCCTTGCCTCAGAGGCATTTTAACACAAGTGTTGAAGTGTGAAGTGTTGAAGTGTGAAGTGTTGAAGTGCTCCCTATCCACCATGAGACTTTGAAATTTCTCTTGCCCAGGAATGAGCATTGGGTTTTGGGTGAACCATGGTGGTGACATGGGTGGTACCCTAGCGCTGGTTTTCCCATCTTTGGCCTGTCTTAACTGAAATGAAGGGTAAGAGTGTTCACCATAAGATGAAAGGAAAAACAAAGGAGACTTTGTTCACCCACACACCTGTGAGGCCAAAGCTCCCATTTACCCAGTTTTCTGGGCAGGGTAGAGGGTTGCAGGGGTAGAGAAATGCTCTTTCTTTATCATCTGCAAGAAAAATATTTTCACCCCAATCGCCACACCTTTTAGCAACAGTTTTGCTGTAAAAGCAAAGACGCTGTCTGGCCCTGCTCTATTCTCACAACTTCTCTACAGTTCAAGGACTCTGCTTCATGGCCTCCAATGTAGTCTCTTGCTGGAACCATCAGCAGCAGCAGCAGGCCTTAGACAGGAATGGTCTGCTTGGTCTCACCAGGTCCATCACCAAGGTATGATGCTGTGGCTGGTAGAGGAAGGAGGGTATGAATGGCACAAGGGGCTCATGATTCAGGGATGTTCAATCAGCAGCTGAAGAATGAAGTTAGCACACCACTGTAGAACCAAGGAGAGCATTTTATACATTGGCTGTATGAAAATTGTATCACCATTTTCCCAAACCAAAAGCTGCTTTTATGGCTTGTGCAGCTCCATACTGCCACACAAATAAATGCCTTCATCCTGAGTGTGCTATTTTTGACTGGTATAGAGTTAATTTTCTTCATAGTGGTTAGTATGGGGCTATGTTTTGGTTCTGTGCTGCACACAGGTTGATAATATGCTTTTATTGTTTCTGAGCAATATTAAGCCTGCTCAGTAGGCTTTTCTACTTTTCTACTTTTCGTACTGCCACGCTGGCAAGGAAGCTGGTGGTGCATGGGAGTCTGGGAGGAGACACAGCCAGGACAAGAGACCCAAACTGACAAAAGGGATATTCCAGACCATATAGCAACATGCTCAGTATATAAATTGTAGGGGAGAAGGAGGAAGGGAGGGGGTGACATTTGGAGTGATAGTGTTTGTCTTCCCAAGTAACCGTTAAATATGATGGGCCCTGCACTCCTGGAGATGGCTGAACACCTGCCTGCCCATGAGAAGCAGTGAATTAATTCCTTGCTTTTCTTTGCTTGTGTACACGGCTTTTGCCGTGAGCTGTCTTTATCTCAACCCATCAGTTTTCTGCCTTTTACCCTTCCGATTCTCTCACCAGTCCCACTGGTGGGGAAGTGAGCGAGGAGGCTACATGTGACTTGGTTGCTAGCTGGGGTTAAACCATGATACAGGGCCAACAAGGAGGCCCAGTACCCAGCCTCTTCCAGAGGTCTCCTCCAGTGCCATACCTAGGACCATCAGCCCCTCATTCATTCCACTGCATTTTGGACAAGCTTTCAAGAGCAGGGTCACAGGATTGCCACTGCAGACAGGGATAAAGGTTTTCACTGACAAGTTTGCTGTGTTTGGTTATTGTTCCACTGATGCTTTCAAAGATCCGAAGTTACTGTATTTTTGTCCTGTCAAGTGTGATGACCAGCATTAACCTTTTTCATGCAAATCAATCATCTATTTATTTCCCTCTCCATGTACTGTCTTCAACAACAGATTGATAATGAGGACACATAGACAGAAAGAAACTGAATGATTAGGCCTTCACCTCAGAGGGTACTGTAATATCTGTCCCAATTTTCTTCCTTTTATCTCTGTTCTTAAGCATTGCCTTTCTCAAGGATAAAGAAAAAGGAAAGGAGAGGCAGGGGAAAAGACTGTCTTCCAGAATTCTGGCCCAGTGCAGAATTTTTATGCTTAGGCTCAGCTGTAGAAACAATTTCTGGTATTCACACACAAGGCTACAGTCAAAGATAATTGCTTGGCTTGGTTACTATATCTTAATGATCTCCCAAGCTATGTGGCACCATGGAGCTGTAGTGCCCAGCGTCTGTCGGCTGGACATACTTGAGCACACATACTTTGGGGTGTCATATTTTCTATACGCCTTTGTCTTCATAAAAGGGGAAAAAAATTGCCCAACATGGCAACAATGCCTCAGAGATTTTCTGGGGGCAGAAGTGTCAAAGGGCAGGGAGAATGTTAATGAAATTTGTGAGGCAACAAAAGGAATTTTTTATTTTTCTCCAATGATAGCTGAGCTTTCACACTGGAGCAAGAGGAAAAAAATCAAAATTAATAAAGCATAAGATACAAGATATTAAGTCAGAATTATAGTGCTGGAGCAGAGTTGTCCGGAGAATGAAATATGCTATAAATTAACCATCTGATTGCTATCAGAGCAGAGCACTGACATCTCACAAAATTTCTCTCTACAGCACTTCTCCTTTCATTCACAGTTTGCCTAATTCAGCACTTTTAGTATTGGAAAACAATCTCATTCCCTCATTGTTGATATTTTAATACACAGACTTGCACTCCTCTGGCAAAGGGGTGGGAGCAAAGAAAGCATGCCTATCGCTGCATAATCAGATGAGATGACTTCAACAGGATTGATGGATCGTCCCAATGATCTCTCTTGCTGCTCATGGCTCATGTCTCTAGTAGCATTTATTAATCCCAAGGGCAGGTCATGGTCAGGGAATGACACCTGCGCTAACTGTTCAGGGATGGGACAGTCTGTGCCAGGGTACAGGTGCTGCTGCCTCCCCAGCGTGGGAAATGCAAGATATTGATGTTTCTCTCCTGCCAGTCATTGCTGGAGTCTCACCATGGACAAACAGAAGCATCTGCATCTCAGAGATTTACTTAAAAATGTAAGGTGAGATCTTATACTTTTTGATACTTTCCTGCTCTTTGAGGGCAAGGAAGATACCTGAAAACTACATTTATACCTCAGTAACACAGAAGAATTGAGAAATACAAAGCCATGTTTGATTGGAATATATAACACTTTGGCACCTGTGACCAAAGCTTTATCATACAAGGAAAAAGGGATGAAGAAGAATATATTAGGGATACTTTCAGTCTGGAAATACGTAAATCAGACAGCTAAGTGGTTCACAAATACCACCTTTCTTTAATGTTGTTGACAAGAAGTCCAGTAGTCATCTAAAATTTGTGTTGTTCAGAAATAACTCGCGAAGTAATTTCTGTAAAATATCTTTATTCTCACAAACAACTGTTTGGCATTCAAAATTGTTTTTTTGTGATTCATCTGGCTAATGAGCCCAAATCATTGCTTTGGCTATGGCAAGGTTTAGACTCAGATTGCTGTAGCAAATTCATTCACTTAATAATTCCAAAACCACTGAAGTTTCCCAACATTGTTGCAAACCATTCACATAATCCCTATGTGTCTCTGATGCGGAGCCAAACAGTGCTGCTCAAAACCAGCAGTGAGAAGCCACGCCAGATCAGCTAAAAGCCCCTCAGCGTGGCTATGACTGTCCCCCACCTTGGGGACCTCCACTCAATGAAGCGAATGGAGCTGGACAGATGGTGTTGCTAGTGCAACGCCTGAGTGGTTGTGAGTTGCCCTGCTGATTTCCTGAGCAGATACCCCAAAGCTCATCAGACAGTCACAGAATGGGAGGGACAACACACTTCTGCTCCTCGTCACCAAACAGGGAAGTCCCAAGCACATATGTTCAGCTCAGAGGACACTTTGCAGCACCAGTGTGTCTTGAGGCCCCAAGACTGAGAATCAGTGAAACACTGCTCGTATCTTCCTGACCCCAAATTATCAGAGGACCAAATAGAGAGTGTGATCATACACGAGAGAACCCAACCTGCCAATAACACATGGACTCCAACACTTCTGCAGGTGCCTTTGGCAGCAGATTCATTCTCTATGCTTTATATAAGATCATTATGTAATTCCTTGGAAAAAATAACTGAAAACAAGAGATGGGTGATAAGAAAGAACCAAGGAAGGCTGAAAAGAAAGCAGGATAGATTTTCTGCTTCTTCACCCATATGCTTGTATGAAGAATTACATACTTTTAATTGTGAAACCATTTCTTAAGCATAGTCTAGCCCATGAAACTCACTACGCAGCTTAAGTTTAAAAAGGAGAGTATTTTAATTACAGTGGCCTTCTTTAGAACTGCTTTGAAAGTTACTGGGAAAAGGTATTATCCAGGAGCTACATGTTCCTCCATCATTAAGGTCAGAGCTTTGCAGGATCCAAAACAATAACTGAACTACATTGTGAACTACCATTACAGTAAAAGATTTAATTTAAAGAGCCATGAGTTTTGACAATTATATAAGCTTTCATTATTCACAGCACACGCCTATTTCCTATCAAATGGGATTCTAAAGAAACTTCTTTTCTGGAAAGGCTAATCTCTGATTGCCCATTTCAGAGCCTTTTCATGTGTGCCTCAAAGATTCTTCAATTATTGCTGAAAACTAGATTAGATCCACGACTCATCCACTGTCACAATTTCCAAGATCCTATTACAAACAAGTATAATAAAAAGTATTGCAAAACCAACTTAGATTCTGCTTAAAGGAATTGTTTGGGGTTTTTTTACATGTTTAACATGCTCACATTAGTAACTATATACCCAGCCAATAAATTCTCTGTCTTTGTCCTAGAAGTTTGTCCATCATGCAGTTCCTTAACAAGGAGACTATTTTCAAGGTATTAGTCAACACTGAAACATCCATTTCAACTGAAGATACTTTAAAAGTTTAAGTAGGTAATCAAATGGTAACCCCTGTTATTAGCAATGTAGTTGCTACAAGATGCTTGCCTTGGCTATGTGACTGACAGGAGATGTGTGAGAGTATTTACTGTACATCAATTTCCAGCTACGCAGGAATTCAAAAAATGTGCAGTAACAAAAATCCCTCTTTCTTTGATAATTAAAAATTTAATACCAGCAATCCTACTGGTAAAAATGAGTAATGATCCAAGTAGTTCAACAAAAGAGAATGCATTTGTTACCACTCAGAAATACTCAAACTGAATATATGGTCTTCTGTATAAAGCTTTCCTTCATAAACATATCTCAGTGCTTCATTCAATATTTCTGCCATACAAAGAATTAACTTGTATCCTTACAGATGTCATATACTTAAAAGACCTTTTAACTTCTGAAGAACATTATTTCTGTACAGGAAAAATTATCATTAAATATTTTTGCTTATGTTTTTTACCACAAGTTAAATATAGCTGCTTTTGAGTTTCACAAAGTAAACCACCCCAAATGTCCATTTTCCACTAATGAAGACATTAATCCAAAACATAAAACTTCTCTTAGTTCTTATTCTTCTTGGTCTGAAGTATTTAGAGCTGAGCTTCTATTGGCAAATGAGTGGTCCCCTGTCTTGGGTGACTGTATCCTATTTCTTTGATTTATTTCTTAGCATGAAAATCTTTACTGACAAGAAATCGATTCTCAGAGAAGAGCTAAATTGCACATGAAAACTGCATATTTGAGATTCTGGCAATTAAGACATTGTACCACTGCTTTCCCACCTGTGATGCTCATAATGGAAGGGTATGCAGAGGAGAAGACTTATATGATGGGTCGCTGTAAGTACCAGGGGTTTGTGGATATGGGCACTCAGTCCAAATGACCCAGAGAAAAGGCTGCCAGGCAAGACTGTGAATGCTGCTGCAGCCAGCTGCCTCCAACAGGCTCACAAGCTTTGGGGACACCTTCCCAGAGGTCGGTGCAAACACTGGCCCAGGGGCAGCAGCCAGAAAGCAGCGGAAAGCTGGAGCCACAGAGGTTCTCTGCACTGCTTCGCCATCCTGTTACACTGCTGGGCTGCAAATACAAATTCAGGGCAGAAGAGACAGATTTAAAGTTTGTGCAGAGGTCTCTGGTGAGATTCAGCCAAAGATGGTGCCATGATCACAAGCAGCTAAGGACCTACTTTGTACAGAAATAATGTCAATCTAAAAAAACCCCACGACCAAAAATAAACAAAAGTAACTAACCAAACAAATAAACAAAAACCAAAAACCAAACCTGTATCTGAAAAGCATCTTCCAAATACTTCCTGCCTGTCTAAAATAATCTCCAAGGACTAATTTATATAATTTCACCTTTCAGCATCTCAGGCTCGTTATATGCCATATATTTATCCTGATTTACATACTGTTTGCATTATGCCAGTACAGTCTGGTATGCTAGATGTAGAGAGCAGAGTGAGAATGACCTAATGTTAAACATAAGTTCTATTTATGTATTTTCAAGTGATCAAGTTAATCTATGTGTACATCTCGAGTGTGAGAGTCACTAATCTGCCAGAGTAGTTGAAAACAGTCCCTTAAAAGGAGATATTGTTTCCCAGAAGGTGCAGAGAAGTGATTCTGCACAGATCTATGAAGATAACAATAGCTATCATAAGGCTTTACAGTAACTTCTCAACCACAAGGTACCATGAAAATGGAGCAGATCATAAAAGGCATTTCAGCCTAACTTCTAGAAAAGCCTGTGAATGAGTTCTTGCTAAGAAATGCGAAAATGTAGAAGATGATGTCAAAGTAACTCAAGCAGAAAGAGTGAATTATAATGTTATTCATACTCATACTCTTGAAGATAACTTAAGTTTTTCAAGAGTCACATATAGCTGTACCATATATTTTGTTAATTAAAAATATCCACATATGGCCTGTAATAAAGTACACCCTCTTTCAGCAGAGGAGAAAACTGGAGTCTTGGCTCAGGAGTACATAATTGTCTCTATGGGCACAGTTGTCTGAAACTCTGGAAAAAAACAAGCTTTTTTTCCTAGCTGTTTACCATTACAGAACTAAAAATAAATAATCCAAGGGTTTTGTGGGGGTTTTTTTGGTTTGTTGGTGTTTCTTTGTTTGACACTGGAGTACTGCCTTATGAGCTTTTTTATCTGCAAAAAGTGTGCTACAGCCAAACAGCTTGAATCTTGACAATAGATTATCTTTTGCAGATGAGTTTGGTACACAGGATGAAGAAACACTATCCATTTACAGATGAATTGAAAAGTGGGGTGAAATTTACTTCTAGATAATTGTTCCATTTAGATACTAAACCATGCAGCAAAATACACCATAGATAGTAATAATTTGATCCTAAAGACTATAACAAATTCTGAATCACTTTTATTCATCTGCCAAAACTGTTTCAGAATGATAAAAAATTCATTTTGTCAAATGTGAACATGTCTGAATACCAAAGCATCCCCTCACAAGACGATTATGCCTACATCATGCTAGTGAAAGGCTAAACATATGTATCAGCTAATATATTTTACTTCTAAATATCAGGTCAACTACAAAAATCTGACTTTATATGCACTAACACATACAGACAATGCATTCGGTGAAGAAAAAGTTGAAATCCAAAGCTTGCTTCAGCAAACTGCTTTTTCTATAATCAAGGAACATCTTAGAACATCTTGTAGTCAAGCAAGGAATTGGAAAGTGATTGCACTCTATCATATGTTCAATCTCACACCTGATTGCAGTTTATGAACTGAGTTAGCAATTGAAACAGGCTAATCTTGCTCGATTCTTTCTTATTTTTTGTTTTGCAAAAAAAGATGCTGGCATTTCGATGTCTCAAGCTTGCCAGCAGGCTAGGTAGCATTTGTTTATATCGATAATATTGTTGGCTGAGAAACACAATAGTGTACTCATCTTTTAAGATCCTTGCTCCATTTGTAACCATCAAAGTACCATTTTAAATAGTAATAGGAAAATTACAATGACTGAACTTTCATTTTGAAGACCAGAAAGTATACTTTGTAAGATGTTTTTTGGAACAGACAGCAAGGAAAAATTAAGAATTCACCTTAGAACAGATGACATATAAAATATATGCATTCATCCCACTGCACTCAACATGGGAGGGGTATCTGAACTCTTCTCAATTCCTTTATCACCTGCTGTACTCAGCACCCAGGTCACATGTAGTCTGCATTCAGTCGGTCCACACTAGGAACACAAAATTCCCTCTCTAAAGTAAAGAGATCAGGCTGTGATCGCTCTCCTTCCCCAAGAAACCACAAGTACCCCTTTTCTGTGGATGGGGAATATGGTCTTTCCTCCGCAAGGCAGACTGCAACCCCACAGACTCCACCAATACTCCCTGAGCTGCGAATTCTTCCCATTTCTCTTCTCCCAGTACACCCTGCTGGGAGGCCTGGGATAGCTGGATATCTGCAAACTGTTGTCTTGGAACATCTCCGTGTCTGTACAGACTTTTATTGCATCAGTTACATTCAGATGGCATGTCCCACTTTCCTCCTAGACCCCGTGGAACAAACACCTTGCTTTGAAATGGAAGATGCTGCGCTAGTTCTACAGTGACAGCAGTTGAAGACACTATACTGGGCAATGACTGGGTTCTAAGAACTGGAACTGGTAGAAAATATTGCCCTGTGTTTACCTGAAAGAGCTCAGTAGGCTTTTAATTACAGCTGTAGGCCTGGTTTGTGGGCTTTGGGGTGCTCAGCTGGCACCTCTACCTTTCTGATGAAAGAATCAGTAAGACTGTATCACCTGCAAACTTTACTTCTTAAGTGTTTTCATAAATTTTGCTTTAAGTGTGATCTTTCCAAATGCATAACTACACTCATGGTAAAAACCTGTCAGAGGCTTGCAAGACAGCACTTCTCCACACTTCTTCTGGACAGAATGCAAAGCTCTTTCTGAGACAACACTGCTTGTCGCCAGCAGACATAGTTCATTAATTTATGAATTTTATAGACAAGGGGATATTTTCCTATGCAACTCTTACTACAACAGGCTTTCCCCCCCCCCCCCCCCCTTTATGAGATTCCTTCCAGTGGGCCAGCAGTGATGCTCACTGCCATAGCAATCACAGCCACAGTCACTCATCCTTTTTCCCAGACTGAATTTTCAAAACATGTCCCTGAAGGGGATGTCTTTGAATAGCTTAGTCAGAATTGTATTTAGCAACTCACTTTTGACCCTGGAATATGGAGGACTTGAGTCAGCAAGTATACAATAACTATGTTCCTACAGACTTCTTCACTCAAAGAAAAATCATGGACAGTGTGAGGTTTGAGACAGTTGCTTAATCATGGTATTAGAACAACTCCCTGCATTTATCAGCGAACGGTTTGGCAAAGACCACGGCTGATGTAACAGTTGTCTTATTTGCTTTCTCTAAAGCTAAAGTAGAAATGTAGGCCTTCCTTTTCTGCTTTAGATGCAATGGTATTTTGGAAAAATTGTTCCTTCCCTGGCAGAAATACAGTATATCAATAGATGGATTTCTTTTCCTCAGAGGTTCCTGTTACACCTAATTGAAAATTGAATTTTTACAGATAAAATATATTTCTGAAGTGAGGGATGGAGGGCCTTTGTTGTTATTCACCATAACTCAGTAATTAGAAGCTTGTAGCTAAATCCAAGTACTACAGCCAAGCACAAGCTGGTTTTTTTGTTTGGTTTTTTTTTTTTTGCTGTGGTGCCCCTTGCATTTTGAGCTATGCTACTGCCCAGCACTGCAGTGCATATTCTCACAAAGCAGCTATCAGCTCCTGAGCCACTGGGAAATTAAAAACAAAGATATGACTCACCAACATGTCAATCATACTGGAAAATTATATAATATGCAACACAGAGTAAACCACAAGTAACTCAAAGCCCAAAGGACAATAAACCTTGAAGAAAATCACTACTTTTCTGATGGAGAACATTCTTCATTAGAATGGGTTCATCCATCACCAGCTGTCACAGCAGTTAAAATAAAACCAGATACAAACACATCAATATCTTAGATGATTTTTCTTTCCTCTTACATGCACAAGAAGCTTAAAAGAGATAACTCTATTAGTGCTTTATTAGTGCTTTATTTTTATAAATAAAGCACAAATTTATTTTACAAATAAAGTTCCTGCCAGCCCATGATTTCACTCTCTAAAGTCTTTATAACATTCAGGCTTCAGTTGAGCTTGGCTTTGGTCAGCCTGTCAGGTACCTTGTGAAACTCCCAAGTTGGAGACTTTAGTTTTTTCCTGATTTCAAACAGCTTGCGCGTAACAGAGAGCTTTAACTTTCCCCTTATCTGGTTAACTTAGCAAAGCAGGAGAGACCAAAAACAGAGAGGACTCATGCAGAGTGTGTGGTCTAGCCTTCCTCTCACAGGCTGGGTAAGAAATCTCTGAGCCAATAGTGAGCCTTGGAAGAAGCAAAGTGGAAACATTCACAATTGCGCTGATTCATTTCTGGGGACCCTGAAGAAGCCAAAAGGGTATTCGCAGCAATCAGCTTCTTCCACAGCTTCTTCTTATGAAAAGCAGTACAGACCTCAACCCACACAGCAAAACATGTGAACTTGCTCCCATGCGCTATCTAATTAGTCTCAGTGGAGAGAGAACTCAAAATGTCAGCTCCTGCAAGTCCCGTTGACCTATATCAACTAAGAATCTGCCTTCTAAAAGCTCTCAAGAGGATATTAAATGGATTCAAGTGTGACATTCTCTATCACAACTGCCTGTTCAAGGAGAGCTGTACTGTAAAGGGTGAACAGGGTAGTTAGTACAAGGTTGCAAACATTAAGTTCTTTAATATCTAAACATTATCTTGTAGGATACTTCTATTTCAGTGATACCGAAGTCAAAAAGTGGGCACTCGCTGTGAGACATAGTCACTTCCCACCCAGGTACAGAGCAGTCTGCAACACTGGGCACACAACCCCTGCTTTTGTTTACTTTCTTTTGAGCCATTATATTTTCCTTAGAGTTTTGGGTAATGAACTCAAAGATAAGATAAACACTCTAGCAAAACAAAGTCAAAAGCATTTACAGGATTGTTCCTTTATTTTTTGATGAAAGTTTTCAGAATGAGAGTCTCATCTCAGATCTTTTTCATGCTACAACTTGGTGACACATAGCTTCCACCAGTCTCCATTTTGTGCTACCAGTGATCATAACCAGATACTCAAACAGACAGTAGTTGCTGGAAGCCACAGCTAGTCTCCAGTCCCTGCTACCCAGCTGAGTTTCTTTGGATAACACCTCTTTAGAGTTTGCCAGTCTATCACATTTTGCCTCTGCCCATATGCAGAACAGTCATGTTCTTTTGGATCATGCTCAGAAGCATTAAAAAAGGACTCTGCTGCTGCTGTTTGCTTACAAAGCATACTCCTTGTCAGAAGCTGGTGCAGGCAACAATATATTTACTACAGCATCTCACACAGTTCCATCTGCCAGACACTGCCAAGAGTTTTTCTGTAGCTTCTCCAAAGGAGAGGTAGCAGGACTGAGCTGTCCCTGCATCTCGCATCTGCCCTGGACAATAGTATTGGGAAAAGGAATAGAAACTTCTCCTCCCTCCCCACGTCTGTAGTAAGCCCTCCTGCCTCAAGCTCAGTAACAGCCAAGTGGCACTCAGCTGCTCCTTGGTGTGCCCACAGCACAACTGTTATTTTACATCCACAGGAGATGGACCTAAGTCAAAAAGTGCAAACCTAAAGCTGAATCTCCCAGAAACCACGGAGCTTACTGGTGTGGGGCTTTCCTGCATGGTGCCACCAAGACTGAACATGCTCTGCTGCAAGCTTAGGCTACAAAAGTTGACAGGGCCCATCCTGCTTCTGAAATCAGCTAGTTTCTCCTCTTTGACTGGAGAAATGAAGGGGATTACCCAGGAAGAACCCCCCAAAAAGGATGCAGTTGTCCAGGGAGTGTATGAGCCTGCAGGGAGTAGCTTTAGGGAGTGTATGAGCCTGGCGTTAGTACCGGAAGACAGTGTGAAAGACACCTGGGTACAGTGTGAACAGGTAAATGATCTGCTCTACCTAGTGGAAGAAGAAGTGGAAAGGCTACAGAGTATTACAGAGAGTGAAAGGGAAATAGACTGGTGGAATTAGACCCTTCTGACCCTGAGAGCAACCAGAGATGCCTCTCCCCTCTTGCCATCATGCAGAAGGAGGAGACCTCACATCTGGGATGGAAGGGAAATGGGTCCCTAACCGAGGAGGTAAAAGAATCCCCTCACAACTCCCATCACCTTCCCAGGTGCCCTTACAGAATAGGTATGAGGACCTGGCTCTAGAAAGTCAGGCAGATTACACTCCAGAAAAAATCTGTCTGGAGGGTCTCTCAGTTGTGCTCCATCTACCAGACAGATCATGACCTCAGGTATTAGGAAGAAAAGAAGGGTATTTGTAGTAGGTGACTCCCTTCTGAGGGGAACTGAGGGCCCTATATGCTGACTGGACCCATCCCACAGGGAAGTCTGCTGCCTCCCTGGGGCCCAGGTAGGGGATATTACCAGGAGATGCCTTCAACTAATTCAGCTCTCGGATTGTTACCCACTGTTGGTTGTCCAGGCTGGCAGTGATGAGGTTGATAAGAGGCTACCAGGGTAATTAAAAAGAACTTCAAGGCTCTGGGTCAAACAATTAATGGGACAGTAGCACAGGTGGTGCTCTGCTCAATTCCTGCAGCAGCAGGGCTGAATGGTGAAAGGCACAGGAAAACCCATATTATCAATAAATGGCTTAAGGCTGGTGTCATCAGTGAAATTTTGGGTTTTTTGATCACGGGGCAATTTTTATGGCACCAGGCCTGCTAGAGTCAGATGGGCTTTATTTATCTAGTAAGGGCAAAAGGGCTCTAGCCTATGAGTTGGCAGGGCTGATCAAGAGGGCTTTAAACCGAGTTTGAAGGGGGAAGGGGATGAAACAAGGCTTCCAGAGATGAGCCTAGGGGTGGGAAGCCAGAGTTGGAGGTGAAATCAGCAGCCCAGCTGAAGTGCATGTATACTATTGAACGCAGTATGGGTAACAAGCAAGAGGAGCTGGAAGCCATTGTGCAGCAGGAAAGCTATGATGTAGTTGCCATCACAGAAACATGGTGGGATGATTCGCATGACTGAAGTGCTGCCATGGGTGGCTACAAGCTCTTCAGAAGGGACAGGCAAGGTAGGAGAGGTGGAGGGGTGGCTCTATATGTTAGAGAGTTTCTTGACTCTGTAGAACTTGAGGTTAGTGGCAACAAGTTTGAGTACCTATGTGTAAGAACTGGGAGTAAGGCTAACAAAGCAGACATCCTGGTGGGAGTCTGTTATAGACCACCCAGCCAGGATGAAGATGTGGACGAATTATTCTATAAGCAGCTGGTGGATGTTTCAACATCGTCAGCCCTTGTTCTTGTGGGAGACTTTCACTAGCCAGATGTCTGCTGGGAACTCAACACAGAGGAGAGGAGGCAGTCTAGGAGGTTCTTGGAGTACATGGAGGATAGATTCTTGTGGCAGTTGTGAGTGAGGCTACCAGGGGTGGGGCCCTGTTAAACCTGCTGTTCACAAACAGAGAAGGGCTGGTGGGAAATGTGGTGGTCAGAGGCCGTCTGAAGTACAGTGACCATGAAATTGTAGAATTTTTAATACTTGGTGAAACAAGGAGGAGCATCAACAAAACCTCTGCCCTGGACTTCTGGAGGGCAGACTTTGGCCTATTCAGGAGGATGATTTGGAGAGTACCTTGGGAAACAGCACTAAAAAGCAAAGGGGTCCAGGAAGGGTGGATATACTTCAAGAAAGAAATCTTGAAAGCACAGGAGCAGGCTGTCCCTGTGTGCTGAAAGATGAGCCAGAGGGGAAGATGACTGGCCTGGCTAGGCAGGTAGCCTTTGCAGGAACTCAGGCTGAAAAAGAAGGTTTATCACTTTTGGAAAAAGGAGCAGACAACTCAGCAAGTGTTTAAGGATGTTGTTAGGTCATGCAGAAAGAAAATTAGAAAGATGAAAGCACAGTTTGAACTTAATCCAGCCACTTCTGTAAAGGATAATAAAAAGTGGTTTTATAAATATGTTAATAGCAAAAGGAGGGGCAAGGAAAACATCTGTTCTTTATTGGACACAGGGGGAGGAATACAGTTACCAAATATGAGGAAAAGGCTGCAGTAGATAACAGTTTGCCTCAGTTTTCAACAATAAGACAGGTCATCCTCAGGAAAACTGGCCTCCGGAGCTGGTAGACAGGGATGGGGAGCGGAATAGCTTGCCTGTAATCCAGAAGGAAGCAGTTGCTGCTGAACCACTTGGATCCTCACAAGTCTGTGGGACCAGATGGGATCCATCCAAGGATTATGAGGGAGCTGGCGGAAGAGGTTGCCAAGCTGCTCCCCATCTTCTATTGCAAATGCTGGCTCACTGGGGAGGTCTCAGATGACTGGAAGTTCACCAGTGTGATGCCTGTCCAAAAGAAGGGCCAGAAGGAGGATCTGGGAAACTACAGGCCTGTCAGCCTCAGTGCCTGACAAGGTCATGGAGCTGATCATCTTGAGTGCAATCATACGGCACCTATAGGATGGACAGGGAATTAGACACAGTCAGCAGGGATTTAGGAGGGTCAGATGCTGCCTGACCAACCTGATCTCCACCTGGTGACCTGCCTGGTGAATGAGGAGAAGGCTACGGATATAGTCTACTTGGACTTTAGCAAAGTCTTTGACACAATTTCCCATGGCATACTCCTGAGAAAACTGCAGCCCAAGGCTTCAACAGGGGCACTCTGTGTTGGGTTAGGAACTGGCTGGAGGGCCGGGCCCAGAGAGTGGTGGTGAACGGGGCTGCATCCACTTGGCAGCTGCTCACTGATCCCCCAGGGATCAGTGTTAGGCCAAGTTATGTTTAATATCTTTATTGATGATCTGGATGAGGGGATTGAATCCACCATTAGCAAATTTGCACGACACCAAGATGGGGAGGAGTGTCAATCTGCTGGAGGGCAGGAGAGCTCTGCAGAGGGACCTGGACAGGTGGGATAGATGGGCTGAATCCAATGGCATGGAGGTTCAATAAGACCAAGTGCCGGGTCCTGCCCTTTGGCCATTGGCCACAACAACCCCCTGCAGTCCTACAGGCTGGGGACAGAGTGGCTGGAGAGTGACCAGGCAGAAAGGGACCTGGGGATACTGAATGACAGGAAGCTGAACATGAGCCAGCAGTGTGCCCAGGTGGCCAAGAAGGCCAATGACATCCTGGCCTGGATCAGGAACAGCGTGGCCAGCAGGACTAGGGAAGTGATTCTTGCCCTGTAGTCAGTGCTGGTGAGGCCACACTCTGACTACTGTGTCCAGTTCTGGGCCCTTCAATTTAGGAAGGACACTGAGGTGCTGGAGTGTGCCCAAAGAAGGGCAATGAGGCTGGTGAAGAGATTGGAGCACAAGTCCTATGCAGAGAGGCTGAGGGAGGCAGGGTTGTTTAGCCTGGAGAAGAGGAGGTTCAGGGAAGACCTCATCACTGTCTACAACTCCCTGAAAGGAGTTTGTAGCCAGGTGGGGATTTGGTCTCTTCTCCCAGGCGACAGCAGTAGGACAAGTGGGCACAGTCTTAACCTGTGTGAGGGGAGGTTAAGGTTAGACATTAGGAAGAAGTTCTTCACAGAAGGAGTGACTGGACATTGGAATGGACTGCCCAGTGATATGATGGAGTCACTGTCCCTGGAGGTGTTTAAGAAAAAACTGGATGTGTCAGTCAGTACCATGGTCTAGTTGACAAGATGGTGTTAGGCTGGACTTGATGATCTCAGAGGTCTTTTCCAGCCTAGTTGATGGCATAATTCTGTGAATTTTTAGAAAGAGAGAGAATGAAGCAACTTCAATCCCCCAGGCAGTAGTGCTAAAGCAGATGGTGAGATCTGCTGTGGAGAAAGATAACTACAAAGATTATAACAGCAAACCACGAGCCCTGACTATTACCAAATAACTACTGAAGTAGAAGGATCTGTCTGAAATCAAGTGATATACTAACTAAGGCTGAAATCTATAAAAGCAATGTTTTTTTTGATGCTTCCATTAAAAACATAGATTCAGCAACCATCAGAAAGGACTTGGCTATGCAGTTTCAGTCAGCTACATTTAAAAGGATTTTTGGTGTCAGGTTCCAACAACCAGTTTAAAAAACTGGAGACCTATTACCTCAACAGCTTGTGGGAAATTAGCCTGGATAACAGCCACTTATGCTAATACATGCACAGTCTCCTTGAGAAATACAGTGTACCCACCCAAAACCACTTGGACACCTGGGTGGGGGAGCAGCAGCAGATGCTTTTCTTCTCAAGACCCAAAGGTTCAGAATATTAACAGTTAAGCTTCACCTGGGCCCCTTTTAAATAAAGAATGAGGGTGATTTTTATGGGAATCGTGCCCTCTGTTGATGCAAGTGAAACACTTCACCGAGATGATACTTCTACCTGAAGCATGGCTGCATCAGTAAGACACGTTCATATTTAGGAAGGGGTTGGTTTCATTTGTTTGGATAGGTTTTTAAAGCTATTTTTCAAATATACCCACAACATCTCCTGACAAGGTTTACACAGAAATGCACTAAGCTAGAGAAGGTTTTACTGGTCACTACCTATGAATTTCCTCTCTAGGATGAATGTGAGAAGAGCAGGACCATGTGTCCACCTCCCTCTGGTGACTATATCCCTCAGATAAGAGCAGCAGTGTCTGAAGTAAACAGTAGCAGGCAAGGACATGAGCTGCGATGTTGTGCAAGTTGGTCCATTTGCCTAATTTAAGTGTGTAAGTTAAAAAACAGAGTAAGAAGGAAAACAATAACAACAAATTAAGTCAAATTTATAGAATAATTTAAGACTTTCTCTTTTGATCCTTCAGATATTCATCTTTTCCAAATCATGTTTCTAACAAATATTGTCTCCCAAGAGAAATCAGGAGGCAACGAAGCTGTACAAATGTAGTATGCTGTATTTGACATCCAGAATATGCAATATGGCAATACAGAATGTGCATGAATTTTCCTTTAAGAGTGTTTTTTAAGCAAGGCTTAAACAACAGTCTAAGCAAGTGTTTTATCTCACTGGTGTGTAAGACTACATTGCATTGGCTGAGGTTAGATGTACCATTAAACCACTGGGGCAGCCCCTCCAAGCACGATTTTTTGCCTTCTGCCCTGTAAGACTTTTCTAACCAGATCAAGGTGTTATGTTCATTAGGGAGATTTCTAATAGCATTCACCTCAAGCCTTTCTAAAATCTCACTGCCTTGTGCTTTTTTTGAATCCCTTTCTTCTACATACCTTCACACCACTGTATTCTTTTACATGTTTTTCACACTTCCTGTAACTGTAAACCACCCTTCCCAGCAATCAACCATAAATGTGTTATTTAATATCCTATGATAAGGGTATTTTCTATTTTTATTTTAAAAAATCATTACAAGCACTGATTTCAGATTTTGGTGCAGTTCTTGGATGCGAATTTCAAACAGATTGGCTGCAGGGTATGTGCACAGACACACATTTGCATGGAGAAAAATCTGAGAAGTTCTGTAAAGACTTGCTATTTCTGTCTCAGGAGTGAATATGTTATCAGAGATCAAGACATAAAACTTGGGAAAAAGCTAGTGTGGCTCAGACTTTCAAGCTTAAAGCCAAGGACTGACATCTGCCCAATAACTACATGGGCTGATTCCCTACAGAAAGAGAAAAGTCTCATGAGGATCCACAAAATTTTGTAAATGTCAATTAAATGTTGAAATTTCAGGTGATGCACTTAGCCTGACCCCCTGATTGCATTGTTGCCTCTGCCTAGGAAGGGACACAGCCATCTGTTATGCAGCAACACTGGCTTCCCCAGGCTTCACCATTTCTCCATAGGTAGGTAATATTTATCGCCTATTGGCCATGTGAAGTGTCCACAAAAGGAGGCTGGCAGGGGAAGCCAACACCTTCACCTTCTTTGTTTCTTACCCACCTCGTCCTGTGGTGGCTAGCACTGCTGCTGCATAGCCTGGAAACAAGTCCTGCTCACCCTGCTCAGGCAAGAAACAACAGGCATGACTAATATGGAGAAAGTTACCAGGGTCAGATCATATTCCTGCAGATTTACTGTAGCCTGAAGGGAAAATGAATACTGATTCCTAACCCTTAGAGACTGCAATACTTACATAGCTATGCTAAAGCACCACACTGGAGAAGAGAAGGCTCTGGGGATACCTTATGGCTTTTCAGTATTTAAAGTAGGCCTGTAAGAAAGATGGGCACAAACTTTTTAGCAGGGGTCTGTTATGACAGGATGAGGCATAATGGTTTTAAACTGAAGGAGGGTTGATTTCGATTAAATATAGGAAATATAAGAAATACAAGATATTTATTATAATGAGGGTGGTAAAACACTGGCATGGGTTGCTCAGAGAAGTGGTAGATGCTCCATCCATGGAAGTGTTCAAGGTCAGGTTGGATGGGGCTCTGAGCCATCTGTTCTAGTGGAAGGTGTTCCTGCCCATTGCAAGGGGGTTGGAACTAGATGGTTTTTAAAGACCTCTTCCAACCCAAACCATTTTGTGATTTTATGATTACAGATAGAAGTGTAGGCTGTGATGAAAGCTTCACTTGCCACAAACAATGAAACACAAATGCAAAAGGATCCTTAAAGTTCCCCATTGCAATGACACACTGCAATGCCACTGAGAGCCCCATTAGGAAAGGATTATCTCTCTTAAAGTAGCTCAAACATCACAGGTGCTTTCAGAGGTGGCACAGAACCACAGAACCACCACAGAGGTAGCAAGGGGATTGCTCATAGAAGACAATAATAGATGCACAATTTCTTGGTTTCTTGCTCAGTTTGTCAAGGTTGTGTATCTTTATTTAAAAACTTATATAATCAAATAATATAGTACTCTTCAATTTTTATTACAGGGCTCACTTTTATTTGTTCAGGATAGATAATTACAATGTATCATGCTATGTTGCGCAACATTAAACATATCTACAGTCACTGTCATCACCTCACAAATATACATACTGTTTTATTTACACGAGTTTGACGTAAGAATAATACAGAAGGAGAGAGTGTGCTACAGAAAGAACAGGCTTCCCTTAAGCCTTTGCCTAAGTTTGATGAAAGAGGCTTTCCCATATTCTGTATTACCTGGCTGATTTCTTTTTAACCCGAAGTAGTAAAATAATCTCTGTGAGTCTAAAAATCTCATAGAATAATTCATCATAACCTATCAATTTACCTCATAGATAAATTCATTAGTTTCATAGATTGGAAGAAAGCCCCGGAGGTTTCTAATCCAACAACCTCCTTGAAACAGAGTTGATATCAAAATTGATGAGGTTTTTCATGGCCTCTCTCAGACAGTTTTTGTGAGGACAGAGACCTCACAGCACCCCTCAACAGCCTGTTTCTGTGTAATGACTGCCATAGTGAGGAACTGTTTCCTAATACCTGCTCAGAATTTTCCTTGGTGTGTCCTTTTACCTTTATATCTTGGAAAAGACACTGACTCCATGTCCTCTATAACCCTTAGGTACCCGGAAACAGCAATCAGATCCCCACGATTAGATCCCATTTTAGGCTTTTTACCTCCCAGCTGAACTTGGTTCACCTTCCAGGAGTGGCAAATTCGGATGTGTTGTGCCACCTCTGGCCTCTTGCAGAGTGCAGAGTAAGTGAAGTGTTCACGGAGGTGAGAGTAAAGTGCTCACTGAGGTGAGAGGAAACATATTTTTATTCTCTTAAACTGGCATTTTCAAGCCTAACTACTAATTACAGCTGACTATCAGGAAGTTTGTTTTTAAACATCAACTATTTTTCTAAATAGCCATGATTCCTATTCTGGCTCCACATCAGGAGCAGCAAAACAAGCAGAGCACAAATCACCGTGATCTGTGCTGCTTCCAGCTCAGCCAAACTCAGGAAATAGAGTTTCTCTGGGGACAGGACCACTCCGTCAGGCTGCCAGGCCAAGGACATGTGGTTGTGGATGGAAAAGCAGTAGTCTTCCATGGTCTGCGTTTTTCAGCATCAGTACTGATCTAGTACAATCCTAAACATCCACTGGTCAGATTATGTGACCAATACATCTGTTCTAGAACAAGCAGCAGTCACAAGTACTGAGGCCATGTTACTGAGAACACAGCTACGATGGGCAGGGCACGTCTCAAGGATGAAGGACCACCACCTCCCTAAGATCCTGCTTTATGGTGAACTTGCCACCGGCTGCGGCAAGAGAGGAACCCCGAGAAGATACAAGGACTCCCTGAAACAACATCTCAGCCTTGGCCATATTGATCAACATAATGGTCTATTCTGGCCTCCAGTCAGGAGGTCTGAAAACATGCCATTTATAACGCTGCTGATGCTTTTGAGAAAGCACGCAGGGTCACTCGAGGGGAAAAGACAACGCAGAAAGAATCACGTCTTGCAGAATATACCACCTAAGGAGTCTTTATGCCGTACCTTTTGCAACCGGATGTGCCTGTCTCGTATTGGCCTTTTTAGCCACCAATGTGGGTAGAGCCCTTCCCAAATCTTCGTTCACAAAGCCCAGCCATGAGTGAGATGAGTGAGAGTAACCGATCTAGTCCTCCTTTTGTTTGCCTGAGTGGGGAAACACACTGAAGAAAAAAACCTGGGCACTTAATTTATAAGCCTTTTGGAGGAAGGAATACCTTTTTTATACTTTCCATATAGTACCAAGGAAGCTGTCAGATTTTAAAGGGATTTACAAGCAGGTAGCTGTACTACTAGAAACGTAAGAAAATACGACATATATAAAAAACTCCCAAACTCGTCTTGCACTGAGCCACCAGTGGCTCAGCACTACCCTCGAAAGAAATACTGTTGATTTTAACACTGGGTTATGAACAGGGGCCTCTTCCCTGTTTAACTTAGAACAGATGAGGCTTCTTTACATCAGCTGTTCATGCTGCTGCCTGTGTTGTAAATGCCAGGGATATCAGATTTCTCCTGCTTTTTTAGATGTTTCCACTGTGATTCCTTAAAATAATAAAAAAGTTTAAAAGTTACCTAGCAGTATTACTAGTAGTCATAAATTTTAAAAGGAGATTAAAAAGCTGACTAAATGTCTTTTGGGACAGCTCTGATCCAAAGTCCTTCTGTTTGCATTCTCTGTACTCTTTGCTGACCATGCAAGTGGGCAAGCACATTGAGAATCACTGGGTGCAGGGATCCTCCTCCTCCTGACCCCTGCTTGCATGCTGCTGGCTTCACACACTCCTGGGAGGTATGAGGAATTACCACATTCCCCGGTTGCATCTACATCAGGGACTTCCCACCCTCACAGGCCTGAATAATTAGTCATATTTTCCTTTGTCAGGGAAATAATCTCTTAGAATTATAGTAATATACATCTATTTGTTCTCAGACAACTGCAAGAGAAGTGTAGGGAACAGAACAAAGGTCTCTATGTAACGTTTGTCGACCTCACCAAGGCTTTTGATACTGTGAGCAGAAAAGGTCTGTGGCAGATTTTGGAACGTTTAGGTTGTCCCCCCAAGTTCCTTAAAATGATCATCTCACTCCATGAGGATCAACATAGCCAAGTCAGATATGGTAACACACTTTCTGAGCCCTTTTTAATTAAGAATGGTGTGAAACAAGGCTGCAGTATCTACATTCGATACCGTACTGATGGAAGCCTATTCAATCTAAGGCGTCTGAAGGCCCACACTAAGACCTTAAACCATCTTGTCCAGGAGCTGCTCTATGCTGATGACGCCGCCCTTGTTGCCCACACAGAAGCAGCTCTGCAGCGTTTAACATCCTGCTTTGCAGATGCTGCTGAGCTCTTTGGGCTGGAAGTCAGCTTAAAGAAGACAGAAGTTCTCCATCAACCTGCACCTCAGGAAGTCCCCCATCATCCCCACATCACCATTGGCCAATCAGAGCTCAAATCAGTCCAGCAGTTTAATTACCTAGGTAGCCTCATCTCCTCAGATGGTAAGATTGACGGAGAGATAGACAACAGGTTAGCAAAGGCATATAGTGCTTTTGGAAAACTCCACAAAAGAGTATGGCATAATAAACACTTGAAGAAAAGTACCAAGATCAGTGTTTACAAAGCCATAGTGCTGTCTACTCTCTTATATGGTTCCGAATCATGGGTCATCTACCGCCACCACCTGCGACTCCTAGAACGCTTTCATCAACGCTGCCTCTGTACAATCCTAAACATCCACTGGTCAGATTTTGTGACCAATACATCTGTTCTGGAGCAAGCAGCAGTTACAAGTATAGAGGCCATGTTGATGAGAACACAGCTGCGATGGGCAGGGCACGTCTCCAGGATGAAGGACCACCGCCTCCATAAGACCCTGCTCTGTGGTGAATGTGCCACTGGCTGCCGCATGAGAGGAGCCCTGAAGAAAAGATACAAGGACTCCCTGAAACAACATCTCAGCCTTGGCCATATTGATCAACATCACTGGTCTACTCTGGCCTCCAATTGGGAGGTCTGGAGACACACCATCTATAACGCAGCTGTCTCCTTTGAGAACACACGCAGGATCACTCTCGAGGAGAAAAGGCAACACAGAAAGAACCATGTTTTGCAGAATATACCATCCAAAGAGTCTTTCTGCTGTGCCTTTTGCAATCAGATATGTCTGTCTCGTATTAGCCTCATAAGTCACCAACGTGCCTGTAACAAATGTGGATAGAGCCTTCCCAAATCTTCGTTCACGAAGACCAGCCATGAAGTGAATATACATCTATGCCTTCTTTGACACATGATGGGCATAAGTATCAGCAGACTTTTCAAAATGGGGGTTTTTTCACTCTCATCTCCTCTGTAGCTCTTTCTTTCACTTTAGCATCACCTAAAGCACAGATGAATTTTAATGGTGCCCACCTCATGTCAGTGCAGCACAGACAACTCTGTAGGTAACTACAGTGTGCCCTTGTGACCAAGAAGGCCAGTGGTATCCTGGGGTGCATTAGGAAGAGTATTGCCAGGTTGAGGGAGGTAATCCTGCCCCTCTACATAGACCTGGTGATGCCACATCTGGAGGCTTCTCAGGACAACAGAGACATGGAGCTCCTTGAGCAGGTTCAGCGGTGGCTACAAAGGAGATTAAGGGAATAGATCACCTCACTTATGAGGAAAGTCTGAAAGAATTGGGCCTGTTCAGCCTCAAGAATCATACAATCATAGAATCATAGAATCAGCTGGGTTGGAAGGGACCTCTGATGTCATCAAGTCCAACCCTTGATCCAACACTGCCGTGGTTGCTAGACCATGGCACTAAGTGCCACATCCAGTCTCATCTTAAAAACCTCCAGAAGAATCCACCTGGGCAGTCTATTCCAATGCCTGATTACCCTCTCTGTAAAGAATTTCTTCCTAATATCTAACCTAAACCTCCCCTGGCACAGCTTAAGACCATGCCTTCTTGTTTTACTGAGAGCTGCCTGGGAGAAGAGTCTGATGCCCACCTGGCTACAACCTCTTTTCAGGTAGTTGTAGAGAGTGATGAGGTCTCCCCTGAGCCTCCTCTTCTCCAGGCTGAACAACCCCAGCTCTCTCAGCCTCTCCTCATAGGACTTGTGCTCCAGACCCCTCACCAGCCTTGTTGCTCTTCTCTGGACCTGCTCCAGCACCTCAATATCCTTCCTGAACTGTTGGTGAGAGTGCTGTTGCAGTCTGGTCAAAAGTGGTGGTTGCAGTCCAGTCGAGAGTGATGGTCTGCAGTCTGGTTGAGAGAGGTGATCTGCAGTCTTCCTTTGGATCCCACAAGTGGTTAAAAAAGTCCCAAGACTCCAAGATTATATATCCTCCAGTTCAGGCAGGAATGCTCAGTACCTCCCTCAGGGCAGGGGATTCCTTAATGGGTGTGAGGACAAGAGCAACTCCTATCTCGCAGGCCTCTTAACACCCAGTTTACAGCCTGGGGAGTCAGGCTCTATGTGCAGATGGTGTAAATGGTTCATTGATAACAGTGTCTGGGAAATGGCATGGAAGGCTATAGAATACAAAGTTTTGGGTTACACCCATACAATGATGAACTGGTCCCAGCTGTTCTAACTAAGACATAAGGTTCCAGAGCTGCTGAACATGACAGTCCTATTACATAAAGGGCATGCAAGTGTATCTCAATAGAATCAAAACTTTTAAGATCATCAAGTCTAACTATTAACCCAGCACTGCCAAGTCCACCGCTGAACTGTGTGCCCGAGTGCCACATCTACATGTCTTTTAAATAACTCCAGGTATAGTGACTCATCCACTTCCTCAGTCACCCTTGATGGGAATGCCATGCATGGGAATGCTTGACAACCCACTCTGTGAAGAAATTTTTCCTAATGTCCAATCTAAGCCTTCCCTGGCACAACTTGAGGTCATTTCTTCTAGTCGCTTGTTACCTGGGGGAAGAGGCCAATCTGCACCTTGCACCAACCTCCTTTTGGGTAGTTGTAGAGAGCAATAATGTCCCACCTGAACCTCCTTTTCTCCAGACTAAACAGCCCCAGCTGTTTGTCATGAGACTTGTGTTCCAGATCCTTCACCAGCTCCATTGCCCCTCTCTGGTCTTGCTCTAGCACCTCAATGTTTCTTGTACTGAGGGGTCCAAAACTGGACACAGTACTCAGGATGTGGCCTTACCAGTGCTGAGTAGAGGGGGATGATCCCTGCCCTGGTCCTGCTGGACACACTACTGTTGATACAAGCCAGGATTCCACTGCTGTCCCTTATCTGGGAATGTATTTTAAAGAGAACATTGGAGACTTAAAGTTGTGTTGTTTTTTGGTTTGGTATTTTGGTAGCAATCTGAGCAGAGGTATCTCAGTGAAGAGCTACTGCATTTCACAGTATTGTTTAAGTTAAATGAGAAATGTGAACAGTCTACAAGGGTACTGGTGGGGTGTTGCTTACAAATTCCCTAGCATAACCAGTCCATGTTAGATGGGGCTTTGAGCAACCTGGTCTGGTGGAATGTGTGTGCTTAATTTAATACTTGGCATTTTAGATAAGCCAGGATTATATCAGCAGGCTACTACTGCCATTCAGTGGGAGTTACTGATATAACACTGGAATGGGATACAGAAAAGGATGCCTACACTGACAAACAGGAAGAGTTCCTGTGAGAGAGGTCCATATCTATTTCAAGATCTTGAAAAAGATTTTAAAAAAAACGAAAATCACTGAAATGTGTGATTAGGTCTGTTGCAAGCTAAGAGCCCTACTACCAAGAGGTTTCCTCTCTCCCAAGCTTTCTTTGCCAGAGGGCTGCTCATGGATCCTCATCTATCACAAGCCATGAGTGCATGGTTCTCATGATACGGTAGCAAGGCCCCACCATAACCAAACAACTTTGTTTAATCTTTATTTGTCCCAAGAGGATCCCACAGGAAAGTCAAAAACTTTCTGTCAACAACACAAAAGGCTTTCTTTTTCTCTCACCCCGAACAGTGTTGAAGATCAGGCACTATTTATTTCCAAAAGACTACAAATGCCACTTAGAAAATGGTTTATTTTCCAGCATGTAGCAGAAACCCCACCACATGTCACAGGGGTAATAAACAGCTCTTTCAAAATCTATTTGCAAGAAAGAGTTTACAAATCAAAGCTTCAACAAAGCACACAAATTACTGTGCAAGAAGGGTGGGGGAGAGGGTACTTCTGAGTCAGGAAGAGGTACTCCTGCAGTTAATCAATCTGACCCCAAACAATTGTCAAATGTTTGTGACTCTTCCTAGGCTCAGCTTCAGCTGGAGTTAGCATTAGCGCAGAGCTTTGTGTCAGGGACAAAACTGATCCTAGAAGAGCTGTTGTTTTACCAAGACAGTCAAGACAACCACAGAGGACAAAGGCAAGAAAATGAGAAATGTTTCCTAACGAGCATACGCTATACACCAGTACAGAAAAACACCATAAACTGCAAGTGATGGTACACCATGTTGATGATTAATGCATCTACTCACTTATTCATTTAAGTCCAGCAAGTCCCTGGCCAGGGGTAGCCCTCATTGGTGGGAGTGACAGGGTGGTGGGAGATGGTCCTTGCCTTGCTTTGCCTTGCCTTTCTCTCTTTTATAATGATCTATTATGCTACATGTAGATTAATTCCTGTCAGATTCTCCATGCATGTGACACTGGCAAGATAGGCCTTATCAAAATATGCATTTTTGGCATCAAAATCATCCTAGTTTGAGGTTGATTTATCCTAGTTCCATATTGAAGTTTTCATAGAAACAGCAACTTCCCTTCAACAAGCCACTAACTTTCTTTGAAATCCTGTATGTCAGCAAAAGAATTTCCACACCTTAAAGTACCAGCAAAACAAACACTTAAAAGTTTATACTGCACACAGAGGCACATGATGAAATTTGTACCTCAGCCTGTGCTAAATGTGAACTTGTGTTAGCCCAAGGAGGTCTAGGGCAGGATGTTAGCAGTGTTATAGCTATTTCAGTAGCACTTTTAACTGCAGTAGGAATGCAAACTGGGAACCAGGCACTGTCCCCTCTTCCCATCCCACTGTCCTGCTCATCAGGCAAAGCCACAGACAGGCCAAAGGCAGCTTCTAAATGGGTAGTTTCTCTCAATTCCTCATATCTCTCTCCTCCAACTACAAGGAATACTGCTCTGCTCTGCTTTTGCTCCTGTAAAACACATAGCTAGGTGTGCACCTGGAAAAGGCAAAATCCCTAAATCACTTTGGATGGATAATTTTCCCCTGGGAAAGGGAGAAAGACTGACAAACCTTGATCTCGCAGGCTAACACGTGCCGCTTTGCCTTCATCACTGCAGTGGTATGAACATTGCATGGTACTGAGGCCCCCTCTCAGTTAAAAGTCTGAGGCAATGCACTCTTCCAGCAAGTTTGGGAGCCGAAATCCCTGACTTTCAGAGTATAAGAGCTTGCATGCAATTCTGTCTTCTATCCACAGGTGTCAGTGAAAGACTGTCACTTCTAAGATTTCTGGGGCAAAAAGTCATGGCGTTTTATTGAACCACGGAAGTTTAACGTAGTATAACTCCATGGCTGTAGGCTCATCACCTGGAAAGCATGCAGTTTAGAAAAAGAGTTCAAGAGACACGGCTTCCTGGCAAGTTCAGAAAAGACCATTCCTGGAATGAGGCAGGCTAAAGAATCAGCAGAGCAGTTCACTTCTACACTGGCCTAAGCCTTTCCTTTGTATCATAAAACCCTATCTGTTTTCTTTTAATTTCACAGGCCCGATATCTTCAGTTTCCCCATCCCGTGGCTCCTTTCATGTGCTAAATTTCCAGTGTATTTTCCCCTCATTTCCCTGGACTCTGCAGGCCCAAGCTCACCTTCTCTGTCAGCACTGGGTAGCTCTGCCTTATTTGCATTTTTCCACATTAATTACATTGAGCCACTTTGTACCTTCTGCAGCCCTTCTAGTTAAGACTTCCCAAACCGTTGTTAGTACTCTGAGAGTGATTGAAAGAGTGAGAGAGAGGAGAGCTCATGTATGTGATGAGAAGCACCCTAGACGTGGATGTTTTGCACTCCCCACTCCCAGCCCTGACTCATAGCGTTTATCTGGCCCTTGCAGTCACCAAGGCAAGACAGATCTTAAAGAGAACTGTTGAGGCAAAGAGCTGGATGCTTGCAACTGTCCTCAGGGACATAAGATCAACTAAACTGCTGCACTCTCCAAGGGGTTTGCCCGGGCATGATGCTGTGGTATCTACATCTTTGTGATCTCCATTCAGTCAGGGCACTCCTTCGGAAGCAGACACAGCATAAAGCACCCCCTCACAGGATCCATCTGGGACCATTTGGGGATACAGATATGTCCTGATACACCCCTCCTACACAGGAGTTAGAGATGTATAGCAACTCTTTGCTGTGAGGGAGAAAAAGGAATTAGTCTTTCCCAAGCAGATCACGGCTCTATATTGTCCTAGCTGTATGAGCAGATGTCTACTGAGTCTTCACTTCTGAGAAAAACCCTGCATTGTGACCCTTTCCCATGGTAATGCATGCACTCCTCATCAGAACTTCCCTGCAGAAAAACCTTTCTGACAGGGAATGCACTGTGGTGTTAAATCATCCTCCCTTTTCAAAAGAGAGCCACAGATCAAGCAGCAAGACAGCTACATGTCTGCTCTGGTAATTTCACAACACAGCCAAGAGCGACTTTGGCTTCAGCTGAGAGCAGTGCCACTACCAGCTGCTGAGGCTGGCACAGTCTCAGCCAAGCCAAGGAACTCCTTCCCCTGGTTCTCCTCCTTGGAGGGGCTCTCAGCAGCAAGTTGAGGCTGAGCTGCTTTGCTCTGGGGCCCCTCCAGACATGCCAGACAGGTGTGCCTGGAAGGGATGACTGGGGGCAGCTCTTTCAGATAACCAGAAGCTAAGACTGCTGTGCCTACAGGACTGTGTACCTTCAGAAGTTTTATCACTGCAGTTCTGGAAAAAGTAAAAAAAATACTTGTAAGCATCCTCACCCATCCTATGGAAGCTCTCTGTGGTGGGTCTGGCTGAGCTGGAATTTATTTCCCCACCGTAGCTCTGCATTGGTAGCTAGAGGAGTGTTGATAACACACCCATGTTTTGGCTACTGCTGAGCACAGCACTGTAACATTCAGCTGAGGGAGAGATCCCAGGAGGTGACACAAGTAGGCCAGCTGACCCAAACTGACCAAGGGGATATTCCGTACCATATGGTGTCAACCCAGATATAAGAGCTGAGGCAAGGAGCAGGACCGGAGGCACTCATTGTCTCTGATGGCTGCCTGCTGACAACTGTATGCGTGCTGGAGCCCTGCTCCTCGGAGAAGTGCCTGACCATCGCTGCTTATGGGAAGTAGAGATTAACTGCTGGCTTCTGCTTTGTGTGCGTGCACACTGCTTTTGCTTTCTTTTTGCATAAGTACAAACTGCCTCATCACAACCCACGACTTGTGTTGTTTTCTTTTCCCATCCTTACTGTCTCCCCTGTCCGGCTGGGAAGGGGAGGGATAGAGCGCCTGGGTGGACAGCTGGTATTCAGCCAAGGTGAATCCACCACACTCTCACTTCTGTGAGATTCTGTTTTCCTTAACTTTCATTGTTCGAGATTTAAAAAGAATGTAGTTTGCTAAAATTTGAGAACTAATGACTGTTCATGAATTTTTATGTGAAGTGTAACCAGACATAGAACTACATTATACATTATCTTTTGAAAATACCACTTTACTTCCAACTGCTCAAAAATCCTTTTGCTTTGATTGTACCTGGAAAAGCAACAAACCCAACACTACAACCTGCAAAAACTTACATTTATCTGCACTGTTTACTGTCAATGAAGCAGTTTCATGCTTAACAATTTACAAATAATAGTTCTGATTCCTGCAAACCTTTCTAGCTGCCATTCTTTATCATAATCTGTAGAGGATCTACACAGTACTGAAGGCAAATGCCTCTGTTTTAAAAGCCACAATTATTCTATTGCATTGCAGAGCTAATTGAGCTCAAATTGAGCTAATTTGAGGTTTGATGATTTTTTTTTTTTTTGGAGGAAAAAATTTCATTAATGACTCATTAGTTTCAATTGATGACTATCACCAGTCATGTTAGTCTTTGCAGACTATTCCTATTGTGTGGAAAGGGATATTTGGTGCTCAGATTTGTGTTAAGACAGTGAAACAAGATCCTTGTAACTTCTCTCTAAGGTTGTTTCTGAGCCCTGCAGCTCTGGTCCTTCATACTGTTCAAGCTTGCACCTCCAAACAGTGGCCACCTGTGTGCAGGCTTTGAGGTGAGCCATGGATCAAGTGTCTCTGAACCCCTGAGCTGTGCACAGTCCTGTCTGACCACCTGGCTGGCTGAGTCAAGATTATGCAGCTGTCATATTAATACGTTATGTTAGTCATACCAGAGTTGCATCCATGGCAGATAGGCAGCAAAATCCTGGGGTGGGAGAAGCCTGCAGGAGAGAGACAGCAAGGCACTATTGCTGAGCTTCTGCCTCTGGAAGGAATAAAAAAAATTTACTAGTGTTTGTGGTGGGCAGGTCGTGTTGAAAAGTACAATTAACACTGCCTCTGCTGCAGATTACCTTTGTAGCTGCTGTGTTTTCCTGCATCTCAGCAAGTTGGTTTGAACTAAGTATTGTAGGATTTATATCTAAAATTCTATTTATTTTTTTTTTTGTTCTAGTAAGCCTTCCTGTACAGCAAATCTTGGAGAGAAAGCAACTCTAATTTCTGTATGAGCTGGTAAATACTGCGCAGCCTCACTTGTTGATAGGATGATAGTGTTGAATTTTATGTTTTACTTATGAGGTTTACTAAAGGTCTTCTTGACTGCACTTAATCGCTCAAGGTTTCTTTTGAAGTAAGGAATGAGTTAGGATTTATGGATTTATGTACGTGCAGGAAACAAATAGTAAAGAATCTATCAGCTACTGCTTGCTGTCACAATCCAGCAGGTTAATATCACCTCAGTGTAGAGACAGACAGAGAACCATAGAAATTATTTTGTGACAATATGGTGTGATTTACTTTGCGTTCATGTTTTGGAAAATTGTTAATACGTGTATACCAAATGCATTCTACATATTATATGTGTATACTTTGGGATACAAAAGAAACTAAGTTCAAGTCACTTTCTGCTGTGCTCAGCTTCTGGTGCTTTTTTTTCCCCAGATATTAGAAGGCAATGATTTTATTGATGTCCATCTGTGGATGTCTGTCAGAAGAGATCACTCACAGTGAGTTTGAACTGAGTTGCCACCACCAGTACTGATATGCATGCTCAGAGATGAAAATATGGAGGGAAATTTGCTGCAGCAGTGCTGATCAGAGGTTTTTGTCTTAGCAGCCTTCTCTAAATGCAATAATAATTATTACTACCTCCTGGAAATACCCAAATTATCTGGCATATGTGTACTAGATGGAGGCTTTTTGTTATTTTCGAAAACAATGGAAGTACATTTCATAGATCTGAAAGCATAATACTTCATGGTAGTAAAGGGAACAACAAAAATTACTGTTGCTAGCTTGTTCATGGAGATGCTTGTTCATACTAGGCATTCACCAACATGTGAATCTCCCTCTTGCTGAAAACCTCCTCTGGCTATTCACGGTAAGAAAGCCTCATCTTTTGCACTACAGCATAAGTAAACTATCTCCTACTTGAAATACAACAGAAAGATAAATTATTCAGAAAAAGAGCTGCCTAGTGTGAAGCCTAGGAAAGCTATTCAGCTCAGTAACAGAAGTGAGTTAGATTGTTGACACAATTAATTGGAGAACAGGTTCACCTTAAATTTTGCAGATAAAATACCTCCAAAAAGCCTTTTATGTCTTCTTGCTTTGGAGGCAACAACTTGGGAAGGAAAAGATTGACATTATTTCTCACAGAGACTACATTGTTTTTTAATTAGAGTATATTATATGTATTTACAAGAGAGTAAATCTGTAGTTCAGAATAATCTGTTATATCAGTAGGTGAACTTCATAGCCCTTATGGAGTCTACATCCTCATTTTATGGAAATCTGTTTATTTAAGGTGTCTTGGGAATATGGGGCAGGGAAGCTAGTCACTGTGGATGTGAACTCACTGGTATTTAGTCCCTTTCTATCAAGCCAGATTGATAGCTGCTATTTTTTTACATCCTGCTTCAGAAATTAATCAAGAATTTCTTTCTTCTAAGCTTACTCATTTTCAGGCTACTTTGGCTATTTTGAATCCTTTTTTATCTCATGCTTCCATCACAGTAATTTTAATAGTTCTTTTCTTTCTGGCCTTGGTGCTCACTTGTTGATGTGTTTGTAGACAATAACCATATTGCCTCTCAGCTTTCATTTTTGCCAAGTACAACATGTCCAGTACTTTCAGTTCCTCCCTGTACAGTGGGCTGTTTTTTCAATTCTTCACTTCATAGTGCTTCTGTCTGTCTGATGCAGGTTCAAAGGATCCTTGACCAGGATAACATAAGCCATGTATAGCATCGTTGCCTTTGAATGTGGATGTTAACACTTCTCCATCCCTGAAGAAGAGATCTTTCTAGTACCAGCCCCATCACCTGTGCTGTTTAAAATCTCCTAAACTTTATACCCTAGAGAATAAAGGTGGCATTTGCTGCCTTTTTCCACTGTGGATATAGAATCCATCAAGGTGTAAGCAGTAGGGTACTAGACCACAAGCATGGTTTCTACCTCCCTTATGAAGCCATCAAGACCAAACTATTCAATCTAACCCTCCCCTGACACAGCTTCATGCCATTCCTTCGCCTTCTGTCACTGGTCACCAGAGAGAAGAGATCGTACCTGTGCCTCTGCTTTCCCTCATGAGGAAGCTGTAGGCCATGAAGAGATCTCATTATTGGAGAGATCTTGGACCTCCATGATGTTGCAGACCAGGTTGTATTTTAATACACATACATCAGCCTTTTTGACCAAAAATAGTGTCTACTCTCCCTCTCCATGCCCATGGGATGGCTTAGCCATTGACTTCAAGAGGGACCCCTCCTTTCCTGCAAACCCTTCATAACCACCCTAACAGATGCCTCTTCTGAGGTGGAAAATGCCTGTTAGTCTTCTCTAAGTGAAAGTCTTGTGATCTACAAAGGAGACAGAGTTTGCACATGCATTCTGTGGAGCTTCTGTTCCCATATGTGTGTGAGGGGATCTTCAAATCATAACAAGCAATGCCACCACTGTATTCTATATCAGTCTGCAAAGAGAACAGAGATTCTTCCCAGAGGCCTGGAGTTGGTCAGTTTTTGCAATGGGACTGTCAACCTCTGCATGCACCTGTGGGTGGTGAATTTCAGATCCTGTGACTGCAGGAGACATTCCTCCTTGAATCAACAGGGAGCTTTCAGTCTCCTGCATTCCATTTTCCTGTAAAGCAACTACCTATATGTAGGTCTCCTTGCTCCTTGCATTAATGAGCAGTGTTGTGCAGGTACTCCTTAACAGTATCAGCAGTCTGGTTTCTGAACTGAGATTTGAAGAGCCCTGAGGCTCTCCTAATGTTTCCATGTCCACTCACCAGAATGTAGACCTTCATCTCTAACCTCCACCTCTTGGGAGTCTCCTTATTGCTCTGGCCTCTCTTTTTTTTTTTCTTTTTGTTAAGTATGGTTGACAAATTCTCCCTCAGTCAGGCCTGTTAATTTGCACAGAAGTGTGAAAGTTTTGTACAGTGCAAGCTTTGTACATGCCACAGGCTGTAGCTCTTTTCCATGTGTTTTCCCAGCCGACCCATATTTGTTCTAAGTGCTGCTTATATCGCTGTGCTTCTCTCTCTCTTTTGAAATTATTTTGCATTTTCTTGTTACATTCCCCTTCCTCACTTTTTTGGCAGGCCAAGTATGCTGCAAGTGCAGGAAACCTGCTTCTTTATAAACCTGACTGTTTGAATGATGGACTGTTGAGATTTACTTGGGTACTGAATAACCCAGTTAGTTCAAATAAGAGATGGGTAGACCCTTGCCAACAAAATCACATACATGCTCTGCAGTTAAGCAAATACAGATAATTGTAATTTCTGACATCAGATTCACTCTTGAAAATAGTTGTTTAAAAATATTTTAAGGCCTTATAACCTGGGACCATTTGTTAGTTTTGTGTAAAACTCTGTCAAAAGATATTTCTCTAAACTAGAGTAGGACTTTTGCATCTTTCCCACTTAAAATTCTAAAAAGTTACACCTATAACAATTAAGCTATATCAGTATAAAATATTTCACTGTAGAGTTTGGGCAACCTACTGGAATGACGTCAAATAAGAAGAGTTTCTGGAGGTTCAATCTAATTGTGTTACAATATTTAACTATTTGAAAGCAAATAGGAACTCTTGTTTTAATATTAAACCTTCCAGCACAACCAAACAGCTGGCTCTAATCTTTTTGTGCTTTGTTAGAACAAGAACTACCAGCAGCTCCTTCAGAGTTCACTTTTGATCTGTTTTTGACAAAACCAAGTCTTAAAGCCAAGCCAGAATACTTGACTTTGCTCCTGCTGCCCACGGGAAATAGGCATCAGTGCCAACAAGACTGTGCTTCAGCACCTTACTCACTGTAAAATTAAAGATTCGACAAGTGCCCAGGATAGTCCTCACCTTTCCCAGAGAAGGACAGCACTTTTCATAAGGGCAATGTCATATATTTGCACACTTATCTGAGTCCTTTTTGGAAGCATCTGTAGGAGGTATATGTCTTGCTTCGACTCCTTGTACATAAAAATATTCTACTTTTAAATCTCATTTTAAAAATCTTAGGACAACCATCCTCTATGGAAACTAAGTATATAGGAGGAGCAAAAGGAAAAAAGAAGACTGACACATAAACTTTGAATGGAAAATTATGCTTTTTCACTTTCTTCCTAGGTAAATTTTTTCCCCAGACATTTTACACTGTCATTAAACAATATAATCAGCTAATTACCTATGATAGCACTGTTATCTAACCAGTGATTTTTACTAATTTTTTGTTAGAATTCTGCCAAAATCCTTACAGGTGTAATGGTGGAACTTGAAACTTTCTGTAAGATGAACACTTCAGCTGGCACATCATCTACATTATTGGTGCATGAACAAAAGGGAACTTGTCTCACGGACAGAAGATTGAGGATCCTCATTCATCAGGATCAAAGGTATCTGTGTTTGCTAAGCTGTGCTATAAAATTGCTTCCTACTCAGAAGTTGTACAGATATAACTCTCCTTGAGGCACCACTGTGTGAGGCAAACAGTTGGTAAAGAGTAGAACAGAAATTACCACCTTACATACCCACCCTACTAACTCACATTGCAGTGTTCACCCCACGGCTCCAATCCTTATGCTTAGGTAAACAGACACCAAAGCCATTTTTCTGGTGGACATGGTTTTTGTTAGCTTCTTTTTTTTTTTCATTTTAAAAGCTTTCTATTTTGCTGCGCATGAGAAATGATTTTAAGTTTTCCATTTTATTAGTAGTTTTAAAAATATGTTCATGTTTCACCACTCTTGTAAAAATGTGTATGATATCACAAATTTCTTTTTGAGTGGCATAATTCCAAAAACTAATTTGTTGAAGCCTTACATGTTTCAACAGGATACAGGATAAGCAATGACCTTTCCAAGTGAAATGCAAGTTGCCAAACAATCACAATTTTCAAATAATCCAGTGGAACATCCATGAAGTTCATTTTCAATCAGACTTCCTAAGAAGTACTTTTTGTGCGTCTGGACTGCTACCTTTTGACCTTGGTTTGCAGCCAATTCTGCTCAGCAACCTTTCCACCATATTAGCTATTCCCTTTCTGACCTGGTCCTCATTAGAAGCGACTTTCTTCCTGTTTTGTAAGAGGAATAGGAAATCTGCTCATCCAGCCTGATGCAGTCCAATACACTCACTGCCAATAAAACAATCAAGCTGCAAAGTGTTAGAGGAGTTGAAAAAGGCCAAGAACAACATTGTAGGAACTCTGGAAAATAAGAAAAATAGTGGAACCCCAATAATTAAAGATCATTATGGAGCTATTTCATCTTCTTATTTTTTTTTCCTTTTCCTTTATATACCTACTGTGTGAGATGGAGTAATTTGGAATCAAATGCTATTTTCAAGGATAACACACCCATAGCCTATTGCCATAGACTTAACTGACCTCCTAGAGAAACCATCAAACTTCTGCAACCTGCAAAAAAAAAAAGGAAGACCTCCAAAAGGAAAACAAGAGTCAGATATATTTCTTCCCCATAAAAGGGGCTACTATATACCTTTATCTACCGCAGCATCACAAGGACTAACCCCTCATTCTCTGTTACCCCTCCATCCACAGCTCCTGTGCAATGCTGAGCTATCTCTTCTCTGTTCATCTTGCAGTCACACTGCAGGCCTGCTCCCCACAGAGGGATGGGTTCTGCCTTTGCCATCCTGTGGAGCCAGCAGCTGCTACTGACAGGTCTGACTTGCTCCTCTTTAATTTCTTAGAATTGACAGTGAATTGGATGGGATAGAAAATTAGTTTTTCCTTGGCTAAAGTTTATAATGCAAAGCAGTTCCATTCCCTAAGTGAGGTGTAGCCTACTCACTGGCTTTTGATTCTTCTGAGAGTTTAAATATTTTTTTAGTTTTTGTAACTTCCTCATTAAAACTTTTTCAAACTATCTCTTTTAAACATTTTCCCCAGTATAGAAAGGGAGTGTATTTAAATTCTTAGATTTTTCCACATAGATAGAGTATCATTTCCTGTCCAGGTGTTCCTATAACAATTGACTTAGCCTCTATCACCACAGATATGATGCCATCATGTTCCAGCCATAAATTTGCCACATACAGATCAGTGAGTACAGATCTATATAGAAAAAAAGAAGTAGAAAGTATCAACATACTTGTTTCAGAAATACCATGTAGTGGAAGAATGGATTGAGATCTGAAACATCAAAAAACCCAGAAGTAAGAAAAAATATTTTACAAAGTAAAGTATGTTTAACAAATAGGGAGAAAGTAGAAATTATACAGGGAAAAAATATTATTGTAAATTCTGCTGAATCTAGTAGCCTATGGGGAAAAACAAATTGCAGGAAGAACATTCATCAATTCCTCTGTCACAACTTTAGGCAACCTGAATTTGGTGAAACCAGTGTCTAAAATGACAGTTTTCCATGATCCCCCAGCCCCTGAGAAGCACAAACCTGCACAACTGCTAAGTGGCAGCTCACATTAGTGGTAATCTGCTCCACTTAATGCCTTTTAAGGGAAGTTATCTGTTTGTTGTGCTCATCAGTTGCTTTTTGCAGTTGAATTTTTTGCTGTTTCTGCAGCTTGAACCTTACAACACAGTATAGGGAGGTGTGATCTGCCTGTTCTAATAACCATCAGCCACAGCTTAAGCAGCTGGGGATAAACCTGTGAGTGGTATTCAGAGCTACCCAGCATAGCTTTGGGGCAGCTTCATGTCTAGGAAACCTGCTCATAAGAGATGTAATGCCTCTTGCAGCTGCTTCTGGGAGTTCACGGACACCTCTCAGGCCTTCCCTCGGTCCCAGTCTGAGGTGCTGGACTCCTTTATGGACTGCACAGGTCATGCTAGTGCTTCATGTCAGCTTCGTAGGCTCTCTGGCCGTGGGTGTTGGATGGTAACAGCTAGTGCTTAGAGAATTAAATCCTTTGTTGAACCTAGATTGATACCTGTGGGAGACTGATAATCTTTAGTGCTACCTTGACAAGTCAGAGGGAAAAGATATGATACCCCTCTCAGAAAACAGCAGTTATTATCCATGCATGCCCATTTCCCTCCCACGTCAATGTCTGTATGTATGCATGTGTATAGATATGGTTCTGTAAAGTAAGATACACAGGTATACCCAGAAACACCAAGGCAGTGGAAAGAATTCAAAGGTTTATTTAGAAGGCCAGAACACGAGGAACTTACAAATACCTCACAGTGCTATTAAGCACCAGGCCTCAGGGAGAAAAGGCAAGTTCTTTACCTCTCCAGGGCCTTTTTATCCTCTGTTTCTCCCTTGCCTTCCTGAGGCTTCTGTACATGTCTGTTAGGGTTATCTCTCTTGGCGTAGCAGAGAGAGAGATTACATAGCTTTCTGCAATCCCCTCTGGACTGCAGAGGGAAAAAACCCCATATAATGCTCTTGAAAAAGCCCTTTGCAGGCTTCCTAACAAAAAGGATTTTCTAGCTTTCCGGTTACAAATTGTTGCAAAAGCACAACTATTCCTACAGTTCTATCATACATACCTCTTGTACTTCCATCTTGGCTCATCCTCAAGGCCTGCTGTAACAGGTCTTTCGGAAAATGAGCCAGCTCACCTCATGGAAAGTTATGTATTGGTAACTGTTGTGACAGCAGCCCACAGCCTGTGTGCCGTGTAAGCACATGGACTAAAACCACATGAAAAATGAACTTGTCACGTTTACAGCCAATTTCCAACCTCTACATGCATCACATGGACTTGTGCTTTCACCATGGGATGACAAGAACAGAATTCATCTTCTCTGTAGGGAATCCTCATTACAAAAGAACTAACTCACGTTAAAAGTACCAATGCACAACATTCACTTCCATCAAGGAAACACATTACAGGAGAGATCACTGTGAACCAGGTGGGCTGTAAGCTTCCACACCACAAAGATAAAAAAATTTATATTTCATTAGCAAATATGTATGGGCAAGATGCAGACAAACAGACAGAGCAGTTCGTTCTCATCATAAGGATCAGAAAATTGTATTCAGCAATAGAGAGCATTTTTAGTTCAAATTTCATTATTATTATTCCATAAGAAGTAGCACAGACCATGCTGGCACAAAATGCTGAACTCCTTAGACAGACAAAGAGGTTCAGCCCTGTATGTATCAGCACTCTGCTAAAATGTTGAACAATGCAGAGGTTTTACCTGCACAATGCTTCACTGGGTTGTCCTCTCTGTGAAGGGTGCAGTAAAAGCAGTAACTCTGAGTAATAACACACCTGTGCCCATGCCAGGCTCACATGAAGCAGTTCAACTGCTGGAGAAGAATCTGTGCTGCCAGTGTTGCAGTGGTCTGAGCCTCTCTGCTCACTGCTTCACAGTGAGGTGGGGGTAAATCAATTTGCCCTTTCCCTAGCAAAAATTGGGATAGCCCAGGAACATATTAAACTTACCTGACTCCAGGCTGGAGTGAGTGCTGCAGCCTTTCTTCCATGTGGTGACAGGGACCAGATCCATCCTGGAAATGCATATTCAGTGTAGGCATCAATGAAACTACTATTTCAGCAAGAGGAGATCTAGAGCCCAAGATCAAAGGTCTGTTAGCTGTATCTCGATGTGATGGGAGGTCAGCAGAGTGTTTTTCATGGCTGATGCAGGTTTTTAAGGGCAGGTGAAACTCCTTCCAAGCAGGCCAGTAGTTTTGCAGCAGCAGCAGGGGTCCTGACCAGAGCTATTGTCTGCATCTTGTATCTATGACAACTGGACTAAGAAAAGCACATTCCTGAAGGGGAATAAGAGCTTATCTCTTTCAGGGACATGCAGGTGAGGAGCATGCACCACTGAGAATCAGATTGCTGCTGCTATCCAAAATTTTCTACCAACTCCCCTAACTGAACTGCTCTGCCTGAAAACCTGTGGCAGTGATCTAGAACAAGACATGAGCTCCCAAGGGGAAGCTTTACTGAGCAATTTTCTTTTCTATTCATCCATGATCAGGAAAGACAATGTGTCTCTCAAAATTATTAGCAAATTTTGGGGGGCAGAAGGGAAACAAAACCGTAGATATAAGTACATAATTAGTACCTGCTTTCCAGCCTGCATCATGTGAAAATGCGAGGAGGAGAAACTTGCCATGGTACAGGCTGCGATCTAGGGTTCAAGACATGTAAGTGGAACATGTATGACAGTTATGTGCATTCAAGGCATCGGGAGATTTGTTGTATTGAAATAGGTCTGTGAATTGCTATTGTGTATAGTGATCCTGACACCAATCTCTGTTGTTCAAATGCCAGAGAATCACAAGAATATTGATGGTCTACTAAGTTATAAGAGATAATTTCCTTCTTGTCGTAATTCAATAGGGTAAGTATAGCACAGAAATTCATATGTGAACATAAGCTTCAAGTACACACATCAGAATAAAATAAATAGGTGACTTCTGCTGAAGGAAAATGTGACTTACACAAAATATGTCCTGTTGGAATTGTCAGAAGGCACTGCAGAGTGGAAAACACCCAATTTACTTTACCTGTTTTATCATATCAGTCACAGATCAACTGGCACTCACTCACAGCCTCACCTGCACATGAAGCAGTGCCATCCTTCCTTAGTGATGTTTAGGTGTCTATAGCCAAGGCCTGACAGAACAGGACTATCACAACTTTGGCAGGGTTTTGCCCTAAAATGAAGACTACCCCAGATCACTCCTTGCCTGAACCCTTCCTTAGGAAGGGTAGCAGCTGGTCTTGCTGTACTTTCACTTTTATTATGACATAAGACTGACCCACTTTAGAAAAATTCTATCTAATGATTATATTGTTTAATGAGATTTGTTCTCATTGTTGACATTCTGATAGATACTGAAAAGAAACTGTGAGAATCTCGTCATAGATCCTTTGAGAACTAAAGATGCAGTAATGATGGTGGGAGCTCAAAAAAATTGTGCCTGATCAGAATGTGTGGTAGCTTGGTACCAACTGCTGCTTTCTCATAAGTATTCTGATTTGTTGTAAATGAACATCTGCCACATTTGGATAAACACGAGGCAGAAAAATAAAGTGCTGGTTGAGCAGATATGCAACATCACATGAGATACCACAAAGTTTCAGTGAGATATAACGTGGGATTGTGTACTGTTTTGCAGTCACACAGGTACAGCCCAGGACACCAAATGACAGGAGACCCAGTACTTTGAAGAACCCTGACCAGTCAAAAATCAAAATTGTCTCCTCTAAGTTGATGATATGAAGCTCAGGCATCCTATTGAAAGTGCCTGTGTAGAGTTTTCCCCTCCAGAGCTGCAGGGAAGGTCTACATTAAGAAGAGCTGGAGCTTTCTTCATCTCATCAAACATGACTTCTGCTTTCAGGATTTGCATACTAGACCCAAGCGGTGTATTAGAAAGTTTTGTCACACTGACTACGGAAGTCCCACAGTTCCCCCAGACTGCAGTAGTAAAATGAAGAGTCCACAGCAGGTAGGAAGAAACCTTTTTATAGGCAATGGCAGAAAATCTTCGTAATCATTTGTTGCTATCCATATGTAAATCACCTCACTGAATATCACTCAACAATACCTGCAATGAACTCATTATTTCAGTGAAGATTTGAGACTAAAACTATTTTTCACATTGTTCCCTGTTCTGATTTATTCACTGTGTGCAATGGAGATTTTGCAACAAACCTAGGTAAGGTCTTGTTAATAACTTCATTGCTGAAAATATAATTAGTAATCTTTCAAATAAGGTAGCATCTTTAGACAAGTCAAGTTCTGATTCTGAAGTTTGCTACACCCTGTTGAAAACTAGTGGCTATATGCTCCAATAGGAAATAATTTGGCTAATCCTAAAGACTGTTTTTTGTATTGAAGGTAGCAATATTTAGGCCTCAAATCTGTTGATAGCAAGCATCTCTGAATTTCAAATGTCTAAATTTATTTGGAAAACTGATTATAGCTGTTCTTGCATAGCTTTGAGTATTGACCCTTTTGAAAATCAGTCAACAAAACTTGCTGGAAGAGAGAACAGATAAATGATAAAGGAATCAGAGTACAATTGAACCTGCAGACAAAGAAGATTTCTTATATGCCTTTTTTTCTTTGACATGATGTAATCTTGATTTCTTTCATTTTATGTACTAAATTCAGTTACTATAACACATTGCAAGCTAGAAATTATATCCTTTTCCAAAGAACTATTAAAAATATCAAGGGAGTTGAATAATGTGGTAAAGGCAGGAGGCCAAAATCCAATGAAAGATGAAAATGGATGATTAAGAAAAAAGCATATTTGCTCTTCAAACCTTTAATGAGGAATTATGAACTGCATTTTTGTAGGTTGTTTTTCTTCTAAAGTCAAATAAGCAAAATTTAACAAATGCAGGTCTCATTCATAAACAGCAAAGTGTATAAACCACTGCAAATCATAACATGCAATTAATGAAGCAGTCCAGTATGCACTCTGGAGTTTACAGAAACAAAGGAATGGTTCAAGAAGTTTCTGCTTCCTTCCTTGAAGTACGTAGAAGGTTACAAATTAATCTCAAAAGAGTTTATAAATCTCTCAGAGTTAATGAGTGTCTTAAAACTGCCTGCTTCTCTTAATTGCCTAAGGCCAGTTGGTCCTGGAGTATATAAAGTACCCATGCACGAAGATGAGAAGTACAGCCAAGAGAGCCAGCAAACAAACAGCAGACAGGAACAAAGTGCTGTGTCTGCTGTGAAAGATGCCAAAAGATGTTTTTACCTTCGTTCGTCTTTTTGTGCTCTTACTCAGTTTCTCCACTATTTGTCTGGGAGTCCTTTGCATTTCCACAAATTCCTCCATGTGCAGATGTGGAAATAATGAGCTAGTGTTTTATTGCCTGATAGTTTTGGGGCTCTTTCTCCTTGTTACTGGCATTTTCTGGAGCACTTTCCATGAAGTCTTGAAATACAGGGCCCTTGGCATCATCATTCGAAATCCCAGTCACCGAGAACTACGTGTCTGCACCATAGACAGGTATGTGCTGCAGTTTGCTGCTGATGATTTGGGAGGGAGGGATGGTATTTTGCAAACATACTGTCAGACAAAAGGAGCAATAAAAGGTTTTTACAAAATTTTACAAAATTTTATATTTACTATAGAAAACTGTAGTCTGAAATTTTATTTGCTAGAGCAAGGAGCAACGTGCAAGCAGTAATTCACGCAAGTGATACAGAATGTAAGGTTTACTAGAGGAAATAGAGAAGGTTTCACAGTTTCCAAAGTTTCCAAAGCCACACACGGAGGCAGCAGGTGAAGCTATACCAACTTCATGCAGGAGCATCCCGAGTTCCATCTCAACAGACGATTTCAGATGTGCTGCTGTAGGGCAGGTGCTTATATAAGTTATCAACATTGAGGTATGCAGGGAGCTTCAGCTCATTATATGGCTCCTGCTAAAGTTTTCTGGTCTAACTGTCCTCCCTATTTGAGAACCTCATGAAGTTCAACAAGGCCAAGTGCAAGATGCTGCACCTGGATTGGGACAAACCCAAGCATAAACACAGGCTGGGCCAAGAATGAATTGAGAGCAGCCCTGGGGGGAAGGACTTGGGCTGCTGGTTGATGAGTAGCTCAGCATGACTTGGCAATGTGCCCTAGCAGCCCAGAAAGCCAATAGAATCCTGGGCTGCATCAAAAGCAGCATGAGCAGCAGGTCAAGGGAAGGCATTCTGACTCTCTACCCTGCTTTTTGAGTCCCCACCTGGAGCACTGCATCCAGTTCTGGGATCCTCGGCACAGGAAGGACATTGACCTGCTAGAATGGGTCCAGAGGAGGGCCACAAAGATAATCAGGAGGCTGGAACACTTCTCCTGTCAAGACAGGCTGAGAGAGCTGGGGTTGATCAGCCTGGAAAAGGCTCCACTGAGGCTTTATAGCACCTTCCAATACCTGAAGGGAACTTACAGGAAAGGTGGAGAGGGACTTTTCACAAGAGCATGTAGTGACAGGGCAAGGGGGAATGGTTTCAAACTGAGAAGGGTTATGTTTAGATTAGATACTAGGAAAAAATGGTATACTGTGAGGATGGTGAGTCACTGAAACAGGTTGTCCAGAGTTGTGGATACCCCATCCCTGAAAGTGTTGAAGGCCAGGTTGGATGGGGCTCTGAGCAACCTGGTCTAGTGGAAGGTATCCCTGCCCATGGCAGGAGGTGTGTAACTAAATGATCTTCAAGTTCCCTTCCAACCCAAAACATTCTGTGATCCTACAATTTTATTTCTTAACAAAGTCGGATGCTTTGAGAGAGAGAGTTTCTTAAACTGGCATTAGGCCTTGCAAAAGCCTTTAACAGGGTCACTGGATACAAATTACTTTTCCTGGACTGTTTTGGAAACTGCACCAGAAACACTGACAATAGGTTCTCTAAAGTCACTATAAAAGCAACATTTGGCAAATTTTGGTTACATAAGTAGAGTCATACAAAATGCATTTTAACACTGTGGAAAACAATGGTTATTGTAATAGTAAATAACTTTGAACAGTGATTTCAATCTTCTTTCAAATTAAACTTTTCTCAGGCACCTGTTGAAATATGAGCACGAGTGTTTGTATGTCAGGGGTGGGAATTTTCATGGGGAAGGCTTGTCCTTTTAGAATGTTGTGTTTTAATAAAACATTCTGTACAAAGCCACAGGAAAAGATCCCAGCTATGCCTACCTTTTTAATTTAATATATTTCATTGTTCTAAACCTATTTAGGTTTTCATTTACAGTTTAAGCCTCATCTAAACTTCAGAAGTATAACAGACAAAGCACCTAACCAAGCTCTGTGAGATAAATCACATTTCACCATAAAGTGTTTCTTTTCGGACTGCTTATTTTAGGCCTGACTTCTACCCTCCCTCCTATGAAGACTGCACAGATCCTGAAAAACAGACTTCCCCACTATCAATTGCCTTCACAGTAAAACAGCAAGAAGCCATCAATGTCCCTCCACCTCCATACAGTGAAAGCAGTGCAGAGTTCGTCAGTGAAACAAATGAGCAGGAACAGCCACCACCATACAAGTTGTGTGTGTGGGAGCTATGGCAGCAGCAAACAGCTGACCAAGACTCAAACCCCAGACTGGAGTCAAATTCTCATATATCCATGCAAGAAATCAGTTACCAACAGGATATAGACTTCCAGGGGACCTCAGAAAGAGCAACATCTGTCAGAACATCTGAGATGGGCAGCCAGTAAAATTCTGCATCTGTGAAGCAGGGAAAACTGGAGGAAGACTTGTGTCAGTGACCCCAAGTAGTACTCTACTTAAGGTAAAATTGCACAGGAAAAACATTGACCATTTGTCAGTGTGAGTGGAGTTAGAGGTGATATATAAAGATGCTCAGTATTCCAAAGCAGAATAAATCTCCATAGAGATAGAAATGTTCAGGCTGTATCTTATAGGAGTCACCATCAATGGTAATAGAAGTTTCTTACACTACAAGATAAATGAAGCATCATGCTCTTATTAGTCCTAAATGTCTTGTGCCTTGTAAGGAGTTTCAAATGAAAGCCTTCATTTGTGGTTTTGAAACATTAGCTGACTTGGGAAACCTATTTACTCAGCTTTTGTTTGAAATTTGTAGATTATTTTTTATAACTGATTATTTTTGTATTGTATGCCTTTCAAGTTATGTGTTTTATTTTGGGGTAAAAATATCTGCTGTTTTACTGTTGATTTCATGAATAAATTTTGTAATTAAAACAAATAAATGCCTTATATAATACGAGAGGTCCATGATTCCAGATAAGGACACAAGAAAATATGCCTCCTAGCTGCCAAAAAGAGAATCCTGGTTATGCTCACAGCTCCTCAGAGGAAACTACCAATTGCAGGAGGAAAAATCATCTCTGACTCCTCTGAGCTACCTCTAAGGGCAGTTGCTTCCACTGCAGCTTACTCAAGACTATGGGAACTGAGAAGGGGACCCTGTAGCCTGTTTCTGACACAAGTTACCTCATAATTACACAACAAATACCAGAAAAAAGGACAGTCTTGGATATATACCCTTCCTTCCACAAAATCACGAAGGCAAATTTGCATCCAGGCACCATCACCTGTAATTCCAGACGACAAGAAAAATTTCAAGAAGGCTCCTTGAGATTTGAACCTGCAACATTCACTATAGATGAGTTTTCCTCTTTTGGTTGGAAGGGACCTCTAGAGGTCATCTAGTCCAAACCCTGGCAATGAGCTGGATTGCATTGCTCAGAGCCCCATCCAACTTCACTCTAAGATAAACACATGCAGGTATTCTTCCCAAAAATGTCGAGGCAGTGGAAGGATTAAAAAAAAAAAAAAGAAGAAGAGGTTTATTTTAGATGCAAGGACCACTTCTTTTTTTGATCTTGCACACATCAGGCCCCAGGGGCAAAGGCAATGTTCCTCCTCCTCCAAGGCTATTTTATCTTTTCTCTCTCCTCCTCTACTCTCTTTCTGGCCCAAAGAGGACTTGTGCATGTCTGCAAACATGTTGTCTCTCTGCATACCAGAAAGCAAGGCTGAGAACTTCTCTTGCCATGCGGGGGAGGTTGGGGGGGCGGGTGGGGAAGCATTAAAATTCCCTTTGAGAAAGGGTTACCATTTAGGCAGAGAGCCTTCCTAGCAAAACGAGTTCTAACCTTTTGCTACAAATTCTTCCAGAAATGTATCTATTCCTACACTGACCTCGAATTTGTTCAGGAATGGGCTCCTACCATCCCTCTGGGCAACCTGGTTTTGATTTTGTTACACACCAGCGAAACAGAAAAGCTATCACACTTTCCAGATGCCCACATACTGTAAAATTACAAGTTAAGCACTATGGCTGTACATGCACTGGAAATGCAAGCCATGGTGGTAACAATAGCTAAGGCCAGGGAACTGACAATTGCATCAGTTTTGTCCCTCAAAGAATTTCATCCTTTATGGGAAAAACATACAAACCTTCCGTTGCTTTAAGCAAAAAGAAAAGCAGAGTAAAATGGGGTGAACAAACTACAGAGAAAGAAAAATCAGTTCAAGGTAAGTTGATGATGAGAAATGTATTAAAACATCCAGAGTCTAAAATAGAGCCCCTGAAAAGAAGTTGATAGAAGATGCTATCAGCATATAAAGATTTTTCAAAGTGACTGAGAAGCAGCACAGCACAGAGAACAATAAAAGCCAGAAGTACACATTATTTCCAGTTGAAGTGAGGATCTACTATGCCAAGTGATCTTGTTACAGTCTTACTTCTGTATCTTACTACCATATCCATCCCCCAAAATCTCTTGCTTCTCTATTCCAGAGTCCCAGATCCTGAAGGCAGTGGGCACAAGTATTGTTGCAATGAGACTGATCAGCCACGAGATATCCCATGGCAAAATGCCTGTCCTGCATGTTCAACTTCTTTTTTTTTCCTCCACTGGAAATCAAACTTTTCCACTAGGTAACTACTCATGCAAGACCAAATGAGTGGGAAATGGCTGAGACTACGGTTCTGAGTCATACTGAGAGCAAGTACTGCAGGAGTAGCCCTGAAGTTTGCTCTTGGACCAGTTTGCTATAGGAAATTCGTTCAGATGCTTTCCACATAGTTTATGAACAAACAGGAAGAGCTAAACCTCCCTTCCTTTCTCCCAGTTCCAGGAAAGCCCTGCAGATGTTGTGAGGTCTCAATGGGTCCAGAAATGTGAAACTGAAGAAAACTGCATCTTCCACCTGCAGTATGCCATAAAGTATTTGATACATGAAAGTTACTGAGATAAAAAGAACATTAAAGTTAATACCTAATATTTTGATACAATCTGGTATTTTGATACAATCCCTTTGTCTTTTCAGGTAATGAACTATTTGATTATGAACTTAATGAAAAATGGCATGGGCAATGAGCTCAAAAATAGCAGCAAAGGCTTTTAAACAGTTTGCTTTTGATCAAATTTAATAGCATGAAGTCATATTTGCCAAGAATAGCAGCTGGAAATTTTAAGTTTAAAGGACTTTTCTTTGGGCAGAAGGACAGAACCAGTCAAACTAAGGCTTCAGAACAGAACAGATTCTTTCAGTGCATTGACAAATAACTTCCTGACACTGGTGACTGAGGAGCCAATAAGATGCTGCTGTCCTCACACTCACAATACCAAGAAGTGGGTGGGCACATGAAGGTTTTTGCTGCATTGATCATGAGACAATGGATTCAGAATTCTTAGAGGAGCAAAAAGGACAAAAGGTGAGACCAAAGCTTGCAGAGCAGACTTTAGCATCTTCAGAGATCTGCTTGGAAGAGTCCCATGGGTTACAGCCCTGGAGAAGAGATAAATCCAGGACAGCTGTTTGATTTTCAAGGATTGCCTCCTTCAAGCTTATGAATGGTTCATTCTGACATGTAGAAATCAAACAAAGGCAGCAGGAAGCCTGCATGGATGGACAGGATGCTCCTGACTAAACCCAGATGTGAAAAGGAAATGTATGATAAGTGGAAGCAGGGACGACTGAACTAGGAGGACAACATGCCTGTCAACTGCATGATTGACACTGTCTATCCAATCATGTGGGGTTGAGATCAGGAAAGCCAAAGCCCACTTGGAGTTGAATGAGGTGAGGAATGTGAAGGGTAATGGGAAAAGTTTCTACATGTACATAAGTTGAAAGAGGGCACAGAAAAGGCTGAAGTGCTCAAAGCTTTCTTTGTGTCCATCTTTACTGGTAAAACCAGCCTTCAGGCATTATAGGCCCTCAAGACCAAAGGAAAAATCTGAGACAAGGAAGACTTACCTTGGGTGGAGCAAGAACAGGTCAGGGAGCACATGGAATGCATGCACAGAGCTGAAGAAGCTGAGTCATGCCATTGCAAGGCCACCCTCCATTACCTCTGAAAGATTGTGGGTGACTGGGAGAGACCCCTGAGAGAGGAAATATCACTCGTGTCTGTAAGAGAAGGAGGATCTGGGAAGTTACAGCCTGGCCAGCCTCGCCTTAGTTTCTGGGAGGTGATGGAATAACCAATCCTGGAAATCCTTGTCAAAGCCATGAAGGACAAGAAGGTGATTAGGAGTAATCAGCATGGATTTATGAAGAGCAAGTGATGCTTAACCAACTTGATGACCTTCTACAATGAGATGAGTGGCTTAGTGGATGAGGAGAGAGTAGCGGATAAGGAGAGAGTACCGAATGTTGTTTGCTTCACCTTTAGTAAGGCTTTTGACACCATATCCAAAAACATCTTCAGACTGACAAAATATTATTTAAATAAGTGGACAGTGACATGGATTGAAAAGCAGCTAAACAGCCAGTCCAGAAGGTTGTGAGCACTGCCACAAAGTTCATCTGGAGGCCAGTCACCAGCAGCGTAACCCAGAGGTCAATCCTGGAGCAAATACTGGCATCATGTGGATAACGGGGCAGAGCACATCTTCAGTGGTTTTGTAAGGACTGGAAGGAGCACTCCAGGCAGATTTGCTGCCATTAAGAGGGATCTATGTAGGCTGGAGAAACGGGCCAACAGGAACCTCATGAAGTTCAACAAAGGAAAATGTGATGTCCTGCCCTTGGGGAGGAACAAATCCAAGCACCAGTACATGCTGCAGCCAGTGGGCTGGAAAACAGCTCCACAGAGAAGAACCCGGCAGTCAACTAGCTGATAACACACCAGCAACGCACCTGCATAGCAAAGACAGCCAATGGCATCCTGGGCTGCATCAGGAAAAGCATCACCAGCAGTTGGAGGAAGGTGATCCTTTCCCTTTGCTCAGCACAGTAAGAGTAAGATACAACTGAAGGGCTGAGTCTGAGCTTGCCAAGTACAAAAGAGACATGGACATACTGGAGCACCTCCAGCAAAAGGCCAGAAAGATGAAGGGAATGGACCATTTGTCATATGACAAGAGACTCAGAGAGCTACGAGTGTTTAGTCTGTAAGACAGAAGGTTCGTAAGGAATCTTATTTCTGTAAATACTTGATAGTAAAGAAAAAAGTGTATGGACTCAGGCTCTTCTCAGTGGTGCCCAATGACAGGACAAGAGGCAATGGGCACAAACTGAATCGCACAAAATTCCATATGACCACTCAGGGAAGTTTTGGGTTTGGGTTTTTTTTTCACTACAGGAGCGGTCAATTACTTGAACAGTTCGCCCTGAGGTGGTTGTGGAGTCTCAGCCCTCGGATATAATCAAAACCCAACTTGATATGGTCCTGGGCAGCTTCCTCTACATGATCCTGCTGTGAGCTGGGACATGGACTAGGTGATTTTAGTCCTGATGAACTAGGTGGCCCCTTCCAAACTCAAGGATTCTGTGATTCTGTGGTTCAAGTGAGTAGTATTGCCTTACAAATTGTCTCTGAACACAGAGAGAATACGAGGTTTTGGGGAACAGAATTATGTCCAAATAAATATTAGTGCAATCACAGCTGAACAATAAAGGAATCTTGCAATTTCCAGACTTGAGGAAACTGCTTATTCAAAAATAGCACAGAAGGGTGTAGGTCTCTGTCACAGCACCTAGACACTGTGATAAGATGAACAGAATTAATAACAGTTTTCCCTCTGCTAGATGTACGGGGAGTTTTTAGGAGCCTTGCATTTTTGTGTAACTTTGTATATGTTGCTTTTTTTCCCAAGCATTCATCATTCACGTTAATAATTAAAAGACCTCAGGAAATGCAGCACACTTTGTGAGACTATGGCTACAGTCCTTCCCCACATGCATCAGATATAAAGATATACACTGTACTTCAGCCTTACAAAGTTTTATTCATTTTCTTGCAGAGAAAAGTAATTACCTTTTATCAGTATCACCCATCTTTATAAAAAAAGGGACATGGAGCCCAAGACAAAGTCAATATCAAGATTTTAAAATATACTCTTTGTTTATCATGACTGCCTTCAGGAAAGCAGACTGTCATCTTCTGCAGCTCTAGTGATAGCTTTCTGATAAAAGCACAGGTGTGATTCTTCACAGTCCTCATCTGTTCCTTGTGAGTCTTTTCCATTGCATCCTGAAAAGACACCTGGCTTCAGAACATCTTACCTTTCGAAGTGCGTTGTTCCCATCCCAGAAAAGCTTGACAAATGGGATATTCCATAGCATAAATAGCTAGCTCACTATGTGATCAAAAACTATTTCATTGTCAGAGAACATGTAGGAGATTTTACAAGTCTTAGTGAGCTCCCTTTCAGAACGTTCTTTCATGCAACCCAGTAATTTGAACTGTCATAATCCAGAGTGTGTGACTATGTGTGATCTACTAGTCAGGAGCTTACTATCTTGCACCTAGAGGAGTTTGATCTATAATAAATATAAAATATTAGATAAACCAAGTTTCTTCCAGAAATGTTCTTTGCAAGGTTTCTGTAAAGATGAATACTCTTACACTCAAAAGCAGATGTCCAAACTGTGTGAGAATGCCATTGTCATATAAGAGAAAAATCTTTATAAAAAGAACTAAAGTCTTAAAATCTCATTTGGTTTATGGGAATATGTAATGGTAAGGTAAGATAGTATGTGACAACATTAGTACCTCATTCGTTTAGATTCAATTAAGTAATAATGTAACTGTATTAAAGGCAGTTTTATTAGGATGCTTCAAAGTGCAGTATGTCTTGTCCACAATTACATATTAAGACAGATATACAGCATTACTCTTTATTGTGTACTAAGTGCCATAGCCTTTTTTTGACAGAAGTGTTGAAAGAAATAAAAACAATTTCCTTTGCTGCAATATTATATAAATTGCACTAAAATTTGACAACCACAATGAATTAAAATACACTGTAAAGAGGCAAGTTGCACAAAGCCACCCTGATGAATGATACAAGCGAACAACAAAGCAAAGCTTTGAAACAAATGACATGCAAAGTGTTTGTGTTCTTCTTCAGGGCACAGTATTGTAGCTAGAACCACAGTATCATTTCACAAGCAGAAAAATGCTGATGTCCATATCCCCAACAGCCTTCTCAGATCTATGCTGAGACGCCTTTTGCACTCCCCAAATTTTTATTCCATGATCCACTGTCACTAAGAATCTAACAGAAACCGTGTTCAGCTAGTGAATCGATCAAGTATTTCTATTTAATTTATTAGTTTTTTTAATCCCCTGTTCACTTATTTCACTTTGTAGTAGTGGAGCATGAGTATTCCAAAGACTTAAAAGACTTCTGTAACTCCTTCATAAAGAATTGCTGAACTTGCAATAATCACCTTTCAAACACAGTAAGAACCAGTATCATCTCCTGACATGAGGAATATTTCAAAAGACAGTCAGATTTCATAGCCAACATAGTGCTGGAAGGATAAAATCAGCTCTACAGCACAAATGTCTCCCTTTGGAGGAAAACAACCAAACAGTCAAAAAATCTGGAAAATCTAAAGGCACAAGTCACATTGATACGCTTTAAAAGCAGGGGTAAAAAAAAATACGGAATAACCCCTTCTTTGGGAGCATGTGTAAATGTGTATACAACACTGCTGTCAGTGTGCATCTGTGAGCAACAGGAAAGGCAGGAGAGGAGGTATAATTGTCCAGTGACGAAATACATAGTTCAGTATACAGCCCTTACGACATGCTCATACATGCTCTGTATGCTTTTTATAAATTGACAAGAAGGTGACAATATTCCCAAACAATATTCACCAAGTATGTCTTTGCTTTGCAACTCCTCCCCCTCTCTCCATAATTGAAATTTCTCCAACTTTTATCACAGCATTCAAAACCAAGCAGTTGTCATTTTCTGTCACACTGCTGACAACATTTGAAGATTAAGGCCTCTTTGGTTATATTGTTATCTGAAATTAAGATATTGCAGGTAAAACAAAGAAGTCAATATACTATTGCATTTGGAGATCAATGCAAGTGACTATACTCAATGTTATATTGAATTTTAGTTCCCACCCTGCCTTTCTCCCCAAGAAAACTTTTAAAATCATACAAGGCACAAATGGCTAACAAGTCTTAACAAGGTTCAGTCTCTTCCTTGCTGTTTCTCTTTTGGCCCTGGTTTAACAATCTTCTGTGACTTCAGGTAATGACAGTGGGTCCCTTTCGTCCTGTCCTCTCATGAATCTGAGATATTTTCAGTGCGATTGCTATAAGAGGACTCAGCACAGCCTAAAGAGGGAGAAATACATTGAATTACATTAAGCATAAATATCAAAAGACATCAGACATTTATAAATCCTTCTTTTAACTGTAGAATTATATAATAATAGTTAATAATTCAACAATATGAAAAACTGACACAGCCATAGTTATACTTGGTATAACGAAGTATCATGTTTAGCATGTTTTGTGAAGTGTTACACTGACTATACCTAAGCTATGCAGAAAAGAGAAACCACTAAATACACTGTACTGATAATGTTTCTATGTCACAGGAATTGTGGAGCTCTTGTGAAATCTGCTGTACAAAAAAACTAGAAAAAATTGTACAAAAGTAGAATTGTTTCCATTCTGATAAGTGGAAGCCACACAGATGATATTTTCCTCCCAAACACACTTACTCTGTGAAGCTTAAGGTCAGAAGGTACTGTAACAACTACCCAAATAGAATTCACAGAAGTGTGTTTTGAGTAATACCACATGTTGATAGGATAAATTTACAGACATATTTTTATAACCTTAATATAATCAATACTTTTAATCTCTTTCAGCCACCTAACAGTTTTTGACAGGATGAGGTATTTGCTTTATTTACACAAGCAGTCAGATGGTTCAGTCAAAAGACTGAAGAGACTAGCTGTGCAAGTATTCATGCAGTAACACCATGAATGCCATTGGTGTCCAGTGAGTTTATGATTAAACTTAGTAATGCACAAGCATGAGTGGTCTGACATGTTATTGTTAAAAAAGCTCCATATTTGTAGATATCTATCTAGTGAATAATTACTGAAGCAGAACACAAGTCTATTAAAGTCAAACATACTTAGAGAAGATTAATATGCAGAACATAAATTCACATCTGTGAGCAAATGCTGCAAAAGTAAATATTAAAATATGCCAATCTATAAGGTCTGGATGACACCAAAGCATATGAACTTCTCTGGCACTCTTCTAAGAAACCTTTTCCTTATGTAATCTAAAACAAAGGGAAAATTTAAAAAGCAACCCTGCTGACCAGTTTCACTAGACTCTGCTTTCTTAGGCAACAAATGCATTCAACATTAAAATTAAAAAATAAACCAAGCAACACTTTATACAATGTTGGAACAAAACACAAAATCAAATGAGTTTATGTGACATCCATTTACATAAACAATTTAGGTGCTGCACTTTTGCCAAATGATTTCACTTGTTACTAAATGTTCTTCTTGTCTTCTTGTCAACCACGCTTCTCAACAGAGAAAGTCGTTCTCCAATTCTGTCTTCTCATACTTCAATTTAAATATATTTTCTTCATCCAGAAGATACAAAAAAGTGAAAGTGCATTATATTTGGAATGGCAAGAGCAGGACAGAATAACAAGGAACTACAATTGCACATGCCTTTTAAAAACTTCTTTACCTCTGCCATGAATAATTTACACTTCAGTTGCAACAGAAAAATCCCAGCCAGCAATCACTTATCATTAATATGACTCTAGAAAGCCTTCTATATCTCAAAGAAATCTTGATTTAAAAATATTTTTCAAATGGTTCTTTCTACTTAAGAAATTGTAAAACTTTATGATTGATATGCCAGCTCAAAAAATAATTGCAATCACTCAGTACGTTAAATAACACATTTATCTCTTGGTAACTTTTTAGGAGATATGGTATTTTATCCTTTAGACAAAATTAAAGAATTGAAAATTTACAGAACTGATTTAATCAGAATTTTACTTTAGTAACCACAGACAGAAGTTATATCTCTAAAAAAATAACTGGTAGCAATGATTACTCGTACCACGAAATAAATCAAGCAAGCAGATATCTAACATCAGGCAAATAAAGATTAAAAGCTTTTTCCTAGGGAATAATCTGTACCAGAGTTGTCAGAAGCATATCATTCCTGCTTGGCTCATGTAGTGTCTTTTCTCTCTGTGATCTTGCAAGAAAATTCCATACAACTCACGCTCTTCTAATCAAGGTCTCACATAAGATTTGTCCCATGATGCACGTGGTTTATCAAGGGTTAGGCAGGGCTGAAATGTACCTGCTTGCAGGTTAAAAGCTCTGCATGTCTCTGGAGTTTGGCTTAAGAAAATAATTTTCTCAGAATAGGTGCATAAATGCCATCTATATGTCAAGAAACACCTTGTGAAAGCCTTCTATGTGTAGCTTTTATGCTAAAACCTGGTAACTTTCATCACAAGTTCATGCAGTTCTGATGCAAAATCAGCTGTCCAGGCTTAGCCTGGAAATCCCATGAGGCTCTTTAGCTTCTCCCCAAGCCTGCAATGAATTTCAGTCTTATTAGGAAAAGCAATTTTACACAGTCTATGCACAGACATTTTCCATAGATCTTAAATTCACTTTTCACAGTCTCAAAAACAAGTTGCCCCATCGGTCTCATCAGTGAACAGAATTCCGCAGAATTTATCTGGGACAAATAAAACAAACAAACACTAAGGGAATGGTAATACTTTCAAATAGGATCTAAATGTTTTAGTGAACATCAGGTAACTACAACTCTCTTTTATTGTTCTCAAACTTTTGTTTTGTCTTCTCTTACTGCACCCATCTGCATTTTGCATTCAGCATCGTGTCCACCAGTGCTCTTCTGGGCTCTCTCAGCTTTACATATACACAAGTGAAGGTACACAGTGGAACACTAGGATCAAAGTTATTATATTTGTATGCATGTATATATATTTGTATGTATGTTATTATTTGTAAAACCATTAAACATTAAACAACATATTCCTTGCATCCACATGGAGAAGTAATGTAAGGCCATCTGAATTAGCCAGTCTTAAAAGAGTGTCCTACTGGGGAAAAAGATTCAGCAACAATTGGTTAAACCTTGTATGACTAGACACCTAGGCACCTGAAATACTAATAGTCAAAAAGACACATACAGAAAGTAATTATTTCAGATCAAGCATGTGGACCTTGTGACAGATTTCTAAGCAGTGCTGGCATAGTACTCCGTGTTCCAAAAGAATGCACCTCCCTGGAACAATTGTTAATGGCTCAGAATTAAAGAAAGATAAATAAGTGGGTTAGTACAGAATGAAGTTATCATAAAAGGGCTATAGTTTAACTCCTGGTATTCTGTCATGATAAAAGATGTGCCAAGTCTTTACCATCTGTGCATATTCTCTCTCTAAAAACTGCTATCAAACCTCAAATTCTATGTCTTCAATTGTTTGTCTATCAGTTTTAGTATCAATTAAAGTAGTTCTCTAGTTTATAATGGCAGCCTTGAGAAAAACATACTTGCAGAATGCTTTGAACTCAACAACATCGGTAATTGCTAGGTGGTGTTATCATTGTATAAATCATGATAAGCCTTGACATTTCAGACATGGGCTAGAAATCCTTTTCTCTCCTAATGCTTAAATTAATTCTCAGTTCTTCTCTTTTTATCATTTAAACATTACACGAGAGGTTGCTCAGACAGGTCAGGGTAATGAGACAGCTAGAACAAGGACACAGGGAAACTGAGAAATAACTCCTTCCTTTCTTACCTATTCCTGCCTACACATCATTTTCCCCTGCTTCATGTGACCGCTTAAAGCTGTTGTTAGCGCTCTGTAACCTAGGCAACACAATCACTATCATATGAACTAAACGAAAGAAAAACAAAGGCAGAAGAGAGGGGCAAATCCCCCAAAGCACGTTTTGATGGCCTTATTTATCAGAAGGAGCTTTTCCTTCGGCTTTAATATTTTAAAAGTCAAACCAATACACTTACAAAGCAACACTAAAGTGATTCGAGAGACACAAATAATGGAATGAAACAACTACAAAGGGAGCTTAGCAGTTCACTGACGTCTGGCACCACAGCTGTACCTCCTGCAGAGCTTCTGCCTTAGGGGCTCAACACACAGCTCAGCTCAAGCTGCTTTGGCCTTGCATTCCAAAAAAACCCAGAAGTCTTCGGAAAGGTTTACGCCACAGCAACCTGTCCTGAAAGATCTAAGCAATGCAGATGTTCATCGTGGAACAAACTGAACCTACTTTGTAATATCCACAGCACTGGTGGTGAGGTTTATTGCCACGAAGCAGCACACTTTCCACAGGAAAAAAGGAAACTGACCTCTCTGCTCAGAGAGGTCTCCCGGTCAACTCAAATAAAATAATAATAAAGGTCGGAAAGTCAGTTCTGCCCCTAGAATAGAGGAGGGCATGCATGATGGGTGAAACGGATAGGAAGAAAATGTAAACCGAGTGGTGCATGGAAACATCTATGTTTGCAACAGATTAGTTCTTTTCTAGTATGTCCAAAGAGGAATGAGCAAAGATCAGGTTTAGTGAACTAATTTCTTTGATTCATGAAATATTTTATAATTACTCTCACATGATCTATTTCCATTGCAGTCTCAGATGATTTAAAATTTGTTCACTGTATACTGTAGTTCAACTCCAGCCAGCAACTAAGTACCACGCAGCTGCTTGCTCACTCCCCTGCCCCTGGTGAGATTGGCAGAGAATTGGAAAAGACAAAACCCGTGGGTTGAGATAAGCACAGGTTAATAACTGAAATAAACTAAAATATGATAATAATATGAATGATAAAAGGAAAAAGAGAGAGGAATAAAATGCAAACCCCACAAGCGATGCACAATACAACAGTTCACCACCCACTGACTCTGCTCAGCCTGTCTCTGCGCAGTGATCAGCCCCTCACAGCCAACTCCCTGCAGTTTATATACTGAACATGGCATCCTGTTGTATGGCATATCCCTTTGGCCAGTTCAAGTCATCTGTCAAAGTTATGCTCCCTCCTGGATTCTTGTGCACTTCCTCACTGGCAGAGCATGGGAAACTGAAAAGTCCTTAACATACTTACTGCACTACTCAGCAACAACTAAAACATCATTGTGTTATCAACATTATTCTCATACCAAATCCAAAACACAGCACTGTACCAGCTACTAAGAAGAAAACTAACTCAGACAAAACCAGAACAACTTTATATGATTTTTCTGGACCATACTGTATGTTTTAATAGCTGATCAGAACCATGCTAAAAGACTCAATGCTTCAAAAGTAAAGAGAGGTAATAATTCTCTAGTAAACTGAGCTTGTGCTTAAGGTTGTATCAATGTCCTGACAGAACCATATAGACTCCTTTCGTTTTATCCCTATTAAGTGATAGTGGATGCGAGGACTTCTGGATTGTTGATTTCAGTTCTCAGCTCTTGGATAAACTCACACCACAATCAATCACTTTATATAATCACTCATATATACTACCACACGTAACACAATATTTTCACATACCAAACAAGGTCCACATGCAAATCAGTTTGTTTTTTCCTCTGCTACTTGCCATTCAAAAATCGTTTCGGAAATTCAGTGTTTGATGATCAAGATATATTTTTGACCTTTTTTTTTCTTTTTTTTTAATTGGCTTGCCTTTTCCAATTAACACACAAAGAAACAACTCATGTCCCAAAATCCTGGCTGCTGCTAATCTCATGATTCTGTAGCTAACTAGCATGTTCTTTACTAGTCTTCGGCAAAAGCAATTGCAACATCTGTGATTCACTGCATCTCATTTAAGGAGTACCCAATATAGATTGCACAAGACTCAGGGAGGTGGCTGATGCAGTTGCAAAGCCACTCTTCGTGATATTTGAAAAGTCGTGGCAATCAGGTGAAGTCTCAGGTGACTGGAATAGGGGAAACGTACCCATCTTTAAAAAGGACAGAAAGGAAGACCCTGGGAACTACCACCCTGTCAGCCTCCTCTCTGTGCCTGGGAAGATCATGGAACAGATCCTCCTAGAAGCTATACTAGGGCACATGGAGGACAGGGAGGTGATTCGGGACAGCCAGCAGAGTTTCACAAAAGGTAAGTCGTGCCTGACCAACTGAGTGGCCTTCTAGGATGGAGTGACTACAGCAGTGGACAAGGAAAGGGCTACAGATGTCACTTATTTTGACTTCTGTGAAGTTTTTGACATGGTACCCCGCAATATCCTTCTCTCTAAATTGGAGAGAGATGGATTTGATGGGTGGACTGTTAGATGGATGAGAAATTGGTTGGATGGTGGAATCCAGAGGGTAGTGGTCAACAGCTAAGAGTCCCAAAGGATGTCAGTGACAAGTGGTGTCCCTAAGGGTCCATACTGGGATGAGTGTTATTTAATATCTTCATTAATGACCACAGACAAGGGGATCAAGTGCACCCTCAGCAAATTTGCAGATGACACCAAGCCAAGGGGTGCAGTTGACACACCTGAAGGATGGGACACCATCCATAGGAACCTGGACAAGCTCAAGAAGTGGGTCCATGGGAATCCTATGAGGTTTAATAAGACCAAGAGCAAGGTGCTGCACCTGGGTCAAGACAAATCCCGGTATCAATACAGGCTGGGGGATGAACAGATTGAGAGCAGGCCTGTTGAGAAGGTCTTGGGGGTTCTGGTGCATGAGAGGCTGGACATGACCCAGCAATGTGCACTCGCCAACCAGAAATCAAAATGTATTCTGGGCTCCATCAAAAGCAGCGTGGCCAGCAGGTCAAGGGAGGTGGTTCTGCCCCTGTACTCTGCTCTTGGTGAGACCCTACCTGGAGTACTCTGTAGCTTCGAGGGTGCTCAGCTCAAGAAGGACATGGATCTGTTGGAGTGAGTCCAAAGGAGGGCCATCAAGCTGATTAGGGGGATAGAGCACCTTACCTATGAGGAAAAGCTGAGAGAATTGGATTTGTTCAGCCTGGAAAAGAAGAGGCTTCAGGGTTACCTAACTGTGGCCTTCCAGTACCTGAAGGGAGCCTACAAGAAAAATGGAATTCAGCTTGAGGCTGTGGTGGGTCCATCTAGGAGCCAGCTGGAACTGGCTCTTTTTGACAAGGAGACAGCTTCCGGTAACTTCTCACAGAAGCCACCCCTGTAGCCCCCTTGCTATCAAAACCTTGCCATGTAAATCCAATACAGTAGCAGCTGTAAATGGGATTGTAGCAGTGTTCTTCCCTAGTCAAAATACATCAATGATCTTGCTAGTGGGTAAACCTGGATGCACAGAAAACCAATAAAATTGCTAAAAGAAGGTCCTTCACTCTGTTAGAGCTTTAACATGATAAGTATTCTATCCAAGAAGTTACTGAGGATGCAAACTGTTACTTAAAAACAAAAGCAAATAAAATTAATAAATCATATCTGCAGGCATGGAGTCTGCAACATTTCTGTAAAAACTGAAGCACTTTTTGTGACTGATAGACAATGTTTAACAGCACAAGAAGAAACTTGCTAAGTTTATGGTGAGAATCTGGTGAAAAGGCAACACCAAACATTTACCTAGGGTTCAAACGCATTTGAAAGCTTTTATGTTTTGGGACATTTGCATTTGCATTCCAGTCATGAACACACAGCTACACGGGACTTAAAACTACAGTGTTTTGATTTACCACAACCAAATGCTTAACCTCTTTTCCATGAAACATCCTTAGTCCTCTCTTGTATATCACAGCATAAAGGTGGTTTCCTGAGAAAAATCTAGTGTGTGAAACATGATTTTTATTAATTGCTCTAGGCATCTGCTGGACTTTACAACAACTTGCTTTCAACATTCACTCTTCTTAGGAAAAAATCTGGTTATGATATAATTCTTAGACAACTGCAAGTCTTTCCCTTAAAAGGAATCTCTACATTGTTTAGCATCTGGCATCCATATTTCCTAACTGTAGTCTCACCATGAGGAATCCTTGGGATGCCCTGACTTCCAGACAATCTTCTTGAAAAATGGTCATCTTATTTTTAAAATATTGTTCTAGAACTTGGATTATGACCCTTTAAAAAATAGTGAAAAAAATTCAAACTAGAATGTCTTCTCTTAACAGACCTGGAGTCGTTGCCCAGAATTCATCACCAGGCATTTCAGCCCTTGAGAGTGCTAGATATTAGTGTGCCTTTTTGTTGTGTAGATATTACACAAACATATATTAAAACTGCTGTTCCTGCCTCAAAGCGAGTACATTTACAAGACTAGGAAAATCATCTACAAACACAGTAAACCAGTCCAAACACTGAGTGTTACTTCTGATTAAAGATGAGAACCCATAGCCACTGCTATTACAGAGATAATGCATTACTTATTGACGTACTACAATCCTATTTCATTACCTGTGGTTCCTTATTGTGTTGGCTAGGATCCTTTTCATAACTCTCTGCATAGATCCGGAGAGTAGCTCTCACATGACTTGAAGCACTCATTCTGAAGATGAGCCTGGAAGCATCTGAAAAAATAATCCGTAGCCCCTATGAGAGAAGAAGAAACAGCATATATGTAGGGTGGTAGTAACTTTACAAATCACCATTCACTGCTTTAAAATAAAAAGTGAAAGGTAGAGGCATTTGGATGCAATTCCTGTTTCCCTGGAACTTTGGACAACTCCTTCATTCCTCTTTTTCTCCATTAAAGACTAGAAATTATGTTGTACATTCCCTCCCACTCTTCATAACAAATACTCTCTTACTGCTGTTTTTATTTTCTTGACCTGATTTGTTCTTGTTCCATGTGGCAGAGCGCAAAATCAGTGGTCTGAGAAATAGGTATGATATCTCCAAGGATGAGTGGCCTAAGAAATACAGAATCCCAGGATCAAAAACCAGTTGTCAGCAGTGAATACAAAAGACAGGATCAGTTGCTGGCCCTCAAAGACCATGCACTAATATCTGACTGCAAGAATTTCAATAAGTTTGTAGTACAACTTGGAAAACTTTAGGTGTAATTAATTTCAAGTACACTAATTAATGCACATTAACTGTGTGTATAATAAAAGTGATTGATTAATTTATTAATTAACTGTGAATTTGCTCTTTGCTCCCATCTTCACCTCTTTTTTTCTTTCTTCATTCCCCATTTTGTACAGCATATATAAACCAGAGTTTATATACCTGGATCCACAGTTTCTCTACAGGGGGGCCATTTCAGACCACAGAACCAAATTGCACAGATGAATAGTTATAGTGTTGCAATATTCTACCAGTTCTGCACTAATATGAAGAACTGTAAATGGTACCCTCAGACTAAGTGTCACCTCTGTTTTGCCACTGAATTTTAGTTCCCCTTAGTCCTGCTGTTGTCAAATGCCTAGTGCATAAACTGAGACCCTTGTTACTTTTGTTTAAAGGGTAGTAAACCATTAAAAAATGAGAGAACAGAATTAAAAGAGATGCATTTTGTTCTTCCAGTTTTATCAGCACCTTGAGAAGACACTGATGTTCGAAACCCAGTGCTCCAATATTCTAAAGAATAAGTAAAACCGTTGTTTTCTCAGTTATATGCCAAAACATCTTCAGCACCACATAAAGCATTGATTGGTTGATAACTACAGAATCATAGTATGGTTTAGGTTGGAAGGACCTTTAAAGGTCATCCCATCCAATCCCCCTGCAATGTCCAGGAGCATCTTCAACAAGATCTGGTTGCTCAGAGTGTCATCCAAACTGATCTTTAATGTTTCTAGGGATGGGGCACCCACCACCAATCTGGGCAACCTATTCCAGTGTTTCACCACCCTCACTAAAAAAAAAGTCTTCCTTATACCTAGTCTGAGTCTACTTTTTTAGTTTAAAGCCATTACTACTTATCCTGTTGCAACAGGCTCTGCTAAAAGGATTGTCCCCACGTTTCTTACAAGCCCCCTTTAAGTACTGAAAAGGCCACAATAAGGTCTCCCTGGAGCCTTCTGTCTCTTAGTGAATGGGCAACTTGTACCTTTCATCCTTATAATTCAAATTTCACACAAAAATGCAACTGGTTCCATTCCTGGCTTGCTGGATCCTCAGGAGCAGCATTGTTATGTGCTTGTGTTCGCAAAAGCTAGCACAACAGCACTTAAAATAAAAATAAAAACAGTCTTCAAGAGCAGCAAAATGTTTAATTTAATGTTATGTCTTATTACTGCACTGTGATATTCCTGTGTTTCAACAGACAAAATTAATTAGAAGCTACAATCTTAGCGTATTTTTGCGGCCTATTTTCTTGTTGCTGTATTTGTTTTCTGAATATGTAGTTTATTAACACTGATTAATTAGCATGTAGCCAGCTTTTCATTCACTGAATATAAAGTGCTCTCCCCTACCTACCAGGGAACAAAACTTGGAACAAGTTCCTGCACACATAGCTGGAAAATCCACATGAAGCTCAGGACAGCCTGGAAGAGGCATCTGCATTTAGAGGATGAGCAAACTACCTGAGGATAATGGTAGCAGTGAACTCTTGTTTCTTTGGCATGGATCAACGTCCTCTCCTATTTTATCGTGCTTGGAGAATCCCACTGAGGCTGCAGACACATGGAGCTAGGAATGTGTCCTTGCCAAAAGGCAAACTGGTTGAACTGTACTCTGAATAATTAAGAGCTTCTCCCTGTGACAAAATATGCTTTCTGATTTTAGGTCTCCTTTTCAGAGTCCATCTGATAACAGGTCAAGTCATGTTTCTCTGTTTGTGTTACACAGTGACATGAATTAGCAATTATATTCCAATATAGAGCAAGGGCTCTGGATGAAAATTAAGGGAAAGAAAAGTGCAATGAAAATCCACAAGCTGTTTTTTTAAAGTACACAGGTCACAAGTCTGCCATGCCTATAATTTTCCACTGGACTTGGATATGACAATATCCTCATATCTTGTTTCAATAGTAATACACACAGAGAGTAGCTCAGTGGCAGATGGGCTGCTTATGTTTTCTGGATGCAACAATGAATGTAAACTATAAAGACTTTCAGCAGAATGGCATGACAACAGTTTTAATGGCTTGTAATATCATTTGCTAGGGTCTGGTCAGGTCAAGTAATTAAAAAAACAGAGAAATCAGGACAAAAAATATAAATAACATAAAATCAGGACAAATTTTAACATGAGTCATAGCTCATATTCAAGATACTTGAATATACATTTACACTTGGCAAAAGTGCATGGGTACTCTTGAGCACATAATGAGTTTCAAAACACTGAAGGCTCAGTTTGAACTGCAGTTCTTGATAGCTAAGGAATCCAATATAGGCAGAGCCCAGAAGGAACTGGTGATTTGGACTAGAAAAGTCAATTGTGCCCACAGAGGGTACAATCTACTAAAGTCCTCTGCATGCTACTGGCTACAATAGATATTTTACCTTAATTATGTAAATCCTGTGGGTCACCAAGAGCAAGAAAATTCTAACTTTTTTTGTAATACATGCATATAGATAGAAAATAGAAAAAGGAAAGATCTTCTTTTTATATGACATTTTCCACTGTTCTGGAAAGGGAACCCTCCCTATACATGCATTGCTGTCAACAGAGACTTCATCCCATCCTATGTTCACTGTGACGCTACTGTCTCCAATTATGTACAGCAAGTGCAAGCTAAACCAGAGGTGGATTATCTTATCCAGACCAAGCTGATCTTAAGTAGAAAATGCAGTATCTATCAAAGCAAAGAAAACATCATCCTATAAATAAATGGACAGTCTTGCCAGCTGAACTTTAGAAACAACACTGTTGGAGACAACATGACAACTGCGAAACCTTGTTACTCCATGACTACAGCCATACCTGTCTTTTGGTCACAGTGCCATCCACAGGATCTACGAACTCAAAGCTGTCTGTTCTTTCCACACTGTAGATACTGTTACCCACAGCAAACTGCTGATGGCTGAATGATTTGTCAGTGATCAAAGCTTCCAGGTCTCTCATTATGAAATATGCTGTTCTGGGTTCCAGCGCTTCATAATCAAACCTTGCATATATATCAAAAAAAAGGCAGAACCAAGAAGTAAGTCCTCAGAGCCCCAGAGAAGACAGTTCTGCTTTCACAGAACTCTATATACTCAAAATTAGCAATTTATTGATCACTTCAAAAATCAGAGGTGGACCAATGAAGTACTGATTGCAAATTAAACCAGCACACAAGTGCAAGTCCTGTGCAATCTGACTATTACATGTGTGCAGCACAGTTCTGCACTGGCCACCTGACTCTGAGTCAACAGAAATAATTTAGAAAATGCATAGTTTCTAAAGTAGCATAGAAAACATCACTGATACACAGCTAGCTTTCCAAAATTAAGGACACAGTGCAGTGCTCAACAGACAAGGGAGACAGAGAAAACTTTGCTACAAGTTTTGAGGAACAGCTACATGCAAAAAACCTTACAAATTGCAAGCTCCTCTGTATTTAGTCTGGATTAAGAGAGGGGCAGAAGCTAAAATGTAAAAGACAGCTAGAATTCACCATTTTGAGACCTTAATAAAAATAAGTAAATTTTGGATCCTTGGAGGAATTATCCTAAATTGAAAGTAAGCATAGTTTCAGTTTTCACTAAAACATTGTCATATGGAAGCACTGGCAGAAAAAAATGTAGGAGTAAATGTTACTGGGATTGATTCTTTTTCAATGTCATGTAACAAGCTACACCTACACATTTCACAAGTAAATAATTAAAACCTTTCTGCCATTCAATATCAGAAAATTCAATTACTCATACACTAGCAGCAACATATATATGCTGCTCTTTCTTCTGCCACTTACTCATCAGGAAAAACCTGCCTACAGAACAGCGATAATCCATGGCAGATTTTCATTCAGCAAATGCACACCTAAGTGCAGCTGAGCATATCTAAACAAACAATGACTGTAGCAGAATTCTCCTATCAACTGTATAAGTTCCTGAGCCTTTTCCTCATTTTTCTCACCTGCAGTAGTAGTGCCGGCCAAATTTTGCCCAGTGATCCCTGACAATCTCTTCCACACTCTGCTTTCGGGCTGCTAGGATTGAAAGCCAAACTAGCACAGCCCACAGTCCATCTTTCTCTCGAAGGTGATCAGACCCTAAAGAGACAGACATAAAAGTGCATTATTTGGTATCACTGCAAATCAGAAAACAAGGTAAGGAAGCTGGGCAGATGTCTAATTTAACTTTGTATGTCACATAAAGTCATCGATAGTACTAATCTAAGCACCTCTAACATATTCCAGTCAGATAATCAGAAATGAAGTTTAAAATATGATTTATTAATACATGACAAAATCCGTATTTCTCAAGTTAAATAAAAATATGTACAAGTGTTTGAAAAAAACCAGTAGTAGTAGTAAAACAATTTTAGCCATGATTCCTGCCCACTGAAGGGTATTTTCACCTCTGCTACTGTTTTCCAGAATGGGGCTAGATATGCAAACCTAGCCATGAACCAGAACGTTCTGTGTTCAGAGTCATGTTCAACAGCATCTTCTTATCTCTGCAGATGTTCATCTGTCAAGTTGCAGTGAAAGAATTTTCAGAATGTTCATGATCTCCCATCAGGACAAAATCCAAGAGCTTGAAAAGATTTTTGTAGCAAAAAAACCCCAAAGCAAACCAGAGAATGGCACTTTTTCTCCTTTCTACATTTCTCTATACCATCTAAAGATGTTTGGATACCCAGATCTAAACCCCTTGCTAGGTTTATATTTCAGGAGAAGTTATTCCAACAATGAAGACCAGCAACAATTTTGCAATATCCCATAGGATTTAGCATATAGTCTCAGATCCAATTAAGATCCAAGATCCCTGACATTCAGTAGTAATGAAGACAATTATATAAGCTCATAGACTCATGAAAATTGAAGAGAGATCAAATATGTGGCCACTGCTCTGGGATAATATACTAGATTTGGCTGAAGTTTGTTAGCTGCAACCTTATGGTTTTCTGTCTAGATGTACATTATTGAAATCCTGAGTACAAAGCAAGTGCAATAATTCAGACATTTTCTCCATTTTGTTTTCTCCATTAATTAACTACTGTTTATAGAGGCAACCAGTTGAACTGTCTGTGTCGTCAGAAGATACTTAGCAAAATCCTCCAGAGAGGAATCTAAATAGTTTTAGGTTGAAAACCTGTTTTCCGAAGTATCCTCCTTCCTCAAACACAAAAATCCTATTGCAGCAAGACTGCTTTGCAGTGCTGTGGTTTTACATAACAGCCTGCAAGGTCCACACAGTCAGCTGCGTTTTGCTACTGGCAGAGGACATAGTTCCCATAATGTAAATTGATTCCCTGAAGCTGCTAAACCTGTGAAAAACTGTTAACATATTAAAGGTATATAAGGAAAATAACAAGACGTGCAGAGAGCAAGAGGGTGATTCTTTGGGTTCAGTCTTCCAGTCACTCCTGATGCCTTGAACCTGCAGTCCCACTTTTTAGGAGAGATCAACAATCAGGACAGCAGCCCCTACTCATATGGTTTTGCTAAGAGCTTGTTGTCCTGGGTCTGCCACAGCTCTGACTGGCACTTGCACTTCTTGTGTTACATTCAACCTCAACACCCTGAATCTAACATTATCCACTTAAATAAATGCAAATTTCTATTCAGCACAATATCCAAGTTGTATGGGAATGGTTACTGAACACTTGTAACATGGAGAAAGACTTTCATGAAGATAAATTATGTTTGTGTCTATGTGTTAGGTGTTACAGAAAAGGGCATTTAAGATTTAAGAGCTGAGATAGTAACGTTCCTTTGCATCTGCAAAGTGGCTGTCATGATAGTAAGAGCACCTCCTTTGTGCTACTTTTTATCTGTCTTGAACTGTAATCTGGGAGCTCTCTGGAACAACAGCCAGAGTTCAGGGCTGATCCTTGAGAAGCTGCTGTAGGAGGAGCCACAGCTCACTTTGTTCCCTGCTTGTGAGCCCTGCCTGCTGTGAAGGCACGGAGTGCCAAACAATCAGAAGAAAAAGGGCAGTGTTATTTATGAGCTCCCAAAGCTTTGCAAATAGCTTCAGACCAGAAAGGAAAACAAATGTCCTTCTACAGGAAGTCAGTCCTTCAGACAGTCAGGTCATAGAATCAAGGAATTGTCTGGGTTGGAAGGGACCTTAAAGGTCATCCCTCACCTTTTCTTCTACCTCCTTGCAGTAACATGCTAGATCAGCTTAAAGATACCTTCTACACGAACACCAGCACTATGTCCTATGGATAACAAAGTCAGCTTCCTATAAGGCAAAGCAGACAGCACAGTCACAGTCCTTAGTACCATATCCAAGATAATGGTACAGGCTTCTGCCCCTGCCACCAAAAGAGAACTCTAGAAGAGAATTGTCACTTCCCCCTCAGCATATACATCGTTCTTCTGGTAACAGCAGGAAAAGTCATCAGGTCACCCAAGGGGCTGGGGACACTCAGGGGACTGGGAGCACCGGAGGCTCCCCTAGGCCAGCAGGGCAGGAGTAGCCAGGGCCCATCCTGCTGCTCCAGGAGCAGGGCAGCCAGGTGCACCAGGGCAAACCCCAGCCCCGGGCATCAGGCACATCCCTGGGGATGGGGATAGGGCAAGGCCAGGCCAGGATGTGGGGTCATGGGTAGGCCTGGCTTGGGGAGGGCCTTAGGCAGGCATGGCAGGGCTGTGGGGAGCTGGAGACTGGCCCTGTTGCAGCATTGCTGGAGTTGGGGTTGACAGCCTGGGTGCTGCTCCTGGGCAGTGGAGGAGCCCCAGGGGGCCAGGCAGGACACTCGTAACAGCAAGGTCACCCAGCAAGCTCACCCCACCATGGCTGTTCTTTTCCTTCTTAACCTACCTGCCTCTCCTTTCAGCCATTCATCCTTAGCACCGAAAAATTCTGTTTCACCTACAAAGTCATCTCTGTTGCTGGTATCACCAGCCACTTAAACGGCTTAAGTGTCTCAACAGACACCAGCAAGAAGTGGAGACATGGCACTAAGCTTAACCCCTTAGCAACTTGTTCCAAGGTAAATGACCATTTATTCTCCCGTTGTGTAACACTCTGCAGACTGCAGGCCAGCAAATCATACCATGAAAGGCACAGCAGTCATTCAGCAAAATGGTCTATACATCATGACCACTGAGCAACGGGCCGAGCTGAACACCAAAGAAATGCATTTGGATTTAACAAACACTTTGAATATGTTTCACTGAACCAAAACGTTCCAATGAAACATGGGCAGGAGCATTTCTGGAAGGCTCTCTACTGTGAATCTACACTACTGTGTAACTCTGAACTTTGTTCTGACATGGCTTAAGTTCATAAATCTATATGAGGAGGGCTGAATGTATATACATAATATTCTTCTAATCAATTTAGGAGCTTTGGCATGTGGTCTGTCCTTGCATGTCCTTCAGGAGGACATAAATTGTTGCTTCTCTGGAAAGAGAAAGGATTGGGAGAAAGTAATCCAAAGGCAAAAGTCTGGATGGAAAAGCTGGAAACAACCCAAGTGTTTCAGAATCAAAAGTCACCAATTAAAAATGCTAGCCTGACATGAGTATAGTATGTGTGCCCAGGAAGTGTCTCAGTTCATCAGTCTTAACAGAAGGAAAATTGACAGTTGGGATTTCTCAGCACTAGTTTATTCCCCCTCTTTTATTTCACTAGCACATCCATCAACTGTGTTACTGTATGCACATATGCTGCTGCAATTATTGCCCTTCCTTCTTTTAGCAAATTAAAATCTATTACTGCAATGCTATTAGTCAACTCTGATTTTCACCTTTCACCTTTCATACAGTTGTCTGTAAGTGTCTTTGGTTATTCCTACCTCCCAGTGCCGCGGTCCAAAAAGGGGGGGATGGGACCGTAGCACACCACGGGTCCGGGACACAAAGATGGCATGCAGGTAGAATCCTTTATTCACGCGTGCACCCGGTCTTTTATCAGCTCGGGAGGGGAAAGGGACAGAACATAGGGCGGAGCATGAGACAGACAAGCGAGGGGACAAACCAGGATAGGGACACGGGCAAAAGGGGGAGGAACGGGGGAAGCAGGGAGCAGGCAAACTCATGGCAAGCCTGGGCACTGTGTAGTGTGAATACAATGAAACCACATAATAACAGTAAAGTCCATGTAATAACTGTAAGGTCCATATAATAAAATCCTGTCAATTGCTGTATGTTTTTCTCCACGCCTGGAACTGTTCCTGTCCTGAATCTTGCTCCTTCAGCCCAGCTCACACTGTAGAAACTCCAGGGAGGGAGTTCGTTCCTCTGTCTCAGTTCAGCTAACACCCTTCTGTGCTTTATGGATCCAGTGGATCTGCAGAGGTAGACCTGACCTGTGCAAAGGGAACAAGGAGGTGCCTTGCAACTATGTATTCCTGAAATCCAAATAGTAATATCCCTCCCAACTTGCTGAGGGGTCTCAGTGTCAGTATGATTCTCAGTGCTACTTTTAATTGAAACATCCACAGATTTAATGAATTGTGTTTAATGAGCTGAAGTAAAAAGGGAAAACAGAGGAGTCAACCATTCATTTTTCTGATTTAACTATTACATGTAATTTGTCATTGTTCAGGGAAATTATAATACCTGCAATACCTGTTTCAACAATTTATTTTTAAGTTAATCTGTTATTTCTCCATATAACAAAGCAAAAGTTATTTTTTACTGCTGCAACAGTCAATTGCTATGTCGAGACTCAGAGTGAACAACCTGGGAAAAATTCTCAGAGCATGTTACCATTCATAAAGAAGTACTCAGCTTCCACAGGTTTAAATGGAAAAAAAGTTTTCAGAGGCAGTAGCTTGAGAAACAAAGTAAGTTCATGCAAATATGTTCATATTATGATTTTTCTGCTCTTTGAAAGCTGTTGGCCATATATGCTGGCTTTTACGTCTAACTTAGATATCTGAGATATCCAATTCTGATAGGGACAGCAAGCCTTGAGGGCCATATGCACAAATAAAATGTAATTGCTTTTCCCTAACTTAGTCATCACTGTCTAGCATATTGCATTTTATAAATGTGACTTTAAAACAAGGAAAATCACAGGAGTACACAAACACACAGTAAATAATGTTGTTTGCACACACTTTGAGTCCTTCAATTTCCAGCAATTTGAAACTTGATATTTTAGGTAAATGAAAATTTAGGAGCATTCTGATCTTTTCTTTTATTCAAGTTAATGAGATTATTTTAGATTTGTGTTACTGTAACAGATACCAAAGAGCTCTTTGGAGGCTTTCATTCATTTTAGCAACAGCATGTAATTATATTCCCCACTAGTTCTTCTTCTGCATAATCTTTCAGGGAAAGGTGGCTGATGTTAATAGAATCTAGAAATTTGGAACGAAGCAAGCAAATTTATAGAAGTTGTAGCAATTACTGAAGTGGCTTAAACTGCAGAGAGATAAATCAGCTCTCCTAATCCTGATTAATAGTTTTCTGATGAAATTGAGAAACTAATTGCTGCTACTCATGCCCCTCTTTAAACTGTATGTTGGGCATTAGTCATAGAACCAGAAAGCTACTAACTTTATCTGACAAGGTCCCCACACTGCTACAAAAATGGAAGAAGTTTTTAAAGCACTGGTTGAGTTCCAAGATCAGCTGCCAGAAAACAAGTTTGGGAAACACAGCTCTATGAGATGTTTTCAAAATCTTTTGTCCTTTTATAGTAGAAAATTTGCTTTTATTTACTTGTCGGAGCAAAGTCCCTTGTGTTATAAAACTAGGGCTCTGCATTACTTGGAAATACCAGCTGAGCTAAATTACCTGGGTACACAAGCAATCGCTTTCCAATGCAGTTTGATGATAGAATGTGGATTTTTTAAAACTCCTTCCTCTTGCCCAGAGCACCAAGTTTCCCACTCTGATCACTATATGGTACATTTATATAAATATTCCATGCTGAAAGCTGAAGAACTGCCAAGTTTCAACTCCCTAAATAGATATGATTGAGCAGAAGCTGTGAAATTGATTCAAATGCCCAATACTGGCAGAAACTTGTGAGGGTCACACAGTTTAGGACATTATTAAAAGACTCGCAATGAGGTAAATATTTGCTGCCAAAAATAGCTCACATTGCTAAAGTATTGGTCATCTACAAACCAGACTATGTTTTACTAATAAACCTGCTGGTATATGAGGACACATTTCAGACAGCTGCATTGAACTGAAAGATGATAAGGAAAATGAGCCAGGGAGAAAAACAAACTCTAGGCATCATAATCGTTGCATAATTGCCTATGTAAGTATCACATAGTCACATAGTCACAGAATGGGTAAGGTTGCAAGGGACCACAGTAGGGCATCTGATCCAATCTCCTTGTTCAAGCAGGGTCATCCTAGAGCATATGGTAGAGGATTGCATCCAGACAGTTCTTGAATGTCTCCAGTGAGGGAGACTCCACAACCTCTTGAGGAACTCTCTTCCTGTCATCTGTTTTTTACACAGCAACTACACATGCACTGAAGAATTTAAACCCCATGCTCAAGTTCTCTGGATGCCCATGGGATTGAATCTTGAGGGTCCAGATTTGCCCTTAGATGGAATTGGATTAAATTGGAGGTCAAAAGGCTTTCTGCACTGAAGTGCTGCAGGTACAATAAAGTTCATCTGACAAGAACATACTGTGATGCAGAGATATTGCTGTAGAACAGCTCTCCGTGCTGGCAGTAATACGTTGTTCAAGAACCCTTAGAATTCACAAGAGACAGGGTTTATCAGTAATCTGAAGAATTAATGACAGGACAGGAGCACCAGATTAATACAAGAATACAGAGAGTGCTAGGAATGCAGAGACTGGTCTGAGATCAGGAGACAGGAGCTGCAAATTTGGAAGAGAGGCTATAGTACAAAATGCAATTGTTTTAGGGCCCTACAGAAAGATACAAGCAAAGGAAAAAGTCAAGGGCAAGAACAGAGAGAAGTTAGGGGAATTTTATTGCCTATTTGGAACAGACAAACCCCAGATGCCCCTCCTTGACCTCCATGAGTGTTTCCCTTCCCAAATTAAACCACTATCAGATACTGAGGATAATAAACTTAGCCAATACAGATCACAATATCCTCACTTTTCAGTAGATCAAGATCTCAACCCCCCTGTTTGTTTTACATACCTCTACAGATAAACCTGCATGAAGCAGGATATGCTGCACTCTGTGGGCTAAGGTATCTAGACGTACTTCAGCCTATGGGAACTCACCATCAAAACTCATACAAGTTCCTTCCAGTTAAAACCCACGCTTCCCTTTCTTCAGTATGATGTTAACGGTAGGATACTTTTTCAAAAGAACTGGGGTGCTAATGAGGTCATACTGGTGCCTCTAAACCCACTGAAGTTTCGTGAAAGTATCTGGTTTTGCATGAGCAGGAGGAACTTCAAATATTTAGAGGGAAGAGGTACAGAACTGGCTTGGTGAAAAAGCATCAAAAAGCAGTGAGAGTTGAAAACTCCCAGTTCATACCTCTCATGGGCAAATAGAGGCAGAGTTCAACAACACACCACAACAAATAGCAGTATATTCTGACAGGTCAAGATCTTCCTACCCTTCTCTTCAAATTAAAAATCATTCAGTGACCTTGCAGAACACCCTGTAGAGAAAGTATCTATTCAAAAGATACTTCAAGGCAATACAAACCTGCGCCACTCACAGCGATTAGTCAAGGCATCCAGGTTGCTAATCATGGGAAATTGGTTACCATTCACAACAAAAAGAAAATTAATATTCATTATTAATTTAAATTCTCTTCCTTCTTACTTACAGACATCTAAAGAAATCTAACATATTTTTGGTTCTTCCATTGTAGTCCATTCAGATCTATACAGTAAATGACACATAGAGTGGCATGTCTATGCATTAAAGGTATCCTCATTTTTAAAGAAGTAGCATTCTGCTCTAATTGACCTCAACCAACAAACCGAATACTTGACTTAACTCAATTAGAGAAAAATGTAACAAGTTTCACTGCATGGTAAATAATTTTCTACAAAAAGCTGCAGCCAAAGAATTTCACATTCAAAATAAAGAACTCCATGGAACTCACATCAAAATATAGAATAAACTATTAATCAGGTATATGGTTAAGTTATTCCGGTACATGATCCTGTGCCAGAATCCAGTAAAAGAAAAAAAAGACCCATTCTGAAATTTATTCAGTTTTTCTCATAAACTAAAGCCATATTTGTGCAGATTTACAGACTACATATTTTAGTTGTCTGCTCTAATGCTTCCTGTCAGCACTATATTCCTGATGACTCAGATTTGTTGTTCATTCTGCATTCTGTTGCTTGACTGGTTCTTGTGATAGATAAGAGAGAAATACCCAGGGAAAACAGAGATGGTAATACGTAACTGAATTTCTTCTGATGATGATTTTATCTGAGGTTTGAGTAATTGTGATGTTTCAAAAAGGGTTGCCTGTAACAGGTTTGCTTAGACACATCATTGGAAATACCAATCCTCATACTTTGTATACCTAATCACATTAGGAAAAACCACGTGGTTTCCATATGGGCAAAATCCCTCCAAATGCTGTTGCAGTCTGTGAAAAGACTATTACAGTGGAAACAGTGAAACCTTTCTGCATTATGCTCAGGTCAGAAGAGAGTGCCAGGCACCTCCAAAAGCTGTCTGCACAGTAATAAGTTTGCCTGTCACTTCTGAACATCTGTCTTCTACATTTTTCACACCTCTGGTGGAGGTGATGGACACCACAGTTGAAAGATGACCCTCAAAATGTGAACAACAGACAGTTCTCCAGTACAAAACAGTTCCAGCACAAAACAGTTAATTCGTTGATTCTTTTGGGTTTGACTTGAGGCATCCAGAAAATTAAAAGTTGTCAATAAAAGTCTGTGGCAATTTTAGAGTATGTATTACTTACCAGTGCCAAAACTCTCCTCTCCACAAAGTGAACAACGTCCAGAGTCCATGAGATTGGAAAAGTATCTCCATCCTGCTGGTGTCTCATACACAGGAACCTTCATTACTTTGGCCACTCTGGAATAAAACATCACAAGATTAAGACAGTGCTTTTCTTACATATGATATGAGGTCATTTGAAGAATATTCTAGGTCTCACTACACTTCCTGACAGCTGGGCTATAAGTTAAAAAAACAAACAAGAACAGATCAACACCATTCAAAACTGACCCTTGTCTCAGAACCCAACTTCAACCAGAATCCAGGTACGTTTATACACTAAGTGTAGTATTTTGGAAAATGTAGGATGTTAGCTCAATGGGCTTTACCAGTATCTTTCTCTTCTTACTGAGCAAGAAACAGTTAACTCTAGATACATGGTTTTGTTATACTAATATTTTTAATGAAAGTTAAAGTACCATATTGAAGTACCTTCCTTTACAAAATACAGGTGGTCAAAATCAATATGCTTGAAAGACTTGTACTTCTGTTAATGTGTTCAAAGCCCAAGACAATACAGGGAAGTTTCCACGACACAGAATGCCCTTTAAAAACCTTTCCCCATCTCAGACTGAATCTGAACATGAACTGTTCCCTGATTTTCCCTGTCTCCTCTGACACACAAGATGGGCCCTCTCACTATCTGGGTGACGTGTCAGTATTTTCAAGGACCAAAATTAACCACCATATAATCTGTATGTGTGTTCTCTTCCCCAGGTTGTTAACTGGTAACTATTCATATTATAAGCTATGATGAAAAAATCCCTTATTGGACTAAAAAACATGAAAGAAAGAAAACAAAACCCACCCAACAACTCTAAAAAACTCACCATCAAAATGGGATTTATGTAGAATGAATATTACCAATCTTCTTATTTCTAATGATATTTGCTGGTTTTCATTGTGTGCCTAGGATTTTCAGGACCAACTGTTTTATAATCCGAAAAATAAGAATTGAGATACAGTGAAGCAATCTGACCAACTAACAAAGACCTTATGACTGCTCCAACATTCATACCTAACAAACATTTCCTGAAGCAAGAAAATTTACATAATTTTAACTGCAGTCAAGCCCAGGCAAAGTAGATCAATCAAAGCTGGATTCAACGCACTTAATACAATCCACCCAGAAGTTACATGTCAAGGTGAAAGCAGTCATCACTCTGATCAACAGAGAGACACCTGTTTTCTGACGGTACAGCACTCTGTCTTAAATTAGGCACATAAAGTAGATGGGATGAACTGTCTAAATGTCAGCACTAACCCCTTCAAAACCTACCTAAATGACAGAATCACAGAATCATCAAGGTTGTAAGACACCTCAAAGATCATCTAGATCAAACATCAACCTAGAATGACCATAATCACCCCTAAACCATATCCCAAGTGCCGCTTCCAGAGGCCACTTCAACGTTTCCAGAGATGGTTACTCTACCACCTCCATCAGCAATTTATTCCAATGTCTAATCATTCTTTCAGTGAAAAAAAAATTCTAATATCCAATCTGAACCTTCCCTCACAAAACATAAGGCCATTTCTTCTTGTCCTTTCACTTGAAACATGGAAGAAGAGACCAACCTTTGCCTCACTGCAGCCTCTTTTTAGGTAGTTGTAGAGAGCAGTAGGGTTCCCTCTCAGCTTCCTTTTCTCCACGTTAAATAACCCCAGGTCCCTCAGCTGCTCCTCATATGCCTGGTGCTCCAGACCCTTCACCAGATCCATTGCCCTTCTCCAGATTTACTCCAGCACCTCCATGTCTTTCTTGTAGTGAGAGGCCCGGAACTGAACACAAGATTCAAGGTGGGACCTCACCAGTGCTGAGTACAGGGGGACAATCCCTTCCCTGGTCCTGCTGGCCACACTATTGCTGATACAGGCCACGATGACATTGGCCTCCTTGGCCACCTGGGCACATTGCTGGATCATGTACAGCTGCTGTCAACCAGCACCTCCAGGGCCTTTTTCACCAGGCAGCTTTCCAGCCACTCTTCCCCAGCCTGTAGTGCTGCCTGGGGTTGTTGTGACCCAAGTGTAGGACCTGGCACTTTGCTTTATTGAATCTCATGCAATTGTCCTCAGCTCATCGATCCAGCCTGTCCAGACACGTCTACATACTATTTCTACCCTCCAGCAGTTCAGCACTCCTGCCTGACTTGGCGTCGTCTGTGAACTTACTGAGGGTGCACTCAATCCCCTTATCCAAATCATTGATAAAGATGTTAAAACAGGATCAGCCCCAGTTCTGAGTCCTGGGGAACACCATTAGTGACCGGCCACTAACTGTACTTAGTCCCATTCACCATGGTAAGTGGTGACATGACAGTTCAGCCCTTACGTACTGTCTCCGAAATCTTTACATTGTTAACCAACACTGATATTAAGTCCCCAAATAAACATTTCTTTTATGTAAGAAATATCCATTGCTATCTATGTTTCCTCCTATTCAGCCTAGGTGTTAATTTTTGTACTTATGTATTACACCTAAAAAGAGTGATTTTTAAATGAGACAGAGTAACTGTCCACAAGTAACCATTGCTGATATTTATTTGAAAAGAGCTGAAGATGTACATGAAGAAAAAAGTATTATTAAAATGGTTAATCCTAAACTGAGCTTTCATATGTCTGGTTTAGAGGTAGAGGTAGGTGTATACCTCCTTGTGTTAATATAGCACTATATATATTATTGACCCTTAGAAATGCTGCTGCATAAGGGAGGTTTCAGAGTGTGCAGCAGAATAGGTTTTTGTCTGGTTCTGTAAAAAAATCAAGAACATAAAAGGATTTAATGTCTGTATGACAGTAACTGCAGGTTGGAAACAGGACTGTACTGCCAAAAAAATAGAAAACAATAAACCAGAAAACAATAGCTAACATGCTGGAAGAACAAAACCAGTTCTCTCGAGGTAGTCTAACAATACAGTAGGAATATGTTTGCTTGCAGAAATGTTCCCACATCCCGATACTGTTTTTGGAGAAGGAAATCATTTCCCTTTCACTTTTCTGTATTCCTCTGGTCTGAGGATAAACAGCCTAGAATGAACTTACCTTGATCAGTAAGCACCAAAAACTTTCAGAGGCTGTAGCAGTTTTCAAAGATTTCTACACACTAGGCTAGCACTGAAAATACAAATGTTTTTTCTGTTGGCATGCTTCTTTTTATTGACATTATTGAAATAAAGAATCATCACTGGAAGTCTCAATAAGTGCAGAATGTGACTTTATGCAACCTATGACCACCCAGAAAACATGAGAAGGGTTCCCACAGGAAGATGCAAAAATTCTCAAAGCTGCAGACTCAGAGAAATAATGTATTGCATCAGATCAAACAAATAATCACACAAAATACAGGAAAACACCCTCAGAGGAAGAAAACTAATATGTGACTGTGAAATTACGAGATCTTCAAAGCCAGGGAAAACAGAGATAAGATGCAGGAAAGGGGAGGGATTTTTTTTTTTAATGTTCCTACATCTACATCTTTCTAAACAAAAAATGTGACTGGTATTACTTCAGTGGAGAGAAATCAAAAAAATACATATAACCTTCATTTACTAAAACTTTTTTTTTTACTTAACCAATCTGATTTTTTGTAGGCAAAATAACTAAATCAGAGCTTTCAGTCACAAAAGCCAGGTTTTTGTTTAAAGAAGTTCCAGCTGAGACTGGTAGAATCCCTGTGGACCAAAATTTGGAAATTAGTTTCTATGTAACATTGGAAGTTTCCAGCACTATTTAATGCAGCATATGGTTTCATTACAAGCTTGATAGATGTTAGGCAAAAAAATGCTTAGGATGAGGGTTTCAGAAACTTGTAATTCTGCAAGAACAACTGCTGATAAGTCACAGTAAGGATTTTAATCTATAACAAATCACAGATCCATTAATTACATTCTATGATGTTTTTAGCAATGTACCTTCACAGGACAGTTCAAACAAGACTATGTATGTACAGCTTTTCAAGTTTCTCTTCCCTTTCCAGCTTTCACTGGAATCCCTAAATTTGGGGAATCAGAAGTGGAAAACCAAGTGGTTAAGAAAAAGAGTTTTGTCTATATGAGATTTCTTGATGAGATAGAATACTACTTCTCTCAGAAAGTTAGTTTTGGAACTAGTACTGCAAAGGGTTTATATCTTGCAGAGGTCTCACTCAACAGCGTAAACTTTGTATTTTCTTATATTTGTATAAGGATATACGTATAAGATACTGATGCAGTAGTGCACCTATAAGGGCAAAACCTCAGGCTCTGAGTTGTTGGGGTGTAGGTATTGGCTGTCAAAAGGCCTGACTTGATAGATGGAATATAGTTCCAGAGCAATTTAAAATAAAAACTGGGTAAAAATATGCCCTATGAATAGGTTCATTTTCCTTGTTTGAAGTAAAGGCATTCTATTTATGTCTAACCATACAGTTGATATACCTGTGTTTATGTGTTCCATGAGTATGAACTATGTAGAAAGACTACAAATGACCACAGACACTCTGGTTCTTGTCATCTTGGACATTTAATGGGACTGACTTCAAACAGTCCTCTTGATTACCTTCTTTCAGTGCAAGTGCTCACTACATCAGTGAGATTACACAATAAAGATTCTTCAGTCTGTGTGTAGCACTAATTAGCTCTTGCTAGACTAGGAAACAGAGTATTTACACTTGAAATTAAACTGAAAATACCTTAGTTATTCTGACCATATCAGAGCTAAGGGCGTTTATGTTCCCAGTATGCTGAAATACTAATTAAGGAGAAAAAGATAAATCAAAGAACAGTGAACTGTACTTTTTGCAATTACACGCATTATTTAAAACTATATTTTCTGAAATTAAAAAAAGCAGGAGTAGATGCTTTTAAATGCGGAGATAAAATGAGTTAAAATAAGAATAAAAATTCTTGTACTGTTATATAGTTAAATTTACCCTCCTACTGTACAGTTTCACTGTCATTTTTATTTTGAAGAGCTAGTCCCACACTACCTGTGCAGACTGCCCTCTTTTCTTTCAAATCTGAGGAGAATGCATACAATGCAACCATGAGAAGCAGTTTCATCCCTAGAAAACAGAATTATTAGAGAGTTTAGTACCAAAACAGAAATGTTAAGCCAATTCTTAAACTCCACAATAAGTCTTACCTAAGCATGAGCTTGCCAGTTTATAATAAAGGTAATAATGAACATTAATTATAACCTTCATAATAAAGATCAGGATTTTTACAAACTTCCTGACAGATTAAAAAAAAAATTAACAGCTAGTTCTAATATTACCGCTTCTGCACCAGGCAACTGAACTACTAACTGTACAGCTGCACAGCTGAATATCCCAAGTCTTCTTCCTTATACTTCATAGACACCTACATGTCACCTAACTAGGAAAATAGAGGGTATAGGACTCTTGATAGTCCACATTATTTTCCTTTGAATTACAGTAAAAATACTAGCCTGCTTAAGCTGTGTAAAAAGATACTTTTCCATTAAAAAAATGTTCTTTTATTTACAAGTGTTAAAGAAATATCCTTGTGATACCTTTCTTTTAGTTTTCAGTAGAGACAAGAGACTATTTTTTTCAGGTGGGCTAATAAAGCAAAGTGGTCCTCGAGAGTATCTCCCAGACACCGTGGCTTTGCACTAGCAAAATATCTCTGAAATCAGCAGAATTACCCTGACTTACATTAACCAAAGTCAGAGGGAAGTTTTCTCCAACCTAATCTATATAATGCCACAAAAACCTCCTGATGAATACAAGTCATTCAAATAAAATAAATGGCCTGTGGCAAGCTGACTTTCTTGTGCCCAGTGAAACTCCAAGACTAGATGCGTCAATCAAACAAAATTATCCTGCCAAAGCTGTGATGTCTATTCATCACAAAGATAAAGGTCACAACACTGGGAGAAGAGCTTTCTTTGACAGGCCTCATGATGCAAATGACTGGCCAGAGCTTTGCATTGCAGGTGAAATGCCAGTGTAAACTGGGATAAACTGTCTAGGGTAAACTGCAGCAATCCATTAATTTTGGAGTCTTAACTTGGAGGAAGAAATAAATAGTAATGAAAAAAAAAACACTAGAGAAGCAGCTATTGCATGCCCTTGTCTCCTACTTTACACCACCTGTAAGTATCAGCTGACATGTGGAAGATGCTCACAGACACCTGGGTGAATAGGCTTCAAAACAAAGACTGGTGTTCTGTGGACACAATTATTTTCAATCCTACTCCTCTCTGTGATGCCAGCACTAAGGAAGACGAGGTGCTGTAACTTAGAGACCAGCAAGCCTTACTCTGCAGAAGGGTAAGCACTGTCAGGCCCTAATAATAAGGAATTAAAGGAATTTGTGGGACAGACATGAGGGCCACTGAAGGGTACTGTGTGGCAGCAGCATCTGATAAGAGATCAAACCTCTGTAAAGGTTTCTTTCAGAGTTACTACGGCTATAGAAAAAAAAGGTTTCCCTTTTTTTTCTAAATCTCTCCTTAGCCACTGAAGTAGCCTGTGCTATCTAATCTCCAGCTGATAAAAGCCTCATTTGATTTAAGGTCTGAATATTTTATTTCAAAGACAAGACTACGATTTGACTGAAATTAAGAAAACTTGTTTTGCTTTCCTCTTCTTCAGGAAAAGAATTAAAGGTATCACAAGTAAGGATCCACATCTGATTTATCAAGAAAATAATTTCTCTAGCTAAAAATAAGTCTTCACACAGTCTAGCCTTAGCATACAAATCTTTGTATCTGACATTTTACTGCCTGAATTGCTTGAATTTTTTTTCTAACACTCTGGATACTTCTGAGATCGACACAACTGATTATGTTTGCCTACGTTATTTTTCCATCCCTTTAATAAAAATCTGTTCGGGCTGTTTTCTAACTATATAATATAGACTATTCCTTCAGTGTACTTGCAACCAGACGCAAACTTTAATGGGCTCATTCTTTTGGAGTACCCTCTTCAACATTTAGATTTCATTTGCCAAAAAAAAAAAAAGAAAAAAAATTTAACTTTATTGACACCATATTAATTGCCCTTTTAGTCATCAAGTACCTAGCCCACTCTCACTGCATGACGTCTCCAGTTGTTCTTCTGTGGTGTCTTCTTCCTGATGCTTGAGAGCTCTTTGCCACTTCATTTTTCAACTTTTAAAGTCTAATTCAGCTCACCTTTGGTCAGCTTCTCTTCATTCTTATTATTTCTCAAGATGCAAGAGTCGTGAACTAAATTGTTATAACATCTATTTTCAATCCCATCTGTAAGTCTCCCCTTTTTATCTGTGCAACTCCAATAGACTAAGAAATTCACAGCAGCAGCAATGACAGCACAAGCACTGGCACCAAGTATAATGTGAAATGGATGTTCTGCTTCTGGATGTTTTCACTCTGTCTGCACCACCTTCCCTTAAAAGGCTTCAACTGCATATTGTGCAAGGAGCAGAGCTAAAACAGCCACCTCCTTTATATGGTCAAGTATTACAGTGTTACTCCTTCCCAGTCTTTAATTTATTAAGTAAAAAAGCAGTGGAATGCTAAGCCCTTGCACACAACACAGATAACCAGGACACACCACTAAGATAAGATGTAAGCTGTCATGTTTGGCAGAGAGACTGTCAGGAGCATAAGGCAGAAAAAAATAGGCAGTAAACAAATGCCTTTACTTTTTGCTTTCTAGTATGCTACATCTCACAAAGAACAATTAAAAATCAATTAAAATCAGAAATCAATTAAAAAAAAGCATTTGAAGGCAATTTAACTATAAAGGATCAAAAAAATTTAGCTTTTTTTTTTGTTTTGCTTCCTTCCAACCCCTGCAATGCTTTAACTAAAGTACTTATGCAGCTGGACTGAAGGTATGCTGAATCAAGCTCTGGCGTTCAGGAGTAGTTTCTGTCTTGATAACTCGATTTTTTTGGATGACAATAGTTCTGCGGACAGTTAGGCATTAATAATAATTGCAGAAATCATCATTAGATTCTAATCAGGACTTTGAATTGATTTCCTGTCAATGGAGTCACATGGCACTCATGTAACGTAACTGCAGTGCCAACTAACTGTTCCAATATTGTCTCCTGCTGCTCAGTCTCACATCGGCCTTTCTCTATGTTTGAAATCTTTCAACAGGAAAAACTAAAAATTACCCTAGCAGAAAGGCAAAGTTATAGAATCACAGAGTCATAGAATCACAGGATGGGCTGGGTTGGAAGCGACTTTAAAGGTCATCTTGTTCCAGTAGTCCTGCCATAGGCAAGGATGCCACCCACCGGATCGCATTTCTCCAAGCCCCGTCCAACAGCCTTGAACACTTCTAGGAATGGGGCATCCACAACTTCTCTGGTCAACCTGTTTCAGTGCCTCACTACCCTATGCTAAAGAATCTCCTCCTAATATCTATTCTAAACATCCTGTATTTCAGTCTAAAACCATTCACCCTTGTCCTGTCACTATCTGCCCATGTCAAAAGCTGCTCTCACTCCTTTTATAAAAGCTCTTTAGTACTGGAAGGCTGCAATGAGGTCTCCCCGCAGCCTTTTCTTCTCCAGGCTGAACAACTCCAGGTCTCTCAGCCTAACTTCATAGGAGAGGTGCTTCAGCCTTCTGATCATCTTCATGGCCCTCCTCTGGACTCGTTCCAATGGGTCCACATCTTTCTGATGCTGATGACCCCAGAGATGGATGCAGTACTTCAGGTGGGATCTCACCAGGGCAGAGTAGAGGGGGAGAATCACCTCCCTTGACCTGCTGGCCACCCATCATTTGATGCAGACCAGGATGTAGTCGGCTTTCTGGGCTGTGAGCACACATTGCCAGCTCATGTCCAGCTTTTCATCCACAAGAACTCACAATTTCTTGTCCACAGGGCTGCTCTCAATGAGTTCTTCTCTCAGTGTGTACTCATGTCTGGGATTGCTCTGACCCAGGTGCAGCACCTTGCACTTGGACTTGTGGAATCTCATGGGGTTCTCATGGGCCCACTTCTCAAGCTTGTCCACACCTTGATAGTATCTCTTCCTTCTGTTGTGTCAATTGCACCACTCAGCTTCATGTCATCTGCAAACCTTCTGAGGGTGCACTTAACCTCACTGTCAATATCATTGGTAAAGATATTGAAGAGCACTGGTCCCCAGAGAGAGCCCTGAGGGACAGCACTCATCACCAGCCCCCACCTGGACATAAAGCCATGGACCACAACTCTTTGGCTACATCTATCCAGCCAATTCCTTATCCACTGAATAGTCCATCCATCAAATCCATTGCCTTCAGTTTGGAGATAAGATGCCATGTGGGACCATGTCAGAGGCACTGCAGAAAACTAGATAAATGACATCTGATGGTCTTCCTTTGTTGGTCTTCCCTTGTCAGCCATTGTAGTCACTCCATCATACAAAGCCATCAGACCAGTCAGGCACAATCTGTCCTTAGCAAAGCCATGCTGGCTGCCTTGGATTGTTGCCTTGTCTTGCGTGTGCCTTAGCATTGCTTCCATGAGGTTCTGCTCCGTGATCTTCCCAGGCACAGAAGTGAGGTTCATCGGTCTGTAGCTCCCTATGTCTTCCTTTCTCTATTTTTTAAAAATAGGACTGATTCTTCCCTTTTTCCAGTCACCAGGGACTTTGTCTAACCACCATGACCTTTTAAGTATGATGGAGAGTGGCCTGGCAACAACATCAGCCAACTCCCTCCAGACCCTGGGATGCATCTCATCAGATCCCATAATCTTGTGCCTATTTAGCTTCATCAAGTAGTCTCACATTTGCTCTTTGTGACAGTGGCAGAAACTTCACTCCTGCAACCCCCACCTGGAGGTTCAGGGACTTGAGAAACATGGGAAGCCCAACTGCCAGTGAAAACTAAGGTGAAGAACTCACTGACTACCTCAGACTTCTCCATATCTGTTTTCACCAGTTCTCCCTTCTCATTTATCAAGATGGGAACACTCTCCTTGGTCTTTTTTTTCTGACCTATGTTCTTATAGAATCCTTTCTTATTATTCTTCAGATCCTTTGCCAAGTCCCATTCCATCTGTGCCTTAGCTTTCCTGACCCATCCCTACACACCCAAACCATATCTCTGTACTCTTCCCAGGTCACCTGTCCCTGCTCCTACTGGCTGTGCACTTCTTTCTTATTCCCCAGTTTGAGGAGCAGATCCTTGCTCAGCCATGCCAGTTTCTGTCCTGCACTGCTTGATTTCCTAAACACTGGGATGGAGAGCTCTTGTGTGCTAAGAAAAGTGGTCTTAAAGAGTTGCCAGCTCTGGTCTGCTCCTCTGTCCCTAAAGACAATTTCCCAGGGGATCACATCCACAGAACAGCTGGAAGCTTGTTCTTCTAAAATTCAGGGTCCAGACTTTGCTCCTTGCCAGGCCTGTGTTCCTCAGGATCATTAACTCAACCCAGGCATGGTTGCTACAGCCTAGGCTGCTTCCAATCTTAACGTCTCTAATGAGTTCATATGCACTGGTCCAGGTCCAGTAATGCTTCTCCTTTCATTGGTTTCTCTAATAAATCCCATAAACACAATCTATCTTGCTTGTGTCTTGTAATACAAAGCAACCATACATACACAGTAGAAACAGCTACATGGAACACATCCATGTTCAGCACAATGAACACCATACTCAAGGACTACTGTGAGCAATACCAGCTGCTTGGCTTTAAATTTCTAAACCAACAAATTTAAAACTTAGTACCACCCTTTGGGTAGTTCAAGTTCATCGGACTTTATCTGTCTCCCTTGGGAGCAGACTTGAAAAGGCTTGCACCATCACAAGGGTGATTAGAACACTCACCAGGGAACTTAGGCTCCCAAACACCCACAGAGAGGCACTGCAATCATATTCCTTGTTGTCACCTGTAGGTCATGGTGTGAACACACAGTGCTGTATTTCATACCAAGATTTCCTACAGAGGCTCTGTAATACCTCAGTCAAATGTTACAAGCACCTTGTGCAACAAATCAAAAAGGTAGCACTTTTAAAAGTACTTGACACTTTTACAAAATAATGGAAAACTAATTTGCACCTCAGTCCCAAAAGACAACTTTCTGATTCAGTCGATCTCAGGGGGTAAAAGTAAATTCATGTGCCTAATTCCATAGCCAGCTACAGTGCCAGGGGAGCAGTGCAGAACTGAAATGCATTTGTAAGTAGCCCAATAGCTGCAGCACAGCTCTGATTTGCATCTCGGAGAAAGGGCTGCAGAATGCTACTGCCTCCTCCCTGCTCTTCAGGGAGTAAGTGGGCAAAGTAAAAATAGCTAGCATGGCTCCTTGCTGAGTCTGCCTTTGCCTTCAAAACTAATGTGATAATCCTGTCCCCTATGGGCAGGAGGTGCAAAGGTACTTTTTATGGGCACTGTACTTTAACCTAGTCTCACTAATTTGCTGTGAACTGCCACTGATGCAGAATTCACTGGTGAACAGGGATGATAAATGCACCTCTAACAAATACACAAAGCAGATGGCATGCAAAGCTGGAATTTTTCACCCCATATTTGCAGGTGCTGCAAATAGGTTATTGTTGTTATGATCAAGACATGAAATTACTGTCAATTTTAAAACTATCAAGGGCATGCAAGTTACATATGTATTATCACAGTGAGATTGTTACCATTCTCAACTTGTGAGCATGAATCATTAAAGAATCTGTTTTCTGGGAAGTTAAATTACTTTTAAGAAATCACAAGAACTTTTAAGAAGTTACTTTTTACCAATATACAGCCTTAGTTTTAAGACCTTGAGTATAGCTTTGGCTTATAAGTTCCTCTCTGAAGTCTGGATGATAATAGAGAATCTAGGCAATGAGATTCTACAAAAGAAAAAAGTTCTCTGAAGAGTTAAATGTTTAATTCAATGTAATTGAAATTTGTACATACAGAAACTAAGAACTATCCTTCTTTTTGAGGAAATACAGCCCCAAAAAAATTCCATCATAAAAAAATGGATTTTAGCATAAGCTCCTTAATTCATACAGGAAACTGGCCAGTAAGTCTGTGGCATCTGTTTCTGTTCAGTCAGACTATTATGGTATAGACACTGCTGTCAGCATGAAAGCAGTGTAGGTCAGACTACAAAACACAATTCTTCGCAGTCTCCAGAAAAAAAAAATAAAAAACCCAAAACCAAACAACCTAAATCCCTTCTGTCAGCTTAAAAAAAAAATCACAGCACAGATTTTAGTTTGGAGCAGATCTTGGATCTTCAGAAAGGAATCAGAAGTGGACACAACTACTAGATGACAGATTTTTACACAATAATAATGAAATTTAACTGAATAAATACTGGTTCAGTGGTGCTTGCTATGAGTAGAGCTACTAAGGACCACTATCTTGTTCACCTGTAATAAGTACATTAGCAGGTCAAGAAAAAAAACAATATTACTGCCTTTGTTTTTAAAAGAAAAGTTAATTTAATCATAATGCAAAACCTTTAATTTAAGATGAAGCATTTGTGCTCTTATTATGATCAACGGAACCAGGTCTTATGTGAATTCACATTTAACTGCTAGAAAAGACTCTCAGGTACTTTTTACCAGGCATTAGTTAAGTGTAAAACTCCTTTTCTAAACTATTAATAATTTTACCCTTTTGAACTCCTCACATTGCCAGCACTTATCTTTCTCTTCCACTGAATCATACAATTCAGAATGAATCCCCTGTATTTAAAGCTAACCCAGACTGCCAACCTCTATGCCTGTATCTGGACTGAGTTTGCTAAGAGCAAACATTTATTTTAAGTGCCATATTTACAACAGTGTTCTTTTCTGTTGTGTGTGAGGGAAAACACAGACCTGACAGGATGGGAATAAACAAGAAAGAAGACCAGAAACAAGTGTGCAGCATTTTTCAGGGGCAGCTCCACAAATTTTGTAGGCAAAATTTTTGTGGGAGAAGAGGACTAGAGTGATAGAAGCTCTGCTGGATACTCACCCACCTTAGGCACCTCTTAAGGTGCAAATGGTATATGCCACATGGAGCAACTGAGCACGGTTCAGGTATCTGCAACCTCAGGGTGAAGAAGCTACCTGTTAATCTGGTCCCATCAGTATGGCACTGTGCCTCAGTTGGTTTCCTTCAAAGACCAAGTTTGGTGCTTTGCTAGCACAAACACATAGGTGGAGGGACTCTAGACAATATCTCTGCGCTGCTCTATATGATACCATGAAGACACATGGGCTTATCCAGGTTTCAATGAAAAACACTACACTGTGTGAAGCAGCCATAATTCAGGCTTTGCTGAATTAACTGCACTGTATTTTCCTTAAATGGAGCCGTGTTCAGAATGTTCTGAGTTGTGCTCTTCCTAACCCTTTCCCTTCCACGTCTTCTTATATATTTTTGGCCCTGCACCATCATGCCACCCACACTGATATTTATGAAGAGAAGCAACCTCAGAGGTTTGTACTGGGGAATGCTGACTCAGTCACAGCACAACTTCAACTTCTCCTTTACAGGACAAGTGTTTTATACAAGGAGTCAGTGCCAAAAAGAGATGAGTACATAACAAAATGGAGAAAAAGAAAAAACAGCAAAGTAATGGAAAAAATAGTGCTTTTGTGCAACATTTCTTTTTTCTATATTCTCCACCAATTTATTTTTTTAATAAACTTTTATAAAAGGCTTTCATGTTTCCATTCAGATCTCTGGGAGTTCTCATGAGTCCAAAAGTTAACTGTGCTTAATTATTAGTCGCTGAACTAATACCAAGAGGCACAGGAGAAACACAGACTCCTTGCCCATTATTGTCTCAGGTATGGCAATACTCTTAGACATGCTGAAGCATTACCAAGACTCTCATTCATTCATTCATTCATTAACAACAAACTTTTAATGTGCTGATTGATCCATTTGAAGAATTTAAAAAAAGATATTGCCAGGTTTTCCACAATTTTTTCTAGTGAAACAAAGAACTGACTGATCTGATACAAATAACAAAATTCTCTGAAAACTATGACATGTGGGACTTGATACATTCTGCATTTGATAGTAGTGCAAGGACAGAAAAGAAAGGGTCTGACAGGTTAGTTCAAGCTGCAGTTAAGTATTATTACAGTAAACTCAGCATGACAATCTACCACTACTTCATTTCAGTGAGTTACAAGAACATAAATTAACTCTCTAATAATGCTGCCTGAGTGATGCCCACCACAAAGACAATTTTTGCAAAGGAGCAAAGAGAGTTTTAAAATGGACAAGGAGCACACAGCTCACAGACTGCTAACAGTGCAAACAAGATTCTCAAACTGGCAAAACCAAGCATGAATCAAGAATCGTAAGCCATTTAAATGATGGGAGAAGGAGAAAAACAAACCATATTTGTGCAGAGATTTGGCAAAAAGAAGCAAAGAGAGCTTGAGTTGTACCTGATTGAGATTTGATTCACTTGAACAAGAGGAGGTAATCTCAGAGAACGATCAGCTCACAGTAGTGTTCCTGAGAACATACGACTTTAGACAACCGTTTCTTTTGTTTCTGAAGAACAATCTACACAGGATTCTAACCAGAGAATTAGAGATTCTAACTGGGAGGGGTGCAGAATTAGCTCTTGATTCTGAAAGACTCAAGAGCCAAGAGCTGGTGTGCCCAAGGGCTGACAATCAATGCTAACTGTCCCACAAATGAGCTATCCTTGTCCCATCTTCTCTAAGAAATCAATCTGCGCTTGGGAAGAAAGATACCAAGGAAAATGTGACACTGGATGATTGCAGAGATAAAACAACCCAGCAGTGAGTGATCAGCCAGTCAGGAGCAGCTGCTAAAGAACTTCATTCTACAATTTACAAATAGATCTACGATTAAGCTAATTTCCTAACACAACTCAGTAGTAAGTGCATGGAGACATTTGCCATAGCTATATTATTGCTCTCTGGCATCACAGAAAGATTCTGCAGGCCAGTCAAACCACCCATAATTACACACACCACACCTGAGATCCACAGTGACAAACACAATTTTAAAAAAAGAGCAATCTTTTAAGGAAATTTACAGACTATGGCTTAGTCCACACTGTAACATTCTGGCAACCTCATGATGTTGCTTTATGTTGTAATAAATGATACTTGGACAGCAAAACTCACTAGTAAGTTTCATCAACAAGAAAGCCCATACTTCTTGTCATAAACTCAAATGACTGATATGACTGATAAAAGTGATGAAAACATGAAGATTCTCACTGGTCTCCTATCCAAATCAGTCAGAGTAAAAGACTGTTTATGCATTACAGTCATAAGCTATATATATGGGAAACATTTCTTCTTTTTAACATAAATAACACAACCCCCATGTATAATATGCAATTTCATGAAAAGTGCCATCATTGCCTTTGAAATGTACTTTTCCACAAACTCAAACTTACAAATCTGAAAACTTCTAAAGTATTACAGTAACTAACATTGTTTTCAACTGTTTCTCTTGGTTACAAACATATTGGAAAGCTTTGCATAAAATGCAGTCTGTGTAACTCTTTTATTATGGGGTTGTTTTCCTCAGTGTGTGGGATGTTAACAGGTGTACTCATCATGATGTTCCACACCAAATGCTGTCTCATGTTGCTTTAGTCATCAGTTTGAGATTCAGATCCAAAACACATAACTTTGCACCCTCTTTTGTAAATGTTTCAAGAGTCAACTCCCAAAGGAAGTATAACCTTCAGGACAGAGTGCCTGTGACTCTGTGCCTTTTGAATATTTCATTGTCCCCTTCACACGAGCTCTTATAGAATGATTAGAAACAGCTGTTGACATATACGGTATCTAGATATGGCTGTGCTAAAAGTAAGGATAAAGCAAGAGACAAAAGCTGCTTTGCTACAGACAACTAGCAAACACACACATTTCTGTGAGTATATAATGAGTGAGAGATGTGCTTTGGCAGCAACATACCCCAAAAGAATTTTTTCGATAATAAAACCAGCTGGCATAGTGCTCAGAGGCTCTGTGAGGTGAAATTAGAATCATAAAATTTCTCAGGTTGGAAGGGACCCATAGGGATCACCAAGTCCAACTCCCTACTCCTTGCAGAATGACCTAACAATTAATGATATGACTGAGAATCATCCAGATGCTCCTTGAACTCTGGCAGACATGGTGCTGCAACCACTTCTCTGGGGAGCCTGTTCTAGTGACAAATTGCACACATATGTACTGTAGATCAACAGAGTATTTGAGGTTTGATTGTAAAGTTCATAATAGTAATGAAGAAAAGTCCAACCATCTGGCAAGCATGTGGCCATGCTCTCCAGATGTACTGCAGTAATGCCTAAGGTTATTCATGCCCTTCTTTCCCTTCCTGGCTGAGACACAAGAATCTCTTTTCATTATTATTTCAGCATTCATATGCTTATTGAGTAAGTTAACTCCTCCTTGTCAATAAATTAAAGGACAAGAGAATGCATGGTGATCAGGTATGGTGACTTCTACCATTTTGTGAACTTTTACCTAACAAAGGTAATTCCTGTAAAGATTCCAAGTTTATTTTAGCCTCCAAATTCTGCCATGGCTCGGCAGCAGAAAGATTATGCCTTGTTTTGACAAAGATCCTGTCCACTTTTTTTTATGACTGCAACTAACTGTATTAGACAGTCTGCCCCATTTCCAAGAGAATGACCTGTGACTAGCTCAGCTGTGCAAGCAAAGTCAGGATTTTTTCAATATACATCCAGAAGAACACATATCAATACTATGTTGTAGTATGCTGTATTAACAGCCTGACTTATGGCTGGTTTACTGAATAAGGCAAGTAGGGGAACAACTTTCTAAATGCATGGAAGCAACAGAAACAAACAAAAAGACTCAAGCAGATTAAAGCAAGCCAGTCCCTGGAAAGTGAAGCTTACCTACTAACATAAGACACACCTGACCACAAAATGACACAAATTTATTTCAGCAGTGGACTTTGTCCCATTAAGGATTTGGCAAAAGCTTCGTATTCAGTACAACAATGAAATAACAGAAGGGTCTGTAATGCATGCAAACTGTAGAAAAACAAAAGGAAGTTCAATGCTTGAACAAGGAACAACCAACATTTAAAGCCTTCACATCTTCCCACCCTCAAAAAGGGATACTTCGTGTTCTGGTCTTGAGTTCTTCAGAGTTACTGCTGCATACAGAGCCCATGTGTTTTGCAGCAATAAAAATGGTCTATGAAGGCAAGGAGGAAGCGTGTTTAGGTTCTCCTATTCTATAGAAACTGTGAGGAATGTTTTATTATACCAGAAAAGTGACATAATACTTTACGAGGTGTAATAAAGAAAGAGGTATTCTCCTTACCTCCTTCTGCAGATACTTACTGAGGTGAGCCTCAGTAATATCATAACTAAAGGTGGCAAGACCTGTGGTCTTTTTCAGGAAATGCAATAATTCTATGAACTAAGTACAGGGAAAAGACCCTCCATTAACTCAGGAGTACATACAGTTCATAATCGTTAGCCTTTTCAGGCATATTACAATGAGGTCAGCTGGTTCACTGTGCCTGTGCTCAGACGAAGACGCAAGCCAGATGTCAGTATAATCACCACATGTGTTACAAAACTTTATACTGACAGCAATTCAAATTGCGTTATCAGTACTCTGAATTGTCTGAATAATAGAAAGAATAGCTATAGGTGCATATCAGAAGTTACTGGTTGCTTCCACAGCCTCTCCTTCACCTTTCAAGTCCTATAATACTACTTCCATCCTCTCATGCAGAGAATGAAGAGAATTAGGAAAAAACAGTTCTGTTTCTCCAGATGGGTAATTTCCTAGTTTAAAAGAAAATTAAAATGTAAACAATTTAAGGCAACATGAACCTTTTCTATAAATCATCTTTCTGTTACATAGTAACTACAAGACTGCAAGGGTGCAGGCAGGCTCAAGAGTCTTGGTAGCATTAGGACTTTTCAGCACAGATCTCTTCATAGGAACACAGTACTATTAATAATTCAGACTGGAAGTGACCATGCGACGTCTCTGTCCAACCTCCTGACTATAAGATGAAGTTTCTCATGGTTTTATCTAGTTGGACATTGAACAACTTCCCTCTTTCAAATTTCATTGCCTCTTATCCTTCCACCATGTGCAGCAGTGAAGTGTCTGGCTCCAGCTTCCTGACAGGCACTCTGCAGGCACAGCTGCTGTTGGGTCCCACCAAAGCCATCCATCTCCAGGCTGAACAAACTCCATTCCCCAGCCTCTCCTTTTAGGGCACTCTTCTTTAAGGCCCTCACTTCTGTTGGTGATCCTATGCTGAACTCACTCCAGTTTACTGATGTCTTTCCTGTAGTGGGGATCCCCAAACCAAACACAGTATCTGGGAGTGATTTCACACATGGTGAGCAGAGAATAATCACTTCCCCCACTCTCTGTACCACATTCTTATTCATCCCAGTGTGCCTCTGGCTCTTCCAGTTCCAGGGCACACAGTTGGCCCTTGCCTAGCCCACTGTCCACTGGGACCCTAGGCTGTCTCTGCAGAGCTGCTCCTCAGCTCCTCTCCTCCAGCCTGCATCACTGTAAGGTTCTCCCTTTTTAAGGGTAGGATTTGTGGTTTGTCCTTGCTGAATTTCACTAGGTCTTTGCCATCCACTCCTGCCAACTGTCCAGGTTCCCCTGACTGTATCAAAAATAGTGTGGCCAGCAGGACTAGGGCAGTATGATCATCCTTCTGTACTAGGCATTGATGAGGCTGCATCTTGAATCTTGTGTTCAGTTTTGGGCCCCTCATTTCAAAAAGAACACTGAGATGCAGAAATGTGTCCAGAGAAGGGCAACGAAGTTTATAAAGGGTATAGAAAACATGTTGTATGAGGAGCAGCTGAGGGATGTGGGTTTGTTTAGTCTAGAGAATAAGAGGTTCAGGGGGGATCTCATCACTATCTACAACTACCTGAAAAGAGGCTGTAGTGAGGCAGAGGCTGACCTCTTCTACTGTGTCTGCAGAGAGAGGACAAGAGGAAATGGCCTTCAGCTGAGACAGGGGAGATTCAGATTAGAGGATGGAAAAAAAAATTCACTCTTAGGGTGGTCAGGCATTGGAATAGGTTGCCCAGGGAAGTGGTGGAGTCACCATCCATGGATGTGTTCAAGACACATCTGGATCTGGTGATAAGGTTTAGTGGTTGAGGGGTTACAGGGGTGGTGCTGGGTGGTGGTTGGAGTGGATGATCTTGTAGGTCTCTTCCAACCTTGATGATTCTATGATTCTGTGACTGGTAGCTCTGCTCTCCAGCACACTAACAGGCACCTCTCCAATTTGGTGTCATCTGTAAACTTGGTTAAAGCATCCTCCACCCCCTCCTTCAGACCACTGATAAAGATGTTAAACAGGACAGGTCACAGAACAGACCCTGCAGTACCCCACTTTTTACCAGTTCATTAACCAATGGCCCTTGAATCTGACAATCAAACCAGACTTTTACCCACCTAGTTGTCCACCCATCCAAATCAGAAAGTCCTGAGCTGAGTACAAGAATGCTGTGGGACACAGTTTCAAAAGCTTTGCTAAAATGGCAGTAAAGGACATCTGCTATCCCAACCTCATCAACAGATTCAATTGTTTTATCATCCAGGTAATCAAGTTTGTTGGATACGATTGATTCCAGCAGCTCCCTAATGATGCCATTTAAATTTGGATTGCCTTGTTAACACTAGTTCTCCTTTTTCTCTCTTGCTAACTGTTCTGTGGATTTTAGAGACTGAAAATTAATAAGTGCTCTGTGTGATTATGAGACTTGGCTGGGAAGGGAAAGGAAAAAAGCAGTTTCACAACTTTATGATAGTGTTCATAGAAACAGAAAAAATTCAGAAAGAAGAAGAAACTACAATATGCCATAGATACAGACTACTACTACAGAATCACAGAATTGTTGATGTTGGAAATATTTTAGGCCTCTTTCATTTCCCCATAAAAGAAAATAGAAGACAATGTTTCTTCTCCTTCAAAATTAATATAACAATTCAAGTGATTATGACCTAAAGTAAGATCTGTTCTAACAGGACTTTCAAATTTCTTCAAATAATGTTAAATACCCTGGGTCTGTCACAGTCTTACAGAGATCTTCTTCAAAACACATAGAATGTAAAGAACAATCTCCTGTCTTCTTAATTTGTAAAGAAGAAGGGTAAGAAGATTATACTTTAATACAGAGTAGAAGCAGAATTTTAAACACACTGTTTTGAAATTCTGTGCCAGGAAAGTTTTTTCTGAAATCAGAAGGAAGTCTTCTCCCTGAGTGTCACCCACTTACAAGAAATCCTTTGATAGGAGATGTTGCTCTCAGGCTGACACCAGCTGTACTGTCCAGCATGGGCAAAACACGTTCAGACACGCTAAGCCATGTGGGAGCCTTTCTAGGTTGAAGTGTATATATGCAAGACTGCACAAGCCCTTGAAAGAAAAAGGGCCTTCAAACTTTCTTTAGTACTCACAAAGTCTTCTGTAACTGACTTGCTGCAGGATTCCTTCCAGTATTTTAATTAAAACACTTTTGGACTTTTTATGAGAACATCTGTGGGAATTCCTGTTCTTTATTCATAGCAGTATACTTTTTGAGATATAAGACAGATGCAGCTCTAAGAAAAGTGTGGACTTCCTATTACCCAACATCTGTCTGTTGCACAGTGCAAGGCCTGCTGGCAAGATTTTGCAAAAAGCTTCTTTTTCTCAGGTAGTTTTTCAGATACAGCACATTAAGCCTGTTTGTTAAAACTGCAAATACACATACTTCTTTCTTAACAGGAGTGAATCAATTTTACAGAATGTAAATCCCACACTCTCTAACTTCGGTTGAAAAACTGACCTCATTTTCAGCCAAAGCCTAAGTTGGAAACAGAGCACTGCATAGTTTTTAACTCTTGTTTTCTTCTCAAATGAAGAAAGCTTTCAGTACACCTTTCTGGGCTCAGTCCTGCAAGCTTCACATTGCGCAACCGATGAAGCTGCTCATTTTAAGCTAAGCAGCTGTAGCAGTCCTCTCCAAGCACAGGCCAGAATGCAACTACCTATGAATGAGAGTAAGAACTGTATGTTGTGTAAGGTTGCTCTGCAGCCTGCCACTCTCAATAGGGAACAGCTGCCTCCAGGCCCAGAACTGGCCAGTAAATCCCTCTCAGACCTAAAAACTAAGTTGAGTGCCAAGTGAAAGGAAGCAATACACAGGACTGCCTAATGTCTCTCACCATTCATCCATAAAGGACGACACAGAGTTTCCTACTGATATTTCACAGGACACTAACATATTTTCTGTCCTTTTCTTCATGAGCAGCCACTGCACACAAGATTAATTCTCTCCTGGAAAATTCAAAAGTATGCAATACACTGAGATATGTTACTTCTCATCTTTCACTGAGAAAGTATTTGAGGGTCTGATTGCTGCTATCGTGAAAAGTATCAAGAATAAACATTTACCCCACATACATAAAAATGAGGCCTGTCATGACTATTGCATGTTTTCATCAGTGCAGGCTAGGATAATGAAAGACTGGGTAGTCAAGCATATTGTGGGCCTGCAACAGTCAAATAAACTACACTGCACTAAAGCATGCCAAATCAAACATCAAAGAAAACATAAAGACCAAGACAACTCCTTAAAGATATCCTTTAAAATATTTGCAATGATAAATCACTTCCACTGCTTAGAAAACATTCAGAGATGAAAGGATAGCAGCTAGAGTACAAGTACATTGTAAAACTAAGATGCACAGCTAATCAAAGAACATTCATGCCTTGCAATGATAGTTGTTTTTTCCGCCACAAGTCTTCTCAAACATGTCACATCTGTGTAAATAAAACATTTAGAATATATTTGAAAGTTGATACAGAAAAAACTCCAGAATTTTCTATTATGTTTCAAACGTTAAACTACAGTCATGAAGGTTTTATGCAGCTGTCCTTCTGCAGTATTCCAGAACATAAATTGTCCTTCTGCTCTATCTAATTTAAAAACTGCTTGTATGTGACATGGATTCAGTTTGACAGAGGTGTCTTAAAAAATGCACAGCAAGTCTATTTCAGACAAGAGACAGTGAGACTGAATTATCCTACTGAAGGAAGATAAAAAGAGTGAGGTCACAACTGGCATAACTTGAGCAAATCGCAGTCACGGAGTGAATGCAGTATGAACCATGTACAAAGACGTATTTATAATTTGGAGAAGTAATTTTGTGGGGAAAATCCCTTACAACTCAACAGTAAAGGACATACATGTAGAGAACAAGAAATTCACAGTGCCTATCCTGCTTCTGGCACAAACTTCTTCAGATGATCAACAATGTAGGAGAAATGTACATGAAAAGACAGACAAAAAAATCCATGCGGCCTTGTAATATAATAATTCAAGGACATAATCACAAAGGCACAAGTGGAATGTGGTGTGCTGTTCTCTATGGCCAGAGGTATATATATGAAGAAAAGGAGGAGAAACTGGATGGCAAAGAAATGGGAAAAGAGGAACAGGGGAAGAACACAGAAACTTAAAAGATAAGAAGGAGAAAAAAGACGGATAAAAATACAAGGAATTGTTTAGCAAAAGAGTAGAAGAAATAAAAGCTGGAAGAAAAAGAGGGAGATAAGGAAGTGGGGGAAAGGAGCAGGAGAAGGAACAGGAAGAAGAACAGGAAGATTGGGAGAAGTGGTTGGACTCGATCTTATGAGTCTTTTCCAACCTAAATGTTTCTATGATTTAAGTAAAGTTCCTGATGTGCTTCAGACAAAATGTTTCTTGCTACAAGGGTCAACCTCCTTCTTGCACCCAAGATAGATTGTTTAGAGCTCACGGCATCTCTGCCCTTCACAAGGGCCCTTCATCAAGATGTTTCTTTAAAAGTCTCAGAACACTCATTGTCAAGGCAGGGCCCTTAAAACCTGTCTCTAGATGACCAGAGAGTGAACAGACAATCAGCAGACAGAACACTGACATATTAAAGCTGCATTAAAAGATGGGCTCCCAGATGTAAAATGGTAGGGTTCTGCACAGTGAACTGCTTAGCTTTACCCTGGCTAAGTGTAATCAGAGCAGCTACATGCTGTTGAAACTACCTAGCTGTAGAAACATGGTAGCAGGTGATGCTAGTCACAGCAGTATTCTCTCAAAAACTCTTTTCTGCAGTAATCATCTTGATTGCTATTTTCCACACACCTAGCTTCATATTTCCTACAGCAACAATTTTTACTTACCCTTGTGATTCTCATTTTGTAGACTGTTAGCTAACATCTCAGTATTTCATTTCCTTTCCTGTTATGCAGACATCAGATAAATCAGAATACAAGGATATGAAACAAGAACAGTTTTTTGAACAGGGTACACAGGTTCACATTCCCCACAAGAAAAAGAACATCGACCTAAGGGTACGTATTGCCAGAGAATTGAAACCTGGAGACGTGCTGCCACAGTCCTGTTGATGTTGGAGCATATTAAAGCAGATGTTTCCTGTAAAGTGTTATGTTCTCCCTACAGCACATACTAGTATATTCCAGCAGTCACTTCGAGCAAACATATGCAAATGTTAAATATTTTGAGTGAATTATCTTGTAATCCACTGCTCCATTTGTTCATGTTGTATTCCTAAGCAATATTTAGAGTCCTCTGGATTATTGCTTCCTTCTGTTTAATAATGCACTGTGAAAAACTACTACACAACACATCATCATGCACAAAAGTGAAAAAGGATCAGATTTTCTAACTCCTTTCTTTAAATTACTGTGTATGATGTTTTTCTTTAATATAGCTAAGGAAAAGCTCTAGTTCAGTAATTGTGGGCACACAATATGGACACACCATAAAAAGAGGTGGGTTTCATTTGCTCCCTAGCATATATTTCAGGGGAGATGTCCATAATCTCAGAATAGAGTAGCCAAGTAGACAGAATTGATCCAGTTCTCCCACATAAGAGCTACTCTTATTACCAAGGTCCAGAAGCAGGTCAAAAGAGACAGCTGAGTACACTACAGAAAGATTCATTTTGTAAACACAAATCAAATTACACCATTCAGGTAATAGTGGGGCTCTAAAGACCAAAGAACTGCTATCTCAGAGATACTGAGATGATATTATCAAATATAGTATTTCTATCAGAATTCAGCTTTTTCTCACAAAAAGAACATGAAGGGATGTTCACATACAAGATACTTTTGGTCACCATTATCTGTTTCTGTATTCTAGTAACATGTGTTGGGAAAAGATTTCCAATTGTTTTAGTTTCCCATAGAGTAGTGACTGTATTATTTAATCGTAGTTAGATGTGCTTAAAGTTAGAATTCCTAGCTTCTTCAGAAAGAGAAATAAGCAAAATATAAGCTTCTTTTAATTTCCTAGGCACTACTTCTGCTATCCTACTGCACCTACTATTATAAATATTGCTATGTCATTTTCAATCATCTTTATTTTAACACAGTTTTTCTACTTCTAGTGTTAGAACAAAATACAGAAAATAAGAAATAGCACTCAACAGCACAGCAGAATTTTTTTCAATATTCTGTTTATGAAACATGCTTTCCCTTCGTTGTTAATCAGATGTTGTTCTTATTCTTGTCCATACTATTACATGATGTAGATAACAGTTGGCCTGAAAGTCCTTTTCCTTTATTTATTTCTTCAAATTCATTAACAAAATAGATTTTTCAAAGTACTTTTAAACAACTATTTCCATGGAACTGGAAGATACAAAACATGCATTAAAGGCCAAATTATGACTAATTCAAGCTGTCATACTTAGGATTAAATGAACTGAGGTAAGTGGGACATGTCTAAGAAACCCACAGGTATAGACTAGCATGAATAAGAACAAAACTTACCACTTAGTCTCTGAATATATGAAGATCTGCTATGCATCTACTACCTCAAATGGAATAAATGCTAATTTTAATTAATGCCAGATATGAGAGAAATATTTCAGTATTTAAAGTTTTTGGTTTAGATATTGTATTTGGTCTACATGGCAGGGTTTGTTAATCGGAGGCTGCAGGAGTGGCCTCTATGAGAAGATGCCCTGGCTGCCCCATGCCAGACACAGCCAGTTCCAGTCAGCTTCAACAGACCAGCTGGACACAAACGAGCCTAGCAGCCAAGCTGGTGGCCCTTCTCGGAAAACATACTTTAAAAGGGCAAGTGGGGATTGAGGAAGAAACAGCCCTGTAAATGCCAAGGTCAGACAGGAGGGAAGGGGAGGAAAAAATGCTCTAGGTGCTGGGGCAGAGATTACCCTGCAGCCCATGGAGAGAGCAATGGTGGAGCAAGTGGATATTTTCTGACAGAAAATGCAGTGAGTAGAGAACCCACACTGGTCCAATTATTTAATAGTTGCAAAGAAGGCAAAAGCCACGCAGTTTTGGGAAGTTATGCAAACAGGATAGATTATAGCTAACATCCAATGACAATTCCTAACATTTCACTCAAAACTTTCAGCTTATGTCATTAAAACACTACATGGAAGTTCACTAGGATTTATTTAATGAAGTCCATTTTGAGCAATACCCATAAGGTTTCACGCTCAGATAATTTTTTCACTCACCTTAAAAATTATACTTTCTACTATAACTAGCACTATGTAACACAAGAGTCTTCTAAAGACAAGAGTGAGGTGAGGGATGAGTGTGAAGGACCAGGAATCAGAATGCGGAAAATCTCAGAAATGGAAAAATATGTACAGTGATTGAAAGGACTTTGTGATACAGACTTTACAGTTATTATGTATATACACATTGTATGCTTCCCCAAAATTTGTATCTCCTGGGCATGTCCTGCAGATTGGCTGGAGAAGCTGCAGAGAGGGGACAGCCTCCATTTGCCCCTTCTCTCCCCGGTTCCTCCCTCTTTTGCCCGTGTCCCTATCCTGGTTTGTCCCCTCACTTATCTGTCTCATGCTCTGCCCTATGTTCTGGCCCTTTCCCCTCCCGAACTGATAAAAGACCGGGTGCATGCGTGAATAAAGCATTCTACCTGCATCCCACCTTTGTGTCCCAGACCCGTGCTGTGCCACGGTCTCCCCCCTTTTTGGACCGCAGCAGATGAGCACAGAAGACTCACCCTCAGAAGAGCAGGAATATCTTGATGAACACTTAAACAAACCAGACATATAGTAGTCCATGAGGTCTCAGGTGCTGACAGACATTCCTATCTCTAAGGGTGTCATGAAAGAATATCTACAGAACTACAAACCAGTCTCACATTTATCCCTCGGTGATGAAGCAACCAGTCATTTTCAAGTCAGGGAGGACAAGAAGATCCTCCCTGAGAGGTCAGCATGGATTTATGAAGACGAAATTATGACTGACCAACTCGATAGTCTTCTACAATGAGTTAACTGTCTCAGATAATAAGGAGAGCGCAGTAGATATTGTCTATCTTGACTTTTGCAAGGCTTTTAACTGTCTCTCCCTCAGGCCTCACAGACAAAATGATGAAACATAGAAAGCCTGAGACAATAGAAGTGAACTGAAAAATGTCTGAGTTCCAAGGCTCAAATGGTTGTGGTCAGCAGCATAAAAATTCAGTTGGAGGTCAGTCATTGGGGGTTCCCCCTATGGAACAATACTGTGACCAACAATGTTTAATGTCTTCATTAATGACCTGGAAAATAGAGCAGAGTGCACCCTTAGCAAGTTTACAGATGATACAACACTAGAAGGATTTATACACCAGAAGATTGTGCTAACATTCAGGTGGACCTTAACTGGCTGAAAAAACTGGCAAACAGGAACCTCATGAAAGTCAATACAGGGTAAAGCCACCAAGCCCTGCACATGGAGAGGAATAACTCCAGCACATACTGGGGGCCAAACAGCAGGACAGCAGAAAACAACCTGAAGTCCTGGTAGACAGGGAATTGACCTTAAGCCAGAAATAATCCCTTAGGGCAAAGAAAGCCAACAATATCCTAGATAGCATTAGAATTGCACTGCCAACAGGTGTGGGGAATTGGGTCTTCCTCACTACTCACCACTGGTGAGGCAAACTGGGGGTTTGAGTCCAGTTCTGGGCCTACTGGAGCAGTTCTGGAAAAGTGACACAAAGTTGGCTAAGGGATTGGACCATATCAGGAGAGACTGAGAAAGATGGTATTTTTCATCTCAAAGAGAGAAAGTTAAGAAAGTTAATCTTGCCAATGTGCGTAAACACCCAGTTTGGGGGTTGGGGAGTAACAAAGACAGAGCCAGATTTTTCTTACAGTGCCCAGTAACAGAATAAGATGCAATGGATACAAACTGAAATTCAGCAAATTCTGTTTCCACTTATGAGAAAACTTTTCTACTCTGAGAGTAGTAAAATACTGGCAAAATTTACCCAGAAAGACTGTGGAGTCTCCATCCTTGGAGATGACTCAAAATCTGTGTGGACATAGCAACACACTCTAGCTGACCCTGCTTTGAACCAAGGAGTTGCACTAGACAATGTCCAGGCATCCCTTCCAGCCTCCACTATTCTCTGATTATTTTATTCTTTTCTGCCAGAATTAATAGTCATAGTACAGTTTTTTAATTATTTTTTTATATTTTCTTTGTAATGTGTGAGCTTGAATCATGAACTTTATAGGTAGATATACAAAACAGTTCTGTAATAATTGTCCCTGAAGCATGTAGGACCAGTCCATGAGAAAGGAATAAAAGGGATCAAGAAACAAAATACACAATAGATTTAAAGCACACACTTATAAGCAGTAACCAGTCAAGGGCAACAAAGAAAGCTTCTATATATATATCAGTGATAAACAGAAGACTAGGAAAAATGTGGACTCCCTCCAGAAAGAAATGGAAAACCTGGTTACCCAGGACATGCAGAAGGCTGAGGTACTCAATGACATTTGCCTCAGTTTTCACCAGCAAGTGCTCCAGCCACACTGCCTAAGTTGAAGAATGCAAAGGGAGGGACTTGGAGAATGAAGAACTGCCTGTTGTAGGAGAAGATCAGGTTCAAGACCACTTAAGGAACCTGAAGGTGTACAAGTCCACAGGATCAAATGAGATGTATCCATGGGTCCTGAGGGAACTGCTGAAAGAAATTGCTAAGCCACTACCTATCATATTTAAGAAATCATGGCAGTCTGGTGAAGTCATTTCCCAATGACCAGAAAAGGGGAAACATAATTCCCATTTTCAAAAAAGTAAAAAAGGAAGATCTGGGGAACTACAAGCCAGTGAATCTCACCTTGGTGCCTTGCAAGATCATGAAGCAGATCCTCCTGGAAACTATGCTAAAGCACATGGAAAATAAGGAAGCAATTGGTGATAGCCAGCATGGCTTCACTAAGGGCAAGTTGTGCATGACAAATTTGGGGGCCTTCTATGACAGGGTTACAGTGTTAGCGGATAAAGGAAGAGCTCGGTCCTGCACAGCATCCTTATCTCTAAATTGGAAAGAAATGGATTTGAGAGATGGACCACTCAGCAGGATAAGGAAATGGTCGGATACTCTCACTCAAAGAGTTATCAATAGATCAAAGTGGCAAATGGCATTCCTTGGGGATTGGTCTTGGAACTGGCACTGCTTAACAGCTTTGTTGGCAACACGAATAGTGGGACTGTGTGCACCCTCAGCAAGTTCGTGATGACACCAATCTGTGTGGTTGTAGTGGGTTGACCCTGGCTGGATGTCAGGTACCCACTAAAGCCACCCTCTCACTCTCCCTCTGCAGTTGGACAGAGGAGAGAGAAAAAAAACAGCTAAGGATTCATGAGTTGAGATAACAGCTGGGAGAGGTCACTTACTGATTACCTTCACAGGCAAAACAGACTCAAAGTGGGGATAGCACTTAAATTTATTACTAACAGGATAAGAGCCAAAGAGTGAGAAATAAAAGTCTTCCCCCCATCCCTCCTTCCTTCTGTGTTCTCCCTCCTCCCACCTAGCGGTGCAGGGGAAAGGGGAATGGGGATTACAGTCAGTTGTTGTTTCTGCCGCTGCTCAGAGAGAGGAGCCCTTTCCCTGCTCCCGTGGGGTCCCTCCCACAGGAGACAGTCCTTGATGGACCTCTCCAGCGTGAGTCCATCCCTCAGGCAGCAGTTCTTCCCAAACTGCTGTCACGTGGGTCACTTCTCCATGGGGTGCAGTCCTTCATGGGTGAGCTCTACCAACATGAGTCCCCCACAGGGGCCACAAGTCCTACACAGGAAAAATCTGCTCCAGCATGGGCTCCTCTCCACGGGCTGCAGGTCTCCAGCAGGACTCTGCTCCATCTTGGGCCTCCCACGGGTTCACAGCCTCCTTCATGCATCCCCCTGTTCCAGCAGGGGCTCCTCCATGAGGTGCAGGTGGGTCTCTGCACCCCGATGTTCCTCCGTGGGCTGCAGGGGCACAGCTGCTCCACCACGGTCTGCACCAGGGGCTGCAGGGGCCACAGCTCCAGCTCCTGGAGCACCTCCTCCCCTTCCTTCTGCACTGACCTTGGTGTCTGCATTGTTGTTCCCATGTTCTCACTCTGCTCTTCCCTGGCTGGAATTCTTTCTGCGCAACAATCTTCTGTTCTTAAATATGTTATCACAGAGGCATTACTATTACTCCTGATTTGCTTGGCCTTGGCCAGCGGCAGGAAGTCCATCCTGGATCCGGCTGGCATTGGCTCCACCAGACAGGGGAAGCTTCTAACAGAAGCCACCCCTCTAGCCCCCTCCCCCCCACTCCCACTACCAAAACCCAGCCACAGAAATCCACTACAGTGGTGTGGTCTACATGTTGGAGTGAAGGGATGGCACCCCTAGGAACCTTGACAAACTTGAGAGCTGGGCCCATGCAAACCTCTTGAAGTTCAACAAAGACAAGGGCAAGGTCCTGCATGAAGGTCAGGGTAAACCCAAGAACAAACAGAGGCTGGAAGGAGAACTGAATGAGAGCAGCCCTGTGGACAAGGACTTGGGGGTGTTGTTGATGAGACTCTCAATGTGACTCAGCAATGTGTGCTTGCAGCCCAGAAAAACAACTGTATCCCAGAAAAACAACTGTATCCCGGGCTGCAATACAAGAAGGGTGGCCAGCAGGTCAACCCTCTACACTGCACTTGTAAGACCTCACTGAGCATCCAGCTCAGGGGTTCTCAGCACAAGAAAGATGTGGCTCTGTTGGAGTAGTTCCTGAGGAGGACCACAAAGATGATCAGAGGGCTGGTCTCTCCTATGAAGACAAGATGAGAGAGTTGGGGCTGTTCATTCTGGAGAAAAGAAGGCCCAAGAGAGACTTCTAAGTAGCCTTCCAGCAACGAAGGGAGTCTACAAGAGAGCTGGAGAGGAACTTTTATACAAGGGCGTGTAGTGACAGGATGACAGGGATCGGCATCAAACTGAAAGAGAGCAGGTTTAGATTAGTTATCTGGAAGAAATTCTTTACTGTGAGGATGGTGAGGCACTGGAACAGGTTGTCGAGAGGAGTTGTAGATGTCCCATCCCTGGAAGTGTTCAAGGCCAGGTTCGATGGGGCTCTGAGCAACCCGGTCTAGTGGTTAGGTGTCCCTGCCTGTGGCAAGGGGTTGGAACTAGATGGTCTACAGTGAACTACATGACAACATGTAACTTTTAAGGCTTCAAGAAAACAAAGACAATCACAAAATGAAATAAAAAAAAAAAATTCAAGTGTCCTGGACACAGACTGAAAACCTCATAACAATAAATATTTGTAAAAACAGCTGGGAAAATATTTACATCCCTCCATCATTATCAATTGCTCAGTTTTATTTAATAATCAGGCTTAGCTCCACAGAACTAAATAAGGCAGTAATCATCACAGGACGATCTTTGCACCAGAAGGTCAAGTAAACATTGTAAAGAACATAATTCAAACAGTCACAGTGTTATTGAAGGGGACTCCAGTCCATGCTTTCTGACATATTTATCAAACTTCATGACAGGAAGACAGACTAAAATATATAAATGTCATTGTTCCTTCAAGTCTAACAGGAATTAAGATATGATGGTGTTCATATACAAAATGAACTCTATTTATTTTATATCATATTTCAATATAACATTATCTTTGTCACTTAAACAATGAGATTTTTGGATCTCTGAGCTGAATAAACAAAATACATCATACACTGACCTAACAGTACTTGCTTAAACTAGACGATCTACCCACAAGTAAGGAACATTTTCCTGAAGACTCTGTCAAGTATTAGAGGATGCTGAAAGCTCTGAATTTAGTAACTTTTAGAAACTTCCTGAATAGGCAAACTGTAGAGAGAGCAATCAAACTTTTTATACAAGCAACATTTAATTTTAAAATAACTGTTTTCTGATTAGACACATTTAATGGGGGCAGCAGATCACTCTTGTCTTAGTAAAGCTATGCAATCAGATCTACATTGAGACACAAGGGATTTAGCGAACACTTTTTTCACAGAGTATATACAGCAATAGGTATGGCCAGTCTTCGCGAGCGAAGATTTGGGAAAGGTCATTACCCTTCGAGCCTGCGCAGTGGATTTTTTAGGTGAGACACAGTGTGCGCTGAACTGAGCCCACCCTTTAATCCTGAGGTTCATCTGCCGGGGCCGAGCGAGCTCGGACGGTGGCAGTGAGGTCCTCAGGACGTAGGTTTGTTTAGAGTGACCTTCTCTTAGATGGATGGCCTTACAGGGCTGACGAGCTCCTTCTGCCCGGGGGAGTTCCCTGACCGGGAATCGAACCCGGGCCGCGGCGGTGAGAGCACCGCATCCTAACCACTAGACCACCAGGGGGCCCCCCACATACATCAATAATATTTAGCTTAATCATCTTATCCTGATATTTACAGAAAATTGAGGCCCGGGTGAGACTTGTCCAAAGTTCAGCTGCTAACACAAGATGCTCATCCAGCAAATCTTTAAAGAGTAGACTGGACTTGTCAGAAATAGCTTTAGATATACTTTTAATCTGTCTTAAAACTGGGAATGGATTTCATGACTGCCTACAGTCACTTCTGGGACATTTTTTAATCTAACAGATTATATATTTCAACATCTTATAATTAGAGAGGGGGTTTTGGTTTTTTAATACTTGTTGAGTACTGAATTAGTACTTTATCTGTTTTAAACTTCCATGACTTTCATAAGAAGGGCTGCCAGATAAACTATAAAACATTATTTACTAATAAAAAGAGTCAAGTTTTCTGGAAAAGGAATTACCAGTCAAAGACTTGTACATTAGATTTAACCTATTTATTTCTTTTCCAGATTGAATTAAACTCTTTTTATGCAAGTTAAGATGGGAAAAATTAGTTTAGATAAAATCTAAATGTCATCAAACTAGTTAAAACCATAAAGCACATAAAGCTGGTGAAAATTAGAAGCTCTTATCAAAAGACTTCACAATGTTAGAATTGCTACATAATAAAAATAGAGATAACTAAAGTAATGACCAAGGTGATACAAATAAATGTTTCATCTTACTTGTCCAGGGCTGTGCTGGTAGGCATGCTCCTGCCAAATCCTCGGACACCCATCTGACAAAAGTAAGGAATGCAAGACAGATTGGCAGCAATTATAGCCAATGAATCTGATGCGTTCACAAAGAAACCATTTTGGCCAAGAATCATGTAGCGGTCCTGGAGAAGAAAAGAAATTCAAAAAAGAAATTATAATTCTGTGTATTGTGGAGCCGTAATTTTTTTACTAGATCCAATGCAGGTAGAGAAAAAAAGGAACAGGCTTTGGCTTACTCGCATCCCTCTTTGGGCAGAATAATTCACTGGCATCATCCTGGCAGGTTTACAATCTCACTATCACACCATCACTCCCTCCTGCCTTGCAAATCAAAGCTCCAGATCAGCCTCTAGCTCCAGCCGCCTACATGTCACTTCAGCACTTCTGTTCCTGCCGAGGGAATGCTTGTGTAGGAGAATCTTTTTGCCAATGACACACACTATTAGGTGAGCAGGAGGGTGTTTTGTGTTTACTGACAATAGAAAACAGCTTCTGCTCTTCAGAACCTTTTCAACCTTCTCCCACCCTGTCAGGCCAAAAAGTTTCTGTAATACTTTGTTGTTTATAATGTTGATAATATGATATTAAAATTAAAATAAACAGAGATTATGATTCAATGCTTCATTTAGCTAAAAATCCCTTAATTTATGATGCTAACCAAAATGGACTTAACATTGTTAGGTCTTACTGTGACAAATCCATATTATGTATATATGCTGTCTCTTTCTAAATAATTCTGCCTTCAAATCCTGCTTGACTTGCAATCATCTGCAGAGGCAAATTGCAACATATGTGTCTGATTGATGGGTTGCAAATTCTACCATCTGTACCTGAAAGTAATACCACTTTCAGCTTAAATCCATTACTGAAAAGCAAATAAATTATACTTACACGTCCCATATCTGACCTCAGACAAAACAACAATAGTGAAACCTCAAGACAGATCAAAATACTTACTCCATCAGCATCAAAAGCTGCTCCAAATCCATACTCTCCACCTTTCATAGCCTCCAGCAAGGCAGTTGCATATGTTAAATTTGGATCAGGAGGCTGTCCACCAAAATCCTCCAGAGGAATACAGTTTATGGCAGAATTTGCAGGAGCTCCCAATTCATCACACAAGATTCTTCTCACATAAGGTCCCATAACTGCAAAAAACAGAAGTCTGCCATGCAACCACTAAAGCGTATGCTTGACACTGAAATTTTTCACAGCACTGGGGAGAGCTGATATAAAACATACTTTACATAGCAACTCTATACATCTGTCCGAACAACAAAACCCAAACTCTTATTTCACAGAGAAGTATGTGATTGTTCTTCCAGTAAATAATTAATTTGTTATTCAGTATAAAACACACAGTTCACCTCTACAGGAAGTGAAAAAGTAATCACTGAATGGGGAAAGATGAAATTTTTATTTCTCCATTATTAAGTAAAGAAATTATCATATGCATAAAGGGTTTTTTCTCACCTAGCATGAAAATAAAATGCTATTCTATGTGTCCTGGGATGCAAACAACAGTTTAACACATAATAGCAAGAAAAGTAAACAGCAGGGGAATGTAAATGGGAAATACACCTACCTTAATGTTCCCGTTCACGTGAAAATTGCAATAGATTTGGACATCAAAGAATTTTAGTATATTTTAGTTGCTACCATGCAGATAATGAATAAAAGCTTTCTCAAAACTAACTCCAAAATACTTCTCTTCTTTTTTTTTTTGTTAAAGATATGGCCAATTAAGACCCTAGTTTGTGCTATTATATACCATAAGTATTGTATGCATTTGGTGACTAATCAGCCACTAACTGAGCACTCTGTGAACAGGTGCCTCAGAGGTGAAAAAATACGAGTGACTGGTCTGTCTCTCATGCCCTCTCTTCCTCCTACCTTATTCTGAGATCTTGCTAACTGGAACAACTGTGACCAAAGGTAAAACCATGTGAGAACCTTGTTTCCAAGAAAATTTAACTCTGTATACCATACCATGATTCAGGTTCTTATCAAAAGTAGACTCCTGACAAATTACTCTTTTTTTATTCCAGTGTTAAAATACCAATGTTTGCAGCATAAAAACACATTCCAGAGGCGCAAATCGAAGACAAATTTCAGAAGACAGCTTTTCAACATACATATGTGGTCCTCTCTAATGTTCACTACACTGTGGCTAGTAACTCACTTTTGGCTAATGCATCTCATACAGAAAGTCTTCTGATCACATGCCATCAAGAGAAGGGCAAACCCCAACTACCTTTGATAGATTGCTCCAATGGTTATTGACCATTACTCATGAATATGTGAGCAACATTTCAATCTGGATTTGCCTGGACTCAACTTCTCTCTCTATTGATTCTTTTTGGCATTTTTGGGAATAACAGACTGAACAATAATTTTTCTGCAGAAAAAAACCCCGACAACTTACTTTGTTGTACAAAGAAATAGTCTTGTATACACTTAATCTATGTGTACTTTATATTATAGTATGGATATTACTGCACCAAGATGCAAGGTCACAAAGCTTGTAAATAAAGGTCATTACCTTGTAAAAAAGAAACGAAGTATTTGGGTAACGTTCTCTCCAGTACTGTACATGACAGCAGGCAGTGCCTTTCTTATTGCTCTCTCTACATTGTTTGAGGACACGATTCGCCCTTTTGCCACAGCCTGGCAAAACTGGGTGTTCACACCGACTGATGCAGACTATAATCCTTGGCCATGGCCTGTGAACTGGGTGTTCACACTGACTGTGAACCCACTATGATATTTTGAAGACTATCACACTGTATTAGAGGTCAAGACTAAAATGCTTTACATAAGTTTTCTAAGTCTATACAGCTCTCTTTATTGGTTGATTTTTGTAATCCCATTAAAGAATGAAACCTGTTTTGTTTGATGGAATTGGCTTTCCATAAGATGATGTTGAACATTCTTACTTATGCTCCTATCCTTCAACTCATTATCTGTAGAAATTTTTACTTACATTTTGATACTATAGCCTAAGATAGATCTCATGCTTATCTATGTCTTCCCAAGTGACACAGCTTATATTTTTTTTAATACTGGTCCCCTTGCTGTCTTCTGTGACACTTTCAACTTGTCTGCAGTACACTGAAATTAGTGAGACAGAGGTCTCAGCCAACTCTGTAAGGGCTTCTGGGTACAATTTATTCCGACTTATCTAGTTTTATAACATTTAGAATTTGCTCTTAGTAGAGGCTCCTTGGTCACTGGATACTGCAACATACTTAATGGCAAGATTACCTCATCCTGCTTCCTTCCAAATGCAGAAAGAGAACTTTAATTGGATACATATGCCTTTGCTTATTTATGAAGTAAGATAAACTCCTTTGCCTAGTAAGCAATCTAACCCATTGTTAAGATTGCCTTTGTTGGTAGTATAAGGTTCAAATCCTTTCTTATTACCCTTAACATTATATAAAAGTCTGACTTTTATATTCTGTACTGTTATTGAGAAACCATTGCCGTGTAACATTTTTTATCAGGAAACTATTTCTGTCCTGACAGCCACTTAAGTTCATACCTCCATTCATGGCATCAATCCTTATTTTAATCTGGTTGGGTCCGGTCAGCAAATTTCTGATCGCATTGAAGTCAAAAATACTTCGAAGGAGATTGAGGTAGATTTCCACAGAATCCACAATTTCCACTAGAAAAATTACACAGAAAAAAGTGATTACAGTTCACACATGGGATCCAGCACAGTTCCACCAGTCATGTAACTCAACTGATGTCAGAGCACACAACCTCTACATAACATGGATTTGCTCTGAAGCCCATAGAGGCAAAGTCAAAGACTCCTGCTGCCTTCAGTGTGGCAACCATTAAGCTGAAAAGATAAACAGTTTTGCCTGCTAAAAAACCGCAGAGATAATGTAAGTTGACAGTTCATATTTCACTGAGAACATTAAAGAGAGTACATTCTATCAAAGTAAACTCTTTATATATCATTCACTAAGCCGCCGAAAAACTTTCCAAGTTAAATAGGTTTATTCTATTCTAGTCTTCTGATAGCAGTATCTATCTGCATCATTCCATCAAGAGAGATATACAGCCTATTCTTCTAAATTCTGGCACCAGGAATACCTGTGTCCAGTTTGTTGGCAATCTAACAGACTTTGGCATTGTATACCTCACTGATTTAGAAAAGTAAGGCTCAGATACAACATCTGTTTTTCATTAAGGCCTTGATAACTTGAATTTTAAATTCATAAGCAGAGCACTACTAGTTCTTATGGATGTAAAACATTAAACTAAAATGTATCAATGAAAATAAGTCTGTCATAAGGAAAGCAGTTACTAAACAACTGTCAAAAGCCATGCTTCTCAGTAATCTTGGAACGAATTATTTTTCCTGATTAAATTAAAAAGCATATGTTATAAAAATGTCTTTTCATCTGGTTAAATAAGTATCTTAAAATATTTTAGTTACAAGTTAAAATATTACTTAGAATGTCAGCCAGTTTTGCTCAGAAACACTAACCTTGCCCTAATGCTCTTCTTTCAGGTAACATGAAAATGACACAGACATTTTTTGAGCCTGAGTAAAACACTTAGAATAGATTGTGACAATACGCTTGAAGGAAGAAACAAAAAAGGCTCTCAAGAATGAAAAACAATCTCTAAAACCTACTTGAAAATTAGTCAGTTCTATGGTATACGTTGAAAGTCTCGAGCTTTCAGTAAAATGATATTATTGCATATCTTCTATGCCCTGCTCCTAGCAGTATTTTAGTAGGCTCTAAGCTTTACACATATGAACAAATGTGCATCTGCAGTGGAGCTGCTCGCACACGTCAATACAAAGTGCATGTAGGATTAAAGTCCAAAAATTATTTTAGCTCCTATCAATCCCAACTCAGTTGCTTCAACACCTCTGTAGGCTTGATTCACAGGAATTAGTTCATACAACAGAAAAAGTAGAAGTTTTAAATACATCAGATAGTACCTTAAATTACTTTTAAAATTACTTTCATTCTTTCTGCACTTTCAACCTGCATTCAAATTTGTGTAAACTACACTTACTTGTGCACTTATAGGCCAATTACATTGCTTCAGCAGGGTTCCCTGGTAGCTCTACTGTCTCAGGTTGATGTATTGTTAGAAGACAAGATTGGGAAATGTTTTTTTAATATAAAAACATAACAGAAAAATTGCAACTATTTGTATGCACTTTTATACTAATGTGGGGGAGGGTTGTCTCATTTTCATTTAGAAACATACAATTTGGAGAGATTAAAAAGCTTGAAAAAACAAAATTTAAAATTCTGGCAATTTTTTGATTCTGGAGTGGTGCTGGAGCTGAATTTTCTTTGCTTTTTGTGTGCCTGAAAAACCCAAATGTGTTCTCTGCAATAAAATAAAAAAAAACCAAAACCACCAAACACCAAAAAACCCAAAATAAAACAAAAAAAAAAACAAACACAAACCAAATAAAACAAAACATAAGTGAATGGGTTTTTTAATGAAAAACTTTATTTCTCAAATGTAAAGTTTGGGTGGAAAAAAAAACTAGCTTTAATTCTAGGGCATCAGGAACGAGCAAAAGTTTTTGAGGCCACGCAGAGTTTTACAGTATTTGAAATATATGAAATAGATATGGAATAGATATGAAATAGATATGAAATTTGAAACATATGTCAGAACCCCTTCCTTTGCTTCTGACTCCTTCAAGGAGATAGCTAAGTTAGATCATTTTGAATCAAGTGTAGGCATAAAAGTATTCACATGCTTAAAATTAAACGTGCTTCAGCACTCCCTTTAGATTTGGAGTCACTGGATGCATAGTGCCACAACTTTTCAGAAAGTGTGAGCAAAGAATGAATAAACTTAGATTCTCACAAACTCATCTGTCAATTAGACTTCCATAAGCAAACCATTCCTAGTCCAAAACAGTTTTTGTTTGGTGTTTAACTACTAGCAAGCATAAGCACATATATTTGGCAAAGATATTTGGCTAAAAGCTGAGGCCTGATGCACTTGAAGTCTGTAGTTCAGATTCCCTATGTGCAAAATGAACATAACACTTACCTACAGATGAACACAGCATCAGACACAAGCAAGAGGAGCTGGAAACCATGGTTCAATTAGAAAACTATGGCTTAATTGCCATCACAGAAACATGGTGGGACAAGTCACATGACTGGAGCACTGCAACTAAGGGCTACAAGCTTTTTGGAAGAGACAGGCTTAGAAGGAAGGGTGGGGTGTTGTGCTCTCTGTTAAGGAAGGGAGAGATTGCAAAGAGCTGTCCCTGAGAAACAGCCATGAACAGACTGAGACCCTGGGCTTGAAAATCAAGGTGCAGACCAACAAAGGACACTTCGTGGTTGGGGTCTACTACAGGCCACTTGACCAGCGGAGTCTGTTGATGACACCTTTGCTTTATTAAAAAAAAAAAAAACTACCTCCACTGGCAACCTCAAACTTCACTCCAAACTCTCCTCCAAGTCTCCCTAGCTAGATGTTAAACTAATTCTAGCAGCTGCTTTGATCTTTCAGATGATATATGACAGAACAATGTCATCTGCCTAGACTTTTTCGAGGCCTTTGACACAGTCCCACGCAACCTCTTATCTCCGAACTGGAGACACATGGACTATTCAGTGGATAAGGAATCAGCTGGCTGACACAACCAGAGACTTGTGGGTACTGGCTCTATGTCCAGGTGGAGGCCAGTGAGGAGTGGTTTCCTTGAGGGGTCTGTCTTGGGACTGATGCTCTTTAATACGTTTATCAATGACATTGACAGTGAGATCAAGTGCACCCTCAGCAGGTTTGTAGATGACATAAAACTGGTTGGTGCAACTGACACAACAGAAGGAAGGGGTGCCAAGCGGAGGTACCTGGACAAGCTTGACATGTGGGTCCATGAGAACCTCCTGAGGTTCAGAAAGTCCAGACACGAATACAGACTGGGAGAACTCACTGAGAGCAGCCGTGCAGAGAAGGACTTGGAGTTCTTGTGGATGAAAAGCTGGGCACAAGCCAGAAATGTGCACTTGCAGCAAAAAAAGCCAGCTATATCCAGGGCTGCATCACAAGACAGATGGCCAGCAGGTCAAGGGAGGTGATTCTCCCCCTCTATGCTTCCCTCATAAGACCCCACCTGGAGTGCTGTGTCAAGCTCTGGGGTCCTCAGCACCAAACGGACATGGACCTGTTGGAGCAGGTCCAAGGTAAGGCCATGAAGATGATCAGAGGGCTGGAGCACCTCTCCTATGATGTCAGGCTGAGAGAGAGAGGTAAGATTGGTCAGCCTGGAGAAGAGAAGGCTCTGAGGAGACCATATAGTAGCCTTCCAGTATCTTAAAGGAGGTTTATACAAAGACTTTCAACACAAGCGAATAGTGGTAGGACAAGATGGAAGGGTTTTAAACTAAAGGAGGAGAAATTTAGATTAGATTTTATGAAGAAATTCTTTACTGTGAGGGCAGTGAGGGCAGTGAGGCACTGCAATAAGTTGCCCAGAGATGTTCTGGATGACCCATTCCCGTCAGTGTGCAAGGCCAGGCTGGATGGAGCTCTGAGTAACCTGTGGAGGATGTGCCTGCCCACGGCAGGGGTGGTCGGAACGAGATGATCTTTAAGGTACATTCCAATAAAAACCATCTTATGATTCTATACTGACTTTTATTTTAATAACTTTTAGTAAGGCATTTTGAAGAACAAAAGTTTTGTTTTTGTAATTACGCATTATGATTCTGCAGCAATACTAATATTTAGACTCAATGTATTTAGCATGCATAAAAGCAGACATTGCTACCTCGGAAAGGTTTGAATTTGTTCTCCAGATCAAATTCTTGTCTTCCCAGGCGTGATAAATCAACTCTGAGATCAGGACAAATTGCATATTCCTCCAAGGTTTTGCTGATTTGATAGATTTTTTCTGAAACCATATCTGGAGCAGGTCCTAAAAGAGAAAATAATGTGGTAGGTAATTTCTGTTAAATGAAGGTTCCCTATTTTAAAAGTGCTATAGCAAACATTTTTCAGAATATATTGGAGTTAGTACAGAATAAACACAAAGTACTACAGTAAATAAGGTCCGTTCTTTCACCACAACATAAGTTTAAAATGTTTTTTGCAAAAATAAAACATGGAAATATAGTGCGTTACACACAACATTTTGATTTACGTAGAGTATTTAAATCAATCATTACCCAGGAGCAGGGAGGATGAGGGAAGCAAAAAACACACAGTCATCTTTGAGTTTATTGCTCAAAGACTGCCTTTTTTTATTCTTCATAGAATCTCAATGTAGTTATTAAAGGAAAGCCTGTCCTTCAGCAGCAGTTTCTGTTGTTTCATAGCACTTTCTGCAAATGCACACTTCAGAAGGTCTGCTAGTTTGGTGTTCCACATTATTTCATTAGAAAAAATGATCACTTTTAAATGCCTTAGCAGTTTGACAGTGGTGCTGTATTGCAGTTTTCCTCCAATAGCTTAATGAAATTTATCTTTGTTGGAATTTAAAATACCTTAATTGCTCAACAATTAGTAATCTCAACCTGAAATAATTATGTCATTCAGAAACAGAAAACATATCTTACTTGTGAATTACTTTCACTGCCAAAGCCTGAAAAATGGCTCTGCTTTTAAAGATTTACTGTTAACCAAATAAAAGTTGCAGGCTTGATGCAAAAATTACTAGATGAATTATGCCATATGTAGTGCAAGTCCTTTCTGGCTTATCTGACTCTGCATAGCTTATACTAAAGCCACGCTTTCACTCTAAAAATTATTTCCTTTAGTCTCTTTTATGTGTTCTCTCTCCTGTGCCAAAGTGCCTTTGAAGATTTTTTCAGTGCTAATTTCCCATTATATGCCGTGTAGCTTTGCCATGTAAATTAGTGTGGTCCATCTCAGATGCAGTGTACCAGATGTTCCAAACCAATACAATAAGTAACAGTCACTTAACTCTTCATTCGGTTTAGAATACTACTTCTTACTCATCTAATTCAAACCCATTCAAAGGGTGAGGACAGATTTCATTAGCTCCAGATCATCCTTGATAGATGGATGTCTTATCTATTGATATTTCCAGCTAAGGAGATCCCACAGTGTCACCCTACATTTTCTTGTACAGTTATAGAAACAAAACACTTCTGCTTGACCTGGATCAATAGATTGAGAAATAACGTAGAGCAACGATAACCTTCCCTAGGAGCTTGTTGCTGTGTCTAGCCATTCTCTTACTTCAAAAGCCTTACCTAATTATCAGCCCACATTTTCTCAGCTGTAACTTAAACTAATTGCTTTTCTTTATGTCCCCAATGATTAACATAAATACTTGAACCTTGTGATTTTTGTTTGAGGAGTGTTTCATATATAAAGCTTAATAGACTTTTTGAGTTCTCTTTAAAAAGGCAAAGTACACTAAAAAGACTTCCCCACCAACTGTTTCCCATTTATCATAGAGATTTTAGGTATACATGGTGTTTTAAAGTTTATAGAGTGCTAATACATCTAACAGTTTGGCTCTGGTATGTGTGTGCTGTGACCCTGGCTTTCTCACTGGATGCCCTTACACAGTCCCTCTAATCTCTCTGGGATTCAAGCCTATTCTGTTTATAAAATCTCATTCATTTAACCCTGGACATTTTTTTGAAAAAGGGACAAGGGAGAAGCACCCTCTTCTCAAGTTCACCCACTTCTAAAATGGGGAAGGAAAGATTTTAAAAACACTTTCAGATCAGTTTTTTCAGGTAGAAAACACTATACGTATGAGGTATACAAGGTGTCAGCAACTGCCACCATAATGTTTTATGGGTGTACACAGATATATAATATAAAACATACTGAATGTGTAACATACCTACCTGCATTAGCTTGACAGTTTTGGAAAACAGGACATTAGCTATATACCCAAATTCCGTTATTCAGGGGTGGAACTGCAGTAGTTAAAATTGTACAACCCTTTCCCTGGGTAAGACCAGTTACTTCCTGGGTAAACATAAGAAGTGCTTTCTTCCATACAAGACAATGAGTTATACTGCTTACAGCATTTCTGAAATTACATGCTTTAAAGTAAATGCCAAGACAAGCAACACAAATATGAGCAGAACAGAGCTCCCTCATAAGTATCTTTATAAAAGTATCTTTATATGGAACTGTTACAGTGATCTGGGAGACTACATATAATACTGTAAAAACAGGATAGCAAACCTCTTGTTTATAGAAATCTCACAGCTACTACAAAGACTTCAGTAAGGATTTAATGCTTATTGTACAGATCCATGCAGACAAATACACCCCTATTACCAAAAAAAAGAAAAAAGAGACACCTGTGTTCTTCACAGTTTTAACAGAGAAAGTGAAAAACACATAAAGGCAGCTAGTTATCCTTGTCAGCATATTTTCAGCATACTAAGATGCAATGTTGTAGTATGTTGCTAAACCCATACCTCCATTGGCAACTTCAAACTTGACTCCAAATTCTCCTCCAGGTCCTCCAGGACTGTGGCTAGCTGTTAGAATAATTCCACCAGCTGCTTTGATCTTTCGGATGATACATGAAACAGCAGGTGTGGATAAGATACCATTCTGTCCAATAACTAATCTGCCGATCTAGGTGGAAAAAAAAAGCCAAAGTACTCTGAATAGTACTACATTTTTTTAGAATTAATATATAAACACACACATATGGGCATTTATGTACAGAATACAAATGGTAAAGTCCTAGTATGGAACATGTTCTTTTGCAGAGAAATATACATACATGCGTTGGTTGCATGCTAATCTGGAGCACTGACAAAAAACATTGTATCCTGGCACATTAAACACCAGTGGACTGTGTACTGACAGTAAAGCAAGAGCACAGTCATGACAGCGATTTGCAAAGCTCCCAAGCATAGCACTGGGCCATGATCCTGCTACCAAACCTTTCCAGGTATCCTCACAAATCAGCAAACCCCCTCAGATACCAATATAGTTTAGGGCTGACTGTGTCGATGCAGCTTTCAGGTCTGGGGCTTTAACCAGCATGAAAGAGAATGGCCCTTCAAAGAGCAGCCTTTCAGTGCAACCACAAGCATCACTACACACTAGGACCAGCAGTCTCTTGCAGTTACACCTCTATTGCCAAGGCACCATTGGATGTCCTGCTCCATAGAAAACATTGCTCCTCTTTCAGCCATCAGTGACTCCTGGGCTATTCCAAATGAACACGGTGTGTTTCCCGGGGCACAGCTGAGCAGGGTAAGTTCCCACCATTCTTAAAGTGAAAAAAGACCTTATAGGTGGTGTTATTAAACTCTGACTCAATGTGTTTGGTATTATGCAGTTCCACTGTAAGGTTCCAATTTCAAAACCTTGCCTTCATCCCCTACACAGATACTACAGCTTCAGCTGAACATAAATAATCTAGAAGCCAACCAGAAATGTATTTACAAAGAAATACAAAAGAGTTCCAATTTCTGGGAAACAGGCAGACAAAAAAAAAAAAGAGAGAAGGGGAGGTTAGTGTCACAGATGAGAACTGATGCAGCTGCATATAGAGCTGAAAAGTGTATCGCTAATGTTCAGGGTTTTTTAATAACATCACTATAAAAAACAACCCCACCCGCACCACTACTGAGTAGTAGTTTGGGAAGGGGCAGAGAGTGGGTAGAGGGAGAGCCAGAACACTGAATTCTTCCCACTCCCCATGTGAAAACAGACTGGGAGTTTAACTTCAGTTTTTGTTCTCAAGTTTGAAGGAGATTTGATAGCTCTCTGTGGCAAAGCAGCAGTACATGAGGTGCTACTTTTCTCCTTTCCATAAAGAGCTGTTCCTTCACATACAGATGACCTTCCAGTCACTCATGTGAAGCACTTAATTACTCAGAAGTGCAGTTGCAAATAATTTCAGAAAAGCAAAGGATTAATAGATTATTTATTCAGCCTGCTTTTGTGAACTATTTTAGTTTAAAAAAATAGGATTTCTACAAAGAAATTATCAACTTCTAAAGTAAGCACAAGTTACTTTTTGATAGCTCTCGCAAAGCACAGGCTATGGTTAGCCATTTCTCTTTCACTGAGAAGTAAAAGATCTGCTTTCAAATTTTAAAAAAATGCAGAGAAAATGCATTCTATTAACTGAGATTTCTACCTCAAGATCTGAGGATACAATGATTGGTTGTCCACCCGGTTTTCTTTTCACAGTTTTTGCAGCTAATTTTGAAGCCTATGGATTGTTGCTGGAAAACAGGAGAGCTATCAAAATTATAAATACAGTTCACGTAAATCTTCAAGGTTCATTTGACTTGTTCTTACTACTATTAGAAAAATGTTTTGTTTCACTGTCTTTTTTTCTCCCAGGTTGGAACAATTCCAAAGGAGAGGGGAAAAAAAAGTTAAGAAACAAAAAAAAATATTATGGAAAGAAAAACATGATGAAAATAAATACTGAAAATGTTTGTTTTGAATATTGTCTCTCCCTTTTTTAAACTACGAAGCATGTAGAAAGCTAGACCAATGACTCAATCTTCCAAACACAGCTGTCAGAAATGGGTGCCAGCTCTTAAAACAGCATTGTGTATGGGTAAGCAAAAGGAATATGACAGTGATAACATTTTACATAATGCTTGAAAACCACAAAACTAAATTTATCTCAAGGTACTCAAGTATAAATGCATTTATACTTGCCTACAGGCTTATCATGAGTACATTTTCTGTACTTCTAAACTACTGAGTTTAAGTTTTTGCCTTCGTGCACATCAAAACTGTATTTTTAAAAGTTAATACTCAGATTATTCAGAATGCATAAATTACCTAGCACCTACCATATTTCATTTTTCCCGCTCAACTGGAGTTACATAAACTAGTTTACCCATTTTTCTGGATGCAAAATATTTATATAAACATGAGTAATTTGTTTTGCTTTCAGCATTTTTCAGAAGGCTATCATTTCTATACTACTTAGAAGTATTTATTATACTAATTTCTATGCTATAGAAATACTGCAATACTTAGTATTTCAAATTAAGGATTTTGAAGTCAAATTACATGAATGATAAACCGGTATTTTATTTGCAGTGACTACTATAAAGTTTCACCTTATATTAAGGTCTTCAGTGCTTTTACAAAACTCCCTGAGGACACTGCAGATCTTAGAGGTGTAAATGTGCTACCCATCTTCCTCTGCTTTCTTGTTTTGGTGGCAAGAATGCAGAATGTCATCTTCTCTTGGCTCAGAAGCTCTTAATTTTGTCTCTGAACCAAATACTAAATGGACATTTAGTTAACTCTTTAATCAATTTAATTAATATCAGATTTTATAGACTTCTCACAATCTGGGCTAAAAAAGTAACCAAATATTATCCACACACTGACTCACAATTAAAGTTTTAGTAACATTGTTCTGAAAAACTTGGACAGTTTCATAGCGTTGAAAGATTATCTTTGGAATTCAAAAACTTGCATGGCTACAAGATCACAGGCATGTAATGTCTCTTCTAATACTTTGTCCCTACGCCACATTATAATTTGTCACTCTACGTTTAGTAGCAACAGCAGAAACAAAGATCCTCAGCAAATGGTTACAGCTGAAAGAATAAAATAACAAGTACTTTACAAGAACATTTTTATGCAATATTACCGCTTGCAGCTGTGCATTTTCAGACAATTCAGTTGATTGTCATGGAGTCACTTAATGCTTTTTTTAATTATTTTTTTTAAGTAATCTCTCATATGCCTCAGTCAACTATACTCAAAAGAACATGAAGCAAGCAAATTACATCCTGAACAACATGAGGCTGTGTCTTCCCATCATTTACTACAGTACTCTAAAGATGACTGAGCACTACAATCTATGTAGAAGCAAATAAATCAATCACACATGGCCAGGAAAGGAGGCCAAGATTCACATGGAAGGCCATGGAAACTAAAACCAACATGGTATTATATAGAATACAACTGTAAAACTCAACTCTCTGCCATCTCAAACTTCTACAGCATTACTCAACAATCTCTCTAGAATGTTGTCATGACTTTCCATATTCAGTGGATGATCGTCAGCTTCTGATCTGCCACTGAGACTCACAAATAGCAGCTTCTCATTTAAACCTATCCCAAACTTTGCATCAAAAATGAGACACCCTATACAGTTGGTGGGTCTAATGGAATATTTGCATCTAAGTTGTAGAGGAACTGTATTGCAACTGATGGAGCTTTTTACCTCAGTTCTTCTAGACATTAAGGCTGAAGGATGCTACTACTGGCAGGACACTGGTGAAAAGAGCAACAGAGCCTCAGATGTTGTCCTACCACTACTTTGTAAAACTGCTTGTTGTAACCCAGAATGGTACAGAACCTCTGTCTGGCCTTCTTCACTCTGCCCCACCCTCCCATGACATGCAGTCCCTTACCCGAATGTGTTTGCTCCAGCCCCAGCTGTGTGCCCCATTTAAGGGTGACCCTGATTAGCCACCTTCAGCTCTGAACAGAAAGATTTGTGGGTGCATGTGCTGCTTGCAACTGCAGAGCATGGACCAGGCTATAGCTGCTGCCACCAGTGGAAGTCTACACAGGCTATAGCTATGGAGCATGTACCTTCAGCCCTGAGGTGGATGGCATGAGCCAGTGGGATCGAGGATAAGGAGAAGGCAGGCCAAGCACTGCCAGCTGACTGGGAAGTGGACCTCATCTCATTCCTTGTACTGGAGTCTATGCCAATTGTGCTAGGCTGTTAACACAGGGGGAATGTGGGATGAGTCACCGAGTTAGAACAAGAGGAACCTAGCAACTCTAAAGGGCAATACATTTACAGTTGATAATAGAAAGCCATTTTTATTTTTGTACTCAGCAGGCACAACTAACAGTTACACTCAGTATGTGTCTCCCAGGAAGGAGATTTAAGTTCAGTTTCTCAGCAACATGTGGCTATCCCTCTCCTGGAACTCAGGGTGGCTTAAGGTTTTCAATGCAGCTTCAAGGCTTCCACACATTTCATCCAATCCTGCCTACCTCAGTTCACTTCTTTCCCTGTGATAGGACCTACATTCCTTCTAGTGACATTAATACGATCCAAGGGGAGAGATCTTTGCCCTCGTGGGTCTTTCCTTCCTCTCTCCCAACTTACATAGCACAGCACTAAACAGTGCCATCAAGAAGGTTTAGATATTTTCCCACCAGGTGTATTTTAACAGCCAAAAAACAAAACACACCAATAGTACTCACTAAATAAATGTGAGGCTTAAGCATTTATAGTGTGCTTGAGAGAAATAGAGGGTGACCAGGGTGAAAATGTTAGAGAGGGAAAGAAACATTAGCAGATGGAAATGGGAAGTCTTTTCAGTATTAGTAGCTCCCCACCAGCTGGCCTACCAAATTTGTGAGGACTGTGCCACTAGTAAAAGTATCATGAATGAATTCAAATATTTGTGGGAACTGTGAGCACAAAAGTTTGGGGATTGGCTTCAGAACACTAGTGAGAAACTGTTTCCAAGAAACTTGCAGTAAATTAAGCAAGTGGAATCATTATTATAGCAAGGTGCCAGAAACATGTGAAACGAACTCTCCTGAGATCAGAAAGATATTCAAGGAAGAAAGAGCAAGATGGGGAGTGTGACAGAAGCAGCAGGAAGGAAGCAGGCTGACAGAAAAAATTAGTCAGCATAACCTGGTTGAGAAGCCCCTGCTGTTCTATACTCTAAATTTCTTTTCTTTTTCAGTACCTCAGTCCTTGTGGTCACACTGCAGCTGTAACCCACTCTTGTAGCTCCTGCCAGTGTGCAAGGACAGGCAAGGATCTCAGCCTCAGTAGGGCAGTTCTTGCCACCAGACTCTTGCTTTAATTGTTGCTGCACTTTATCCCACCTGTACTACCCTTGCCACTGTCCTCACTTTAACCACTGTCCCCTGACAGCCCTTCTCACACCCAGGGCCACATAAACCCTCGCATCTGCACCAACTCCCTGTGTGAATGGCTATTTTGCACAAGGAAGCCAGCATGTAACATAAACAGTCTCTCTGAAATCCCCAGTATCACTAAGCATCAGCTCGATGCTATCAGTGTGTTGAGAACATGCTTTAGGAATAATTCTAAAATACTCATTATTAATATCAGACTGGGTAGTCTATATAGCTTGTTTGTGACAACAAATCAGCAGGAAAAAATTTGGACAGATACAGAGATTCATTTCAAAGTTGAAAGAATGAGTTTTTGGAAAAAATTAAATTCCATACCAAAAGATCTATAAAACCATATCACTCCTTTTGCCAAATCTAGAGAATCAATTTAGCCACCATAACAAGAGATAGTAGCTTCAGTTCTGCTTTGAAGTGGGAACTTCAAGCCTACATTATCTGGTATTTCCAGCTGTCTGTACATATATATCCACAAACGAATGTGCATGTATCTAACAGAAGACAACAGTTTTCTACTCAAGTTCTTTCCTATTTTCAAAACTGTAGAAGAGAAATCTGTATCCCATGTGGCCACAAAGGCTTCTGCGACTGCAGTCTTCTTGCATTTTGTAACTCGTTTGCAAGTGCACAACAGAAAAGAATGATTATTTTCTTAAGATGCAGCCAAAATGCTGAACTCCTCTTCCCTCAATAGTACCATTTTCCTTGAATATTTCTAAAATATCCTGAGCAGCAAATACATTTCTGATACCTTTGTTTCCCACGCACATATTTTTAAGTCTTGCTACATTTTCTCCTTCAGAGTGAACCCTATGTTTCAACTGCCATTCCTTCCTCACTCTAAAATAAAGTGAAACAGCACGGCACAGCTGGCAGTCTCCTGCGGGTGCCACCATCCCCACCGTCAAACCCCGACGGAGCCACCACCCATGGCAAAGCCCAGCAGAGGGGACACACGAGCCGGCACGGGCTGGCTCGGGCACCTGACGGGTAGAGCGCCGAAACAGCCGGACGCGAAGTTCCTCCTGGTTTTATTTGTATATTGAGCGCTGTCCGGGTGACGACACTGGAAGGTTCTCCCCATGCTCAGGGACCGCTGGTGCGGGCACAGCGCGGGTCCCGCTGCAGGGAGGGGGCGAAGGGGAGGGCGAGGGGGCCGCTTACCCCGTTGGCCGCGGCCATCTGAACGACGATCTCGATGGCCGTCTTGCTGAAGTACCTGCCGTCGCTGCCCACCACCATGGTGCAGCCCTGCCGGTCGCGAAGGTCGACGGAGGAGAGCAGGCTCTGCACGAAGTTGGGCAGGTAGTTGCGCTGGCTCTCGAAGAGCGCCGTGGCCGCCGCAGCCCCCCGCCGCCCGGCGGCCGGCGTCCCCTAGGCGCTGTCTCACGCAGCAACCGGATGGGGGTCCGCTCCAGGGCCGCCGCCCGCGCCCGCGGCGTGGGCTCCGCTGGCAGCGGCAGCCCTGGCGCAGGGTGCCGACCAGGCGGAGGGAGCCACAATGGCGTCTCCCCCGGCGGGGCGGCCAGCTCAGCCCTCGCGGCCCGTGGCGGGAGCCCGGCGCCGCGGGAGCCGGGGCGGGCGCGGGTGCGCGCGCCCCTTCCCCGCCCGCCCCGCCGGGGCCCCCGCCGGCGCCTGCCGTCAGCGAGGGTGCTCGCGGCTCGACAGGCCGCTGCCATCGCCATGCGGCGGCCCCGGCCAAAAATAACCTTGGAAAGCGAAGCCGAGAGCTGCGTCTCCTGCCAGGGATGTAATTGGAGGCAGCGAGGAGCGGGCGAGCCAGCGCCACACACTTGCTCGGGGGGATCACGGTCTGTCAGCGCTGGGGCCGTCCCCCGACCCCCGCCGGCCGCCGCCGGGCCGCAGCAGCCGCAGCAGCCGCCTACCTCTGGGCATGGAGAACAGCCGGCGGCAAAGCTTAGTTCACTGACATATGTGTTCATTCTGGTTTAATTAGATGCAGAGGTGGTGGCCCTAGTGATTGTGAAGATGCCTGGCGTTTCCCTGTATAAAGGCCGTAACTGTTACAGATGCCTGTAACTGTCAAACATCAGCAGAATTTTGCCATCCAAAGGCTGGTTTCACACTGCACCCACGCAGGACAACCCTGTTGGCTGGAGAGCTGGAAAAAATAATTGTGTAACCTCGATGTCATTCTTGTGTTAAAGAAATCCCTGGTGTACACCTGCACCTGAGCAGGCAAAAGCAATTTTGTAAGGCATTTTTCTGCTCTCTACGAAAGAGACTGCTCATAAACTTCCTATAAGTCCAACAGAGTGTCATGGCTCAATAAGACAACAGGTTAGCTCTGTGACAGGAGGTGGCTGGGCAAACATGGGGTAAACTGCTTTTATCTCTTACACAGACTAAGAACTCATTAGGAATCAGTGAGCGTCACCTGATGAATGGTAACAAGAGGAATTCAGTCATGGTTTTGACCTCTATTTCTATAGACTCTTTGGTGGTTCATAGCAGACAGAGTGTGACAGTTTCAGATACAATTGTCTGCTACACATCCATCCCTTTGCCAGGACCACTGCCGTTGCAGTAGAACACTATGCATGCTACGGTAGGCAAGGCCCAACACTTTAAATAAAAATTTAAATAAAGTTTAAAGTTTAAATAAATTAATCCACTGAAGCAGATACAGGAATTCTAGCTCCATTGACAGAACGCTCTTATATGGGGCCATATACTCTCACAGAGAACCAGAGCACGTACAAGGAAGAAGTAATCTCTTCTCTTTGTTAGACCTCCTAGCCTGTAGTCGTGATTGTGGCTTCTTGTACTGATTCAGAATGAATTTTAAAAAGCAAAAGGAAACAAATCGGCCCTGTGGAAATGCCAGATCTCAGATTCATACTGTAAACAAGGCACAGCTATAGATGAGATTGCTATATCTCAGATAATTTTGGGCACTGCCACCAGTGAAACCATGACATATAGTCTGCATTAGTGAAAGCTGAAATAGAATAGGATAAGTGCTATCTACCACAGCAAGTACCCAACAAGGAAACAGCAACAAAGATCAGAAACATTAGAAAGAACAAATTATAAGATCAAAATGCGAAATAAAGGAAAACATATGACCAAAGTAAGAAGAAATGCAATAGTCTTTGAATAAAGAGTAGACTGTATTTTTCATATGTATTGGGGAAATGTGTTCAGCATTTGGAAGAAAATATATCAGTTTGAATCAATGTTAAAAATTCTGAAAACATTCCCAGAATATACATTTAAAAGGGACAATCAGCGACAATTTTCCAGAACTACTTGTCTCAACTCATATCATTTATGTAAACATTACTGAAAAATAATGAAAAAGTGTGTTTTACAGTCTTTTCAAGCATTCTCTTGACAAGGGCTCTACCAGAAGTGTAATGGGTTATTGAAATGAGCACTGTAAATTTTTTAGTTCAATCTCAAGCTCTGCTTGAGATAAGCCCAAGCAAAAGTATGCGTCACCCCTCTTTCATTGTGATTTCTGTAATACTTTGCAAAATTCAGTTTCATAAAATCATACTATTTCAGGAGGAGCTCAGATTTTGTTTTTTAAAAAAAATTACCAACCTTCACAGTAACAGTACAAAGCATGAAAAAGTTAGTGTAGAGAGCCTGAACATTTTAGTACAAAAGCTGAAGAAGAAAAAAATTCTTACTTTTTGAAATAAATTCTTCAATTTCCCAGTACCCAGAGTAGCATTATGTTGATCCATGTGAAAGTGCTTCAATTTGTCTTTTATATCAACTCAAGTCCCACAAGCAGTTCTACTCTCAGCAGATTTCATTGAAAAGTGAAGGTCTCTGTAAATTGCCAGTATTACAGTGCATTAAGTGATTACTGCTGTGTATCTCTAACAAATGACTAATTATCAATGTGGGATGATATTAAAAGTCTGGAATGTCTTGTTGGAAAACAACAGCTAAATTTATTCTTCATATTACCATAGCGTGTTGTGAGTTAGTTTTTGAGAGGTTATTAAAATAAAAAATAACTTAATGTAGTGATAAGATACATGTTAAATTTGTTCCATTTCCAAGTAAAAAGTTACCTTTCTGACTGCCAGTTTTAGAAACTTGGTTTGACGTATGCTGTCTGTTCAGGAATATTTTCACCCCTTTTAATTCTTGAGCCTTAAAATGTTTACCATAACTCATTTGTCTTGTGATAACAAGACAATGTTAATTACTTTAAGAGCTACAACTTTTATGTTTGCTTATCTTTTTTTTTTTTTTTTACCAGCACTGTTCTGGTGTCTTTCTTTGTTCTGTTAGGTCAAATTTTTTCATGTACTGAACTGGGAATTGGGTTGTTGCCTGTGTTGACTCGAAGGAAAGAAGTCTGTCCCATAGCAACAAAAACCTTTTATAGCCACACAATTCTGATTCAGTTGATCTGGTGACCTGAGGTGTCCCCTCTGCAAAATGGCAGAAGTTACTGATGGATCTTCTTAAAGCTAGATTATGGAAGCCCAGCCCAGCTCTGATTTGATGCCAATATAACAGAACTTGCTGTGGACTTGAAGCTTACTTTCTGTTAAGGAAAAATATTTTGTATCAGCTTGCAAATGTTGCAGCAGAACTGAACCAGCACCATTAACTGAGCAAGTTAACTAAGCAAGGTCTTTCAGTTTAACCATTAAGCTCATAATGCATCACTAGTATAGTACACCTGAGTTTTAGATGAAAACATATTTCTACAGTTGTTTCATGTAAAATGTCTTTCAGATAGAAATATGGATACTCAAAATTAATTCAGCCGTTCCCCATGGTGCTGTATTTTGAAGTTCAAATTCTCATTCTGCCACTGAACAGGATATTCCAGTTCCTCTTATAATGCAGTTATCATTTGAAGAATGGCATAGACTTACTATAAGATGATGATTGTTAACCTGAGCTATTGAAAAAAGCATCTTGCAAAAAATTTCTAAAAGTAAATTGACTTAACTAAACCACTCCAAGAATTACAATACAATTAATGTATTGTTTTGCTAATAAAAGCAAAACCAGTTTTAAAACCCAGTACTTCTAAATGAGGCATTTCCTACATGTGAATACTTTGTTTGCAATCACCTTTGTTTCAAAATGTAAATTACTTAGACTTTAAAAAAAATCTAGAAGAGAATAAATTGAAAAATTTGTAGGTATTTTGACTGACTTGATCTGTCTTGTCTTTCAGCTCTCAAATAAAAGTCTTTCAATGCAAGCCTTTCTATTATTGTTAGAAAAGGCAGAGAAATTGTATTTTACATTTTTTTAGGAAAGTTAGTTCCCTAGTAGTGGACCTTTATTGAGAAGTATGATCTCATGGATACCACAATTCAGGTTGTTTTCTGGAAATTTTACTTAGTCACCACTACAGTTGTAAGTCTCTAATTACTGTGAAATTGTTCTAAGGAACATTTTCACAGAAACTTGCATGCAAATTGATTTACAAAACTCAAACACGAAAAATTCCCTGAAAACATATTTCTGATAACTGATAATTGATTTAATGCTATGTCAACATCACTGCTCTGTGATGTTGTATAAGTCAGGTCCGACTTACAAAATTGCCTGTTACTATTCATCTAATCGGGAGAAACAAGGAAGGAAGGAAGGAAGGGACTGAGGAAGGGAGACAGGATAATCATCAATCATTAACCTAACAGAAAAAGCAACTGTTGTAAAAAGAACATCCTCCAAAATGTCCAAATACTGCGGGAAGTTTATTCAGATAAATTTGTGCATAGCAGAGAAAATCAAGACCAATGTCCATTTCAAAACTACAACAATATCGTCACTCAAATTAGATATCTTAGAATCACTGACTAATTTTTTCTTTTCCAGTGTTACTGACAGACCAGTCCCATCACTCTTGTTTTCAACAAGTAATTCCACAGAAATACTCATGCAAGGGCATTGAATGCTAGGCCAATGTGGGGAAGAAGCAGAATCTGAACATGGACCCAAGCCATGGTCTCTGTCCTCACTCTAGTCCTGCCATGAGTGGAGCAAGCAACTGACTCTTTAATTTGCCTTAACAGCAGCTTGGAATGTGACTCACCAGCATGGGAGAGAAAACAAAATGTAATTCGTGGGAGTCGAAGTAAGCTCATTCTCCAATCATGCAAGGGGGTATGCAATGCTTCTCCTCTGAATATGTCACCTTATTAGCAAGAGCACCATTTTGCTTATTTACACAGCTTGCTTAGATCACTACCTGTTATGCATTCTTTGTAGGTTAAGGAAAAATAAAAACTGAGAAGTTGAAGTCTTACTCCATGTGCTAGATTTGCTAGATGGCTGTGTGGACCAAACCAGGCACTGCTGTGCAATGACTTTTGCTGAATATCTGAACTCCACGACATAGTGGATATGCTTCTGGACCGCTTCTCATTAGGCAGATCATCTGGATTGGCACAAGGGGATCAAGGGTGGAATAAATGCTTAATTGATAAAAATACTGTAAGTAGTATATGGTTCAAATTTTTCCTGGTATTGTTCAGTAACATTTGTTTAAGATCTGCTAGATTCAATCAGTCAAATGAGCTGTAAAATTTGTATAATTGTTTAGACTCACACTAACCACTTAGGACATTTGCAGAGTGCATCTTCTGGGAAGAAAGTCTGATTTTTCACTTGAGTTTATGTTGTGAATTATACACAGACATGAGTTAGGGTTTTTTTTAATCTTTTTTTAGTGGGGATTAAAAATAAATTAATACCAGAAAGTTCAGAATAGAATGATGACCCATCAGCACATGCAATGTTTGTTGCTGTCATTTAATTAAGTACCGATTGGGAAGTAACATGATTCAAGGGTGGAAAGAGTTATAATGGGGAGTTATAATGAGTAAGGAAAAGGCTAGGGATGGGAAGGTAGTATACAGCCTCATGATCTCCTTTCTTGAACTCTGTTCAAGAAAGCCTGACAGAGTTCAAGAAGTGTTTGGACAACTCTCTCAGACACATGGTGTGAGTCTTGGGGTGTCCTGTGCAGGGCCAGGAGTTGGACTTTGATGATCCTTGTGGGTTCCTTCCAGCTCAGAATATTCTATTATTCTGGGGTTCTGACTGGAGGAGAAGGCTGTTTGTACTGCCAAGTAAGCACCATGTTGTCAAGGCCTGATTTAGGAGGAACTTACTTCATATACACTGTGGAAGACTTACACTTCCATTTGTGGTTATTTACCAATTATGTCATGAGTTAAGAGTAGAAACTTTATCTATATGATTGGCATTCCAGCACATAATGTGGAAAGAACAAAGCACAACCTACAGACTGTTCCTACTGCTGCAGACCTGCAGATTTTAGATCTGATTTTCAGAGGTGCAAGAAATAGGTACTACCAACACCTCACCACTGCATCCAAAAAGAGTGACATATGATTTGGCCTTCCAGGCTGTAATGCTCAGATGGCATCATGTTCTGTAACTATGACAAAATATGTCTTACAGATGCTGCTAACTGAATGGCCTCTTGTTATAGGTTATAAATCTGAGAGAGAAATTTTTCTTTCCCTGCTTCCCTGTAAGAGAAACAGAGTTCGAATAGGGAAGGGGAAAGGGAATCAATTAGCCTTACAAAAGAAATGGCTGGCCAGGCTGCATTCCATGCTAATGGCCCGTTGAATGCTGGAGTGAGGGGGGGAAGGTTTTGGAGATTTGGGGAGCTGGCCACTCTGACAGAGGACAGGTCAGACTGCGGAGTTCTCTCACCAAGTCAGAGACAGGGACTGTGTCCGGGCATTTCTGGAGGAAAAGCCTGGGAGCCAGTCTTTCTGGTTCTTTCGTCCTGGGGAGGCCTGACCACTGGCCTTGCGCCGCCACTGCCTCGTGACTCCAGCTGGGACCTACTGGTTTTTTTTTTCATCAGAGAGGTCTGTGCTTGCTGGGAGAGAAGGGGAGAGCCTTGGAACACCATCATCTGGGAACAGTGAGTCCCGTAGGGGTGAACTGCTTTCCCTTCTGCCTTTCTCCCATTAGGAGAAGGGTCCCCATTTTCCTTTCGGCTTCTCCCGCGATCCCAGACCCCCCCAGACCCCCTTCCCGCGCGGTGACCGCCAGAGCCCGACAGCGCCCCCTGCAGGCCAGCACCGAGAACGGCAGCTCTGCACCTCCGGCGACCCAACAGCGCCCCTGCAGGCCACGGTCAGGACTGCGCCAAAGACAGAGGAGTATTCAGACTTTCTTTTGTTTGAAGGGAACTTCTGGGTACAGGACTATTGTTTAGTTGTTTTTATGTTCTGTTACTGTTCTTGCCAATATACATATATCTTTTAATAAAGGGTTGTTATTTCTTCTGGTTTTTTTCCACACTTCCTCGATTAAAGCCCCTTAATTTTGAATTTACAATTGTTGAGAGAGAGAAGTTTGGTCTATCTCATAACTCATCCTCTTTAGTAAACATTCCAGTCTCATCAGACTGTGACACCTCTTCCACATCGTAACCCACTTGTGCACTGCAAATTCCTGGCAAACAAATAACTTCAAGGTCTAAATTCCACTCCTTACAAGTGAGCACATTCTCTATGTATGTCTATCTTTCTCAGTGGTGGAATTACTGAGTGAAAATTACTGAATGAAAATCTCAGCTGAGACACAATGATTTGTTTGATCCTGGGAGCCTGGGCAGTGATAATACAGAAATGAGACACTCGTTCTCAAATTCATCCTGTCTATCTACCTACTAACCCAGGGATGCTAAGTAGTAAAGGTAGCAGGAAAACTGCTAGGTTTCTTGCTGTACTGACAGATTAGTACATGAAACAGAGACTGAATTTATAGTAGAGATCTATTGTCCATCCGTTTTAGAAGCCCATGATTTTAACATTAGGTCAAAGCCTATAAGAAGTTTAAAAACTCAGAGGAAGAAATGTTTCCACAACACCCCTTCACAAACATATCTGAAGGAAATTACACACTCAACATAACGATTGGTTCAGGGATTCCTTGTCTTATACCAGCTTCTACAACAACATAGCAAGGTAAGTAAAGCAAAATGCCATTGCCCTGCTCTGAGTCTAAGTGTCTCTGACAAGAACTCAAAGCAGTATGTAAAAACAACTCCTTTGAATGGGGGAGGATTTTAAAAGTAGCTTTATTTGGGAGTTTTTGGGGAAGTCACAATACGTTTAAGTCCCTCAATTTACCAATCAAGTTAACTGGTGTTTTAGAAAGCACTTAGAGACCTAGGGATTAAAATGCCCTATTTTAAACAAGGCTCCCAAACAGAATTCCAGTGATCCTTAAAAAGTGTCAATTTTATGGTTTTGATCACTTTGCATAGTTGCTTAACTGTTTGCTTTCGGTGTTTTTGCACCCACTGAAAAATGAATAGTTAACTTCACTATATGGGCTGTGTCTGACCCGGACAAAGCACGTGAGATTTTTCTCTTCTTAAGATTTCTCCTCCGCCTCATGTCAAAGGTCAAGTAATTTTTCAGCATACATAATCTAAATTCTACATGAGAAATTGATTTTGCCAGGGAACTTGTTGTATACTCTGACAATAGCTGATGAAAAGAAGAAAAATTTCTCACAGCAACACACCATATCTGCTAATAACCTTTCCACATCCAAGTGAGTCTGTTTCTGGCCACCAATGAGGTTAGACAGCACTGCTTCAAAATTATAAAAATAATCCAAAGGTCCAAACAAAAATCAGACAAAATGAGTCAAAGATGTAATTTCCAGATACCTCAGGAGATTTGGGTCTGAGCCCTGGTTTGCAGCTGAAACCCCCACGTGGCTGCAGGTGCCACCATGAGGTGGGGAAAGTGGTAAAGCAGCGCCTCCTTCTGTGGGGATATCTTCTCCATCAACCTCTGTTGAGGCTCTGCCCACAGGAAAAGACTGATTTCATTTTCCCTTATGTACCATATCCTCTGGCTCATCTCTGAGAAGTTTGCTCTCACTTCTCACTACCTGCAAGCCAGGAAATGTGCTTGGTTAGGTACGGCAGATTAGTTGGAGGGGGAACCTTCAGGCCCTGGGTGCCAGCCCATTACTTGGAAGTGAATGCTCTTCCCCCCTGCCCCCACCACGTGGCCCGGCGACCCATAAGGAGCTCACACAGACCACCAGGGAGGGACGGACGAAAGAGGAAGTTTATTGTGGGGATAGGGGTTTATAAGGCTTTTAGGAGGGTTAAAAGGGGACCAATTACAGGTTCAGGGTCTTACAGAAAAACCAATCAGGTAAAGAGTTAACAGCCAATAGGAAGGGATTAACAAAGGCCAGTGAGAAACATCTCAGGACATCTTCCCAGGGCACTCCTGCATGGGAGATAAGAGTCCTTCACAGAGGGTGTCGAGAAGAAGGAACAGTGACTTTGCTGAAATACAAAAAGCCATTTTGAAACGTTTAAACCACAGTTTCTCATATAATACAGATTTACTGCCACAGTTAGGGATAACCATTTGAATGTTCACCTTTGGAAACTTTTGTCAGACAAACTAACTCTTTGTTTTGGTGTGTCTTCCATTCCTGGTCTTGCCTAACCTTTCATCTAGTCTCAGATAAACCCAGGGTAACTTCAGATTTTCTTATTTGTATTCTTATATTCCATGAAAGTGTAAGTGGAAAAAAAAATTGATGTGCTGTGGAAAATAAGTGTGGCTGTACTTGGCAGTTGCAATAAAAGGATAGCTGAAGTAAAATAATAAAATGCAGGTGTGAAGTAGGGCATTTCCTTTAGATTGCCAGAAACACTGAGTTAATGTATATATTTATACCTGTAGTCCACACCTGTGTCGAAGTCTTCAGCACCTACTGCTGCAAAAATGAATTTGTCATGGAACTGGCTTGAACAAGTCTGTCATGTTTAGACCACAATGCATTTAGGGAATTAACAGGCTGGCTTACTTATTCTAGAACTACCAGTTCTTTTTCCCAGGATGCTCCTCTTGCCCAGAAGTGGAGGGTTATTTCTATCTACCTCTTTTACCAAGGGTGCTGGTTTGACTTGCTCTTGTTGACCTTTTGTGGTGGCACATCCCCCACCCCCACCCTAACCCTGTTGCCTGTCAGGTTTTACTTTGAATCAGATTATGTCGATAATGCCAATTCCCATCTAGTCTCTTCCATGGCCACATGATTAATGAGCAAACACCTACTAGACTGGCAATGTACTAGGGCTTCTGGACCTTTATTTTTAGTTTTTCTCCAGTGTTGAAGCTATCCCTGCCTCAAGACAAAATAATTTTTCTGGCATGACTTGGGCCAAAGTTTACAAGCTTGTCTTTCAGTATTCCTAAGATCACATTCAAGTGGAAGGTGCTGGAAGCATACTTAACAACATATGACAATTTCTTCTTTACAATAGCCATTGTTAGAAATAGTTGGAAAGAGGCTCACATAAATTTGGAGTTGGGTCTTTGAGGACCCCATACACATTTTCTTCGTGTAATCTCTAAATCAAGGGTGCATTATGGCAGAGCATAATTTCTCATCCATCCTACCCTTTCCCAGCAGCGCTGTATGCATCCTTTCCTGCATGCCAAACCCTGGGTAGAATCCAGCATCCCAGGTTTAACATTTGTGATTTTCCTGATTCCGTCAGTGTAATTGCCTTTAACTGGTCCAAAGCAGGGGTGCTTTATTTGGCAGTTCTTCAAAGAGCATAAGCCGATGCAGCTTTATTGATATATGCAAAGCTAAACCAAGCAACAGGAGCTGTAAACCACTACACCATGAGTAGTATATTACAGATGAGAGTACAGACGATTACAGACGATATGCCACTGTACATCCTGTAGCATCAGGAATAACTGGGGAGAGTGGGGAGAACAATAAACTAAAAAGATGCTATAGAGAAGCATCTGTCCAGTTTTTAAAGAACATGGTTAAAGTTATCCCTCTTCCTACAGTGGGGGGTGTGGAAAGCTAAAGCTTACCTTCTCAGGCACCTTTGACATCAAAATTCAATCATGTAATGATGTCAGTGAAGTCCTTCAAAAAATGTGAAGTCAGTATTCTATTTTAGAAGAAAGGGGAAAGAATTTGCAGGGAAAAAAAAATCTCACTGTGATTTTAGACTGAACCACCAGTAAAGGGATACAGGTTTTTTTAGTCTTCATAAATCCTTTATTATACAGAAAGGGCATAACATTAAAATCAGACATAGAATTTCCTAGAAGACTAAATCCACATCATTGCAAAGCTAACAAACAGTTGCTGAAATAAATGTTACCACTAGATGACAGCAAATATCTGTTTACTGTGACATTTTCCTACCTGTGAGCAGATCAATTACTAGAAGGCAAAAACAGGCAAAGAAATGGAGGAGCTGGGATAAATCCCCATTTGGAAACAAATTCTGTTTCTCATGGAGACAACAGTTTTTCATTGAGTAAAATTTACTTACTGGGTAGTAAATTCTTTTTTAGCCCAGGTAACATGTGGCTTTACAGTCTTAACTTTCAAGGAGTTGTCCTCTGAGATATTAGGCTTTCTGATAGTCTTGTTTGCAAACCGGAACTCCAGAAACGGCGTCAGTTTGGATTTTTACTCACCTTCCTCCAATTCCTTCTAAGGCAAATGCTGATCCCACAGGTGTGTTTTTGGGAACAAGTAGCAGAATTTTTACAAAGAGGCAAATAAAAATATTATGACTTAAGCAGCTTTATTTATCCAGGCTATTATTTCTAAGCAACCTGACCTAGTCGAAGATGTCCCTGCTCAGTGCAGGGGGTTGACTTTTAAAAACTATTTTATAATTCTGTGATTCTATGGTTATAACTGAGTCCTCCTGGAAAATACAGTTTAAATGTCACATGAATGTCCAGCCTTGGTTCAGGTAGCCCCCAATACACTGATGACAGCAATATCAGTCAACAACAATCAGGTCCCTTCATCTTGTTATAACATTAGAATGGCATTAAGTTGTTATACAACCCACATTTTAGACCAATATTTATAAGTAAATACAAGCAACAAGTGGGTTTTTTTTCATTTCTTAACAGGCAATACTCATCCTAGACTGCTTGATGCTTGATCTGTTACACTTGCATTCTTTTCCCAAAATTTCTATGGATGTTGGTGGATGCAGGACTGAGATCATGGTGCACTGGAGCACTGATGCCTCAAGCAGGTTGTCTTTGTGAAGCTGCTGGCCACAGCCAGACTTGGACTTCCTCTTTGTTCCCCTTACCTGCATGTTCACAGCTGGAAGAACAAAGGACCACATGTAGGGCATTGGGGTATAACTTTGTCATCATGTAGTATGCCACTGCCACTGTCAGTAACAGGCCATAAGCTTTGAACTGAGTGTGCAGCACATCAGGGCTGAGGTTTGTCACATCTGGTCTGGCAAATCTTTTCTTGGCCTGCCTAAAGTTTTGTGTGACAAAGAGAAACTGTGACAGCAGTTTCTCTAACTGGCCGTTGATAAATTGCTAATGTGTTTTACTTTTTTATTCTTATGTTACAACCGTAGTTTTTTACAGCTAGCAGTAATACGCTGCCATTCTGTGTAGGATGAGGTATTTATGGCTGTAATGCAATGAAGAAGGACAGAGAAACACGACTGATACAGAATCAGTGGCCTTCAGAAGTAGAGACAAGGACCTGGTGTAGTGGAGTACAGGCATGAGGTGAGTAAGAAAGGGGCACAGGCACTGGAATGCCACTGTTATAAACAATTCACCTACAAACAGTGCAGACTGGGACCTGTATATAGTGTATATAATGTATATATAATTTATATAGTAAATTTGGATGCAGTGTGAAGCTGCAGAGCAGTGCAGGATCAGCAAAGTATGGTAGCAAACGTACAAAAAATGATGCCTAAATGGATTTTAGGGAGGAAGAAGAAACAATGGACACTGCTTAGGCCAACACTCCTGGTAGCAGGAGTGGCCCATGAGAGGAGGCAGGTGCTGCTGCTGTGGGCTCTGCAGGGCACCTGGGCTGATCACAGCAGCAGAGAAACAGGGTGGCTCATGGGGACAGCAGGAGGCTGGGACCCCACCGCCAATCTTCCTGTCTCCTCTAGCCACATCCTGCCTACAGGAATTGGGAGGGGACATGCACAACAACCTGCTCCAGCGCAATGAGAGGTTATAAATAAGGATTAAAAAGTAAGAATCTAGTGCCAAATCTACCAAATTCAGAACTGCTTAAATTTTAAAGGGCATAATAAAACAGAAAAATTAAACCTCATCCATCTCCTTGGGCAATTCCTGAAGATTAAAACCGACGGGTGATATAAACAAATGGCACAAGAGTTAGTGCAAGGGCAACATTTCTGTTAGTTTCACATTTAATAGAGCTTACAAAAACATGTGGAAAGTAGAATACTGTGGAGAAAAACACTGTTATGGAAAGTTGATTTCTGTAGACATTTGATATTCTTGAAAGCACAGTGGTGATTAAATCATTGCAATTTGCCTCTAAGACAGAACCGCCTCTGCTAAGCAACAAAATGTGTGTGATTTGTTGACAAGATCATTTTGTACCTATTACTTCATGTGTTTTGATAGAGGGGCACAAACCACTATTATCCTGGGAGTTATTTGGCTGGGAAGTAAACCCAGGTGTGGGTGGCCACCACTTCTTTAGGAGAAGGTTCAGCTTGCTCCCTGCTATGACCCTCTTAGGACCTGCAAGGGGAGAAATGCTAACGCATTTCCTCACCAGACTCCTCCTCATCCCATCCTGAGCATCCCTGAGCTGCCCCACCATCCATGCCACCACAACCTCAGGACAGGACTGAGTGGTGCCAGCCTGTCCCCTCCAGTCTCCTGCACACTCTCACCTTAAACCAATTCCAGTTCCTTGGAGAAGGGCATCCTTGACATAACTCCCAGTAACACAAATATTGCAACCAGTTCACTGCAGGCAGCTTTTACTGCTGTCATTTACCTTTCCTCCTCTTTCCCTTTTGGCATGATGCAAAACAAGACTTAGGACCCCAGGCTGGACATGAAGAACAGACCGGAAAACACTGGTAAACAAATATCCCAGAAAAGAAAACAGTGGTCTTCTTGAGAGAAGAGGATAAAGATGAGGCCTTTGGCTGTGACACCAGTATCATTATGTGTCAAGAGAATGGAAGACAAAGCACTGGGCCTCCTGTCAGCTAGCAAGTACAAGAGGCGTACATACTCCCACCCTGCCTGGGAGCTGCTTGTTCTCCGTCCCAAGGGATCCCTGGAAATATGAAGGCAGTTTACAAGAGACAAGCAGAGACAAAGCCGTGTACATTGACTAAAGATTCTCTGACACTACCACTTGCAAGCAAGGCAGGTAAAGTCCTAGTGAGAAAGAGCAGCATCAAGATGAGCTATACATATTTCCGGCTGCAGAGATGCCCCACTACAGCAACAACAACAAAAAAATAACCCAGTGTACTGACAGTCATTGTGGGAATTTTAGAGTGTGTTGGATTGTGGGGCTGTAAGCAAATATTAAAATATAAGCATCTAAAATATGACAGTGGCTTTTGCCCTTATGACTCATGGTTGAAGCTCTTCTTATTAAATCTCTGAACTTTTTTTCAAACAGAAAGTTAATGATAGCTGGGCATTTCAGAGACTAATCTTTCTAAAGAGAACAGAGTTCTTCAATTACATGAGGCATTGCTAAAGATAGAAGGTATTTGATTACTTTCCCTATGACAAATGGCAGAATTAAAAAGAGCAGCAGAAAATACAAATGCATTATCCATAATTTTACGCATACACGATCTTATTATTCAGTCAATAACACCGATGGTAATCATTTGACAAATTTTCATGCAGGATTGTCATTTATGCAGTCCAAAACATATATCAGTGTGAGAACACGTATTAGTTTTCAAAATTAAGAGATGCAATTGCTAAGGTAAACTGTCACAGTATCACTCAGAAATATACCCACTTCACTGAAATGCCACCAAGCTCTGCTAAACAGAAAGGAACGTTGTAAGCAGGTTGTTCTTCCTTTTTACCTTGCTTTAGTTTAGAGAAAATAGTTTCTGGAAATTACTTCAAGCTATCTAAAATTACTTTCAATGTGAAGAATGAAGTCATGCCTGCTAACATATCCACAGGGAGACTGAAGAGCTCTATCTTAGTTAAGAACATGACAAATATTTTAATCAAATGAAACACCAACTCCTGACAGCAAAAGATTGTCTCCTTCCGCAGCTCTTTCAAAAACAAACTCCAAAGTCATATATTTTAATAAAAGTAAAATGAAAAATTTTAAGACTGTTGATAAGGCAATGGCCCCCTTTCTTTTTTTTTCATGTTGGGTATGGGACAAGTAACAGATCTCTAGAACCTAAAACAAATTTCTACTTATTTAGACATCAGCAAGCATTCATGTAGAACCATGTAGTAAGACTTCATTCTTCAGAATTGCATCTCCTAGTGTTTTGCTTAGAAACATTTTTAATTCCACATTATTTTTTGGAATTCACTCATTTTGCTTTCACCCAGCTGCAGTCAAAATATCTCTAAAGCTAATGGGAAAGGAAGAATACTGCAGATGGTACAGGGCAGGAAGTTCAATTCTAAATTGTAACGAGTACAGAGATAAAAAACATCAAACTAAGTTTTCAAAGCAGTGTCACAGAACCCCATAACAAATCACGCAGGGCAGCCTGGACAACACAGTGAAAATGTGCTGTTGCTGATCCCCCAGATCCTGGACTGGGAGGGTCGTGGCCTAGAAGATCTAAGAGTTCAGCTACATCCTTCAGCCCATTGACTATGTGATCAAACACTGCATTCACAGCTTTTATGCAGATAGCATATATTCCACGTGGTCTTGAGCCTCTGCTATCTATGTATTTTTAGTTTCATATACACAATAGGTTTAGTGGTACCTGGGATGAATATTCATTCAAAAATCACAATACAAGTGGAAAGAGATGGAAGACAGTTTAATAGTAAACACTAAATAATTTTTACTGTGATTACATCACTGGCAATAATAACTATTGCTTTATTTCAAGTAGTAGAAGACAGTTAGTTAGGGAAAGCACTAGGCTTCAAACACATTTACCATATCCCTATTACAATATTTCATGTATAGCATAAGCAACAGTCTTTTGCCTATCTGCACTTCTGCACAGGTGCATGATGTAACTGACATAACTTAAGCCAAATCCAAAATGGTAGAACTGTGTTTGATTCTAGACCATAGGAGCTAATGTTTAAGTAGTCAGTCAGCTTGGATTCTTAGGAAGACTTCAGGGTTTAACTGTTGTATAAACTGAAAAAGGACAGAGAAACTGCTATATCCCATGTCATTCAGTTTTCTCTGTCATAAACAGATTGTAGGATTAAGAATAGACATTTAATCTTTTCCGTAGTTTGATGTCAACTGTTTCGTTGTTCTTCTCTTACAGTGGCTATGAATACTTCTTTAATGGTCTCTTTGTCCAAGTTCCTGCCTGTAAAGAGAAATAAAATAGCTAACTGTATTTTAAAGTGCATCAGAAAAAATGCATGTAAGTTGCAACCTGCCAGTCTTCTCAGCAAACAAAATATTTATTATACAAATGAATGAGAACAGCAGTAATAAAATTAAGCTGCAGATAACAAGGTAACTTTAGATTTTATGGGCAACAGCAGACTTCAAGCTGTACAAGGGAAAGGAGGAAAAACTGGGTTATTTTTGATCATAAAACACTTTGCAAAGCAGAGATTAGTAAGTAGAAAATAGAAACACAGCACATTGCTATGAAGCTTTTGAGAAACAAAACTGATTTTACACATTTTAATGGCTATAATCACTTTCCTTACAGTTGCTGAATATTTGATTCATTCAAACCATCCCAATCACCTAATTTATAATTACGGATTTTAAAAATAACATTCAAGATGCCAAAATAATTTAAAACTACATGGAATTTTATCTTCTTTTAGTGTCACTAAAACAGATCATGTAGATCCATCTCATCTGGAATATTAAAACTGCAGGAAGTTTTGATGAATAAGCCTTTGACTGGAGGTTATGCTGAACATACTGCAATTATTCTGGTGAGTTTAATCTGGTTGCTTTTCATTGGACAAGTCACAGGACTGCCTGTGAAAAAACAGCTTCTTAAAGTCAAACAAGAAGATGTGTAATTTCCTCTTACCAATTAGAACTAGTCTATTTGTCCTCTTTTCATCTTCTTTCCAGGTTACTTTAGTCTCTTCCAGATCATAGAGCTCATGGACAGCTTGGACAATCACCTGATGAGATTTGCCTTGAATAGATACCAGTCCCTTATCAGAAAAATAACTGTTAGGATATATAAACAAACGTTCAAAAATAAAGTGTATAAGAGGGGGGAAAAAACCTTTGAAACTAGTCCCAGGAGAGAATAATATTTCTAGCAATATCACCTGTTAGTCAAAATAACCATGTATTATCATCACTTCTACTCATAACATACATTCTCACACCTCCTTATTTTGTTAGAGACTAATAACTACACTTAACCATACTGTGCCTTCTATCCCTCGTTTGGTCAGTACCTAGCATGCTTGGGCAAAAATAAAATGTCATCAGCTACTACGCCACCTTGAGCATATATATGGTGTATGACATGGGAGCCCATGAAAGCCTGACTGACAGCAATGACGTAAAATAAGCAAAATACTTGATTTCAGATTATTCTGATTAAGCTCTCATGCTCAACTTTTCTGAAATACAGTCTTTGAATACTGGAGAAAGAAGTGAAGTAAAACAACTAGTAAAAGAATTAGAAGAGATTACTGTCAGAGTGAGTCCATTAACCCCCATATCAACTGTTCTATTAAAGCAGTTTTCATCACTTCATAGTAAAACTTTCTGAAATATTCTAGTGGAACACATTCTGTAAAACATGTCTTATACTTCCCCTAAAAAAAAAAAAAGGTTTAAAATATTTAATATATAAAGGTCTGCATTTGACCTATCAGTTTGAATTCCATGTCTATTACTGCCCAAAGGATTATGACTGCAGATAAAATATAAATATAAAAGCAACAAACTTTGGAACCCATTCTGTAATGAATTACTTGGGGGTCATTTTCTTTGCCATATGGGACAGCTGGCTCTGTGACAGAGCCAGCACACAGCTTATCAGAGGTCTCAGATTTCCTAAAGAATTATTTTGATTCCAATGCTCAGCACAACGAAAACGTACTTGCACATGGCATTACTGTTTTCAGATGGCTTAAGGTGCATCAGTGGCTATTTTCTTCTATTTATCAGGAAGGGGAAGGCAAGGATATTCTAATTTTGTTGCTGAAAGAGCAAGAAAACAACCTGCCTTCCAATGAAATGAAAATAATTATGTTGCTATCTACAATGCACAAGTCTTCTCAGGAAACAAATCAGAGCATACTTTCTTTTATTTCTTACAGCCTACCAAATGACTGACTTGATTCTCATTTTTTAATTATTTACTTGGCAGCTTGGTATAAGGAAAATGATAATAAATCCTTAATTGTCATCTCTACTCCTCTCAAAACCATGCAGCTGAGAAACTTATGAAGTGCCCACAAAGATGAATCCTTACGAGATGCATCTTTAAAACTACAGTCTGACAATATTGTAAGAAGTTGTTAAGTGTAGATCACAACTAGTATTGCACTCCTACGTTATGCCAAATTCAGCTTCTGCATATTATTGCAACAACCATAATTACACCTAGCAATCTATAGGACCAATCTATGGTATCCAAACCCTAGATATATGAGATGGATGGAATCTTTCAAAGGAATAGAGATGAAAAATGGAAAGTAATATAACCATATCTTGATTATTAACTCTGCCACTGATGTTTGGGACTGTATATCTGCTCTCTCTCTCTCCAAAGCAAATAGGATCAATATTTGCTTTTATGCCAGCTATCTCCTTCTGAGTTGTCCCTGGAACAATGGCAATTAGCTATTCCCTACTTCATATGCTCTGCTACAGTGATCCAGTAACACCTTTGAAATGTCTGGTACTGACAAAACACTGCAGCTTTAGTTTTGTTGTAAAGAGAAAGAGCAGCTGATAATTTCTAACTAACCTTCAGTCTTATGACATCCATGGTGCGTCCAGTCTTATCTTTCACATTCTTTTCCCACAGAAGATTCTATGAAAAGAAATGTTGTTTTCATAAACAAAACAGCATTGGATGATATCTACAACATGATTTTTGAGTTGACAGTGATGTATTCCTTACCTGAATAAAGAGATTTAAGTTTTCCTCTTTTATATTTCCTGGAACTTCAAATGTTACTGTAGTTATAGCCTGCAAATTGAAAGATCCACTTATTATTACCTATTAAACTGAATAAACATCTCATTACAGTCATTTCAAAAGGTGTTCTTTGTAACTTGGCCTCATGAAAAATAGCAACTATATACCCATGTCAAATTAAAAAAAGAAATCTCTATCTCTGTTCTGCTCTAATTTTCTAAATTATGCTCTATCTTTTGTTACTTGTTTGGGTGTGCACTTAATATACACAATACTTTGAATAGTTTAATGCCATTAGCTTCTAAGATGCAATGTTTTGCTGTAGCTGATGTTTGTTCTCAAAGAAAGTCTACAAATCTTAATTACTGGACGCTAGTAAGCTCTATCTTTCAAATATGGATAAGTGCTGTATTCTTGGCATACTGATCTTCATGACAATTCTGTCAGACAAAAAATAATCAAGATAGTTTTCATCCATCTGCATAGATTCGGAAAATAAACATGTCTGAAGTTATGTTTCATTCCAAAGCAACCACTGGCTTACTGCTCAGGACTAATTATTATCAAAAGAGAATATGAAAATAAAACATGTAATATAAAATTAACAATTTATTTTAAAAAGAAATAATGTGTTTAATTTTTGTCACTATTACCTCTCAATGGCATGGAAGAATAAAGAATAACTTTCAGTACAACTTAAAATTCTTTCAAACAATTACTTTCAGTTGACTCATCTAACTTAAGGAAAAAAAATAAAAGCAACAAGCAGCAAATGTCTATCTAATGACCAAGTAAAGTAATCTAAACCACCAAAAGCCAACACAAGAGCAGCTTTAAAACACAACAGAAGTTCACTGGCTCCACACATAATGCAGTTTGCTTCTGCTGACCTTCCACATGAAGATAATAAGCACACACTATCAGCCAACAAGGACTTGCAGCCTACCACAAGAGCTGTTCTGCTCTCATTTATGCCTCGTCTGTCTCAACAATCATCTTAAATATGTGGGTGTTAAACTAAATAGAGATAGTAACAATCAACTCTCACTGTTTCCTACTGGTTGAATGGCTCCACACTACAAAACTAACAATAATCTTTTTAATAATACAAGGACGCTATAACTTGTAACATTCAGGAAGGCTTCTACCTAACTTGTTTAACTACTTTAGGGAATTATTAAGACTCTATAACTGAGTATGTTTAAGACTTTTAATGAAACAAAAACTGTGAACTTAAGACTGTCATAGCAATTATAGTTAAGCATGAAACTGATTTTATATTTAATCTTTAGTTCCAAAAGGAGATTTGCCTTTTCCTGTTTTCAAGACTAGTAACTTCACAGTCAAGATCTGCAGTTCAAAAAGAAAAATGAAGGCATTGTATGCATCATATTTTAAACTTAAAATTAAATTTAATCATAGCAAGTTTCTAGAAGGAAAGCACACTTTTCTAAGATAATTTACAAAAATAAAAGTTTTTATTTTTTTGCAGCCCTTGAAGGAACTGTTACCTATGTGTGAATCCCACCCATCTGGGGATACCCCAGGAAGGACTGTGACCCACAGTTGAACCACAAAGATTTTGTTTTGGACAGAAAACCTACAAGATAAAGACTGGCTACAAATTTAGGATTTGTTTCTACAAATATTAAAAAGAGTAGTGCTATTTATTTCAGTAATACCCTCTATGTGAATCAGTGAATGATGTGACTGTCTGGAGCAGTGGAAGCCTCTAAGCTATTTTTGAAAGTAAGACAATATAGCCATTTAGAATCTTGTCTAAAACAAAGCACGTTCTTTTATGTATCCTAAGTAATCTTCCAAATATCTTAGAACACATTACTTCCTAACTGAAGCCTTCTGAAAAGGTACCATAATCAGCATGCAAAGCTTGCAATTACCTTGAACAACCCTGTTGTTACAAAAACATGGAAGGAGTATTTTTGGTAATTACCTTATCCAGATGCGCATGTGTTGTCTTCACATGCTCCAGCTTTTTCTGCAAACTGAAAATAAGTAAAGTTAAATGTCACTTTTGAGTAAAGGTGGGCAAAGTGTCATTTCAAAATTTTAAAAACTCCAGTATTGCAGAGCAAAACTAAAGTATCAAAAATATACCCAGAAAAAGCTTCAACTGTTAATTCCATTTTAATCTCAAAATAGAAATGTTTGATTGTATTTGTTTGATATAGTTAACTATTTGTGTTAGAAAACTATGTTCTTTTAAAATATAAACAGAATCAGAGTCCTGATGTGCAGTGTCTTTGGTATTAAAAATATGTATACTTCAATGAGTATAGGACCCTGGATGTTCCTTTGTGTAAGAATATTGCCCATAAAAATGCCTACTCCTAATTTGATGACTGTAAAATTTAAGAAGCCTTTAATGGTGGGGAAAAGAGGCATTCTAGGCTACTGAAGTAACATTTCACATTCCTACTTCTCCCATCTTCCTTGCTTTGCTGTCTTCTTCTCATACTGCCCTCCACCGAACACAGAATTCTTGATCCGTTTCTGTGACTTCAGGGGATGTACAGACTGCAAGGTTCTACCAGTACAAATACACTGATCAGATGTTATACCTCTCTGCTATGCTGGCAGAAATCCTTACTGCAGTATGCAGTTAAAAGAACAATTTTATTAGTGTACTGGTTCTGTATTTAAGAACTGATACGAGGGTAAGCAATTTTCCTGTACAGAGTTCAACCATAAAGTAAATTGAACTTCTTGGTGCTTTTAGAATGTGTCTTTAAATGTTGACATTTTAGAGTGTTTCCTTTGGTTTAATATCAAATATCGAGAACCTCTAAAGGAACTATGAGTGAGATATGAGAGAAGACTAGACTGAGGAAAGCAAGAAAGTTTTGGTTTTGGGTTTTTTTGTCAGCTACTTAAGAACTTTCTCAGATTTGAAGAATGCAGCATTTCCTAGTAAACCTTGCAGACCACCACCTAATATTACATGTAATCAGATCCAGCTATCAATTGACATTATCAAGAACAATTCTTTTCTGGTTCACATCTTCTTACTGTTTTATCCCATCTATCTTACTGTGTGGCTTCAGGACAAGTCAATTTAGTTAGCTGACTCATTATAAGAACTCAGGACATGGGTTTATGATCTGGCTTATGAACTAATATCTATCTATTGCCCTTAAAGGATATATTGGCCTTCCTTTCTCTTGGATCCCTAGTCTGTAACTTCCCTGGTGTTGCCATTGGTACCAATCTCAGTGGGCCATTTAAGGAGCACAAAAGAAACAAACACTACTTTTCACTGATCAGACAAAAGCCGACGGCTGTAAAAAAAATAAAAAAAGAAAAAACAAAAAAAGGGTAGCACTTGGGATAGTACTGCACCAGTTCACAGGGAAATCTCATAAGCACCTTACCTACTAGAGGTTACTAACTTGCATGTCCTGCAGTTCTCCCTTCTGTGAGTAAGGAAGTGGCTACAATTCCTTTCCTGACATGAACAGTCTGCATCTAGGAAGAAAAATGAAGCTGATACTGCCCTTGGCTGCATATTCCTTCCTTTCCTTTATGATTACTCCAGTACTTCTCATTCTCTTTGCTGAACAACTTAACAAATAAACAGAAAGCCCTTTACCCTTGCTTCCAGTTTTACTTTTGCATCCATCCAACATGCTGAAGCATGCAGTTGGCATTAAAAAAACCCAGGACAATGGAACACAGTAACCAGAATTTGCAGTGCCTTTGTTTGCTGTGGAACCTCAGTTCTTCATTCTTTTCTGTGAAATCTAAAGAGGCCTCCAGGTCATCAAGATGTCACTTTAAAAAGTGACTAAATTCGAGTTTTTAACAAAAACTCAAATGTGAATTTGAGCCAGGATTTGAGGGTGTCTATTTCATATATGTATTTATACAATGGTTATTATTTCTAATAGAACACAGCAAAATTATCACCCTACCTTATTCCAGATAAACTGTCAAAAGCATGTAGGTCCAAGACATTGGAGAGATCAACTCTAAACAGAATGAAAAACAAAAGCTTTGTATTTTAGATGCATTTAAATATCATGTATACTTAAATAATAATTTTTAAAGGGGTTCACTGAAGCTTTGTTTTCCTGTCGATCAGACTAATGCCATACATACTTAGCCTTATTGTTGGATGTTGGTGGTTGGTACTGTTTCCTACAAGGAAATGCTGTGTTTATTTACACAGTAAGTACAGAAACAAAATTTTTAAAAATACAGCAAAATACAAAATATTTCCAAGAAATATGATAAAATCCCCTATAATGGATGCCTGAAAAAAACCCTGATTTTCCCTAAATGGGAAAAGGAATCCTGACTCTCTCAAGACAGACACAAACCCCTGGAATATATGTAGCTTATACTGACATGCTGTTAGCAAAGAAAACTGAAATAACTATATGAGGCAAGTGCTACTAAGTGGAATTTCAACTCTAAAATCTGAAGCAGACAAATGAAAAATTTAATACAGAATAGACAATTCTGATCATATTTGCTTGTAAGAACAGCTATGTATAAACTTGCATAAGAAACTTTTTTTTATAAAGAAATATAGACTATAGGTTTCACTGCCAAAAGGAATTGATAGCTTATCAAATGCAATTAGTGGCATGTGGCTAAATAAAAAGAGGATGAGAGGTTTAAAAAAGCCACCTCCAGAGCATAGCCAGAATTATTAAACTTTTACATTCAACAGCAGTTTTACAAAGCAGTTTCTAAGATAAAAGATTTATAATGTAATACACAAACAATTCCTGTGTAAAATTCATGACCAGCTCAGTGCCAGTTGTTTGTTCTCAGTAGCTGTCTGAAAAATCATACCAAAACTCTCAAGGAAGTGCTATGTTAGTCCCTTTTAAATGTGGGCTTTTGAGGGACAAACTCTCCTAATTAAAAAAGATATGTTCTCAAATAACATTCCAATAAGTTAATTTTGCGCTTATTTCACTTTTGGAATGTTTAATTGTGGAAGAGACATTATGTGTCATTTACTAAAGAATATTTACAAGTAACAAAGAGTCGTCAATGAGGACTGAATCTGAGGCCCACTTAATCTCATATCCAAAATTTAGTGCTGGTTGGCATCAGATGCCAGAGAATATGTTAACACATCTCATACTGGATGTCTTCCAAATGGACATTTAAGACACAAAGCATGGTATTAATACCTTCTTCAAAATTGGTCATTCCTGATCACTCAACAACTGCAAGTTCTTTTGTCTACATTTTCCAACTACATTTGACAACAACTTTAAAAATTGAAGTATATTTTATTATGCCTACGATTTTCCCTTTAAAAATTGCTTGAATCAAGAACCTGTATTATGGAAACATTTATCACAATGTAGTCAAATAACTGATGTAAAAGTACACAAATCAGTCCCTAGCAGTCTGGAAGATACACTGTTCTCGTAACATTCCTGAGAGTACAATATCAATTTAACTCCTTATTAAAGAAGAAATCTGAGTCAGAATTTCAATTTAAAAAAAAAACAAAACTGGTGCAATGATTTTCCTCATTCTTATAAACTTCCTTCCATTGTTTTCAAAGTAATTTTGCAGTAACAACTCATTTGCAGCAGCAATCATGAGAAAAATATTTAAGCTGACACAACAGAAAGAAAACACTATATTGTGTATGACCCATTATTAGCTCATAGACACTGCGGCCTTGCAAGCTGCTCTTCAGTTATAAGACCTGGTTAACAGTGTGCCCTTGTGGCCAAGAAGGCCAATGGCATACTGGAGTGTTGCCAGCAGGCTGAAGGAAGTGACTCCAGCCCTAGCGAGGCCACATCTGGAGTGCTGTGTCCAGTTCTGGGCTGCTCAGGACAAGAGAGACATGGAGTTCCCACAGCAGGTCCAACAGAGGCTACGAAGATGATGAGGGGATTGGAGCATCTCTCTTACAAGGAAAGGCTGAGGGAGCTGGACCTGTTCAGCCTCAAAACAGATGGCTGAGAGGGGCCTCATCAATGTATAAGAGTATCTGAAGGGGGGGTACCAAGAGGATGGAGCCGGGCTCTTCTTGGTGGTGCAAACAATAGGACAAGAGGCAATGGGCAGAAAACCTGATGCACAGGGAGTTCACCTGAACACGAGGAAGAACTTCATTACTGATTCTTTACCAAGCACTGGAATAGGTTGCCCAGAGAGGCTCAAGAACCCTCTGGATACAATCCTGTGCCATGTGCTCTACAATGACCCTGCTGTTTGATCAGGGAAGTGGGACCAGATGACCCACTGTGGTCCCTTCCAACCTGACCCATTCCATGAGTCTGCAATATGAAAACTAACAAAAAAAAAAAGAAAAATACATTTTTACTTATTTAAAAGAATTCTTTTATCTGGATGTTTATTCATAAAATTAATATTGAATTAAATATTTCTAATTCAATAGTTTTTCTTTAAGCAAGCTGATCTAATAGAACACTTAAAACTGTCACAAAAGAAGCAGGATCTAGTACCTAGTAATACTGGCCATTTAATACCTTGATCTTTGTGTCTCTAGAATTTTAACAAGTCCATTTATTGACCTAAAATAAAACAGAAAAATCATTAGTTAGATGAAAATACAACTGTGATATATTGCTTGAATATGTTAACCATGGACAGCACCATGTAAAATAGCACCCCAACTCTGTTATCAACCTGTAGGTCAAACCAAGACAATTGGTTTGAGATAACTGGTTTCCCCTCAGAGTTGGGAAACTACAAGTTCTGACAAGATACTACCAGTGAGAACAGCATTTTCTTATCCAAGGCTCCTCAGGATACGCTGTACTGGGTCTAAGCATTTTTACTTTCAGATTTCAAACAACTATACAGTTGTAAAGTATTTAAAAATTTAAATATTCTATTTGGGTTGTCATGGTATTGATAGAAAAGGGTCATGTCTTTGATCACTAATTTGATTCACACTGGTTCAGATTGGTTCCTCTGCTCCCATGACAATTTTTTGTGACTTCCTTGGTATATCTTTGCACTTCCTAGTGAATTCTCAATTACCATCAGGGTTTTTTTTCCCTGATGCTAATTCTGAAAAATGGCAACAGATGCCCAGAAATGTAAAAGTATGGACACTTAAGACAAAGGCCTGTACTTAGTAAATAACATCAGATCTTACCTAAAGAGGCAAACTGCTAAGGCTGTATAAGCACACAGAAGTACTGAAATTCCATTAGAAAGAGGCAGTCTCTTTTCCCTTACAAGCTAACAATTTGTGTCAATGTAATCATGAGATCTAATTTCTGTACCAACAGCAAGAAGTAACTAACTATGTTTAAATTAAAATAATGTTATGGTTATACCAAAAGCTTCGTACCTCACAGATGTTCTGACTTTATTCAATTCTTCCTCTGAAACCAAATCTGTTTTATTGATAATTATAAGATCAGCTAATGCAACCTGCCTGTGTATTAAAAAAAAAAAAGACAATGTGAACAAACACTATATCTGTAAGGCAGAAACATCATCTCTCCCATGGCCCCAAAAAATAATATGAACTTTGTTAATACAGAAGGGCAAGCATTAATCAAACTATGATTAAAGTACTACTGGCTTCTCCTTGAGGTGTTATTCTATGTCCTAAGAGACCAAATCAAAGCTTGCTAGATTTTTTGTTTCAGGGTGTTTTTTTCAAGGGTTTTTTTTTGTTTGTTTGCTTAGATGGGTTTTTTACATCATCTAATCCAAAGTGCTTACTGATCTAACAACTTCAGAAGTTCCTATCTCTCTTGCATGCAGTCTTTGTAAAGTGATACTTTAAGTCTCTTCGCTTTATGAAAACTTCAGTTGTTACAATTATACTTAATTATTGTGGCTCCACATCTATCAAAAAATATTCCTCTACCTCCAGTTCTACTTTGAGCATCAGATAGATCCTAACATGAAATTTTTTCTTCCCCCCCCTACACAGGTGTTTTCCCCTCACTTACGCAAAATCCCATCACTTTTAAAGCAGAAGAGTCAGATCTTGGCAGAAAGATCAAATGGAGCATGAAGTCACTTTTCTATATTCTGCCTCATTACACCATAAACCAACTTTGGTTTAAAGCAAAGGAGGAGAAAAAAACCTTATAAAAGAAAAAGAAACCAGTTCCGATGAACTTCTATACAGTGCAATTCCTAACTGTGATATATATAATTAATTTCTACATCCATACCGAGATGCTTCATTGACAAGGCCTTCTGGCTTCTCCTCTGTCAAGTGCTAGATAAAAAGTAAAACAATTGGATTAATCATATTCTAATTACATTTAAATTAATTTGAAACTAAGGGAGGTCAAACCCAATTCAGCTCAGGTTTTTCGACAAGGTATTGAGGAAGATGGCACCTATAATTTTTTCTGAAAATTATGGTGATAAAGTATATTTATACATTCACCAATACAGAAGCTTATAATTACTTTTATGAAAACTATTCTAAATAATTTTATTATTATAATGCAAAAGAGTTGAAAAACTGTATTATATTTTAATTACTTTTCAGCTTTATAATGCAGTAAAAAAGTCACCATAACATACAGTAACCATGAAAAAAATGAAAGTTCAGTAGTTTCACAAATCAGTGTGACCTCAATTATCTGTTAAAAATGGGTTAGGCTTGCAGTACAGTATTTCATATGCATAACTTGAATCACACTCCTTTTCTCTGAAAGAGCTGACAAACTTTACTTTGACAGCAAAAACTGGTAACCCTTTTTCCAGGTTTGTATGAATAAACCACTACTCCTTGGCAAGTCTGCCCAATATCAGAAGCTTCTGGTCATGCCGCACGAGTTAAGTATCATCTGCAGTTTTGTGCTCCACTTGTCTGCCCAAGCTAATGTCCTCAAAGAAGAATCAGTGAAAGGGAGAAAAATTCCTGCATCTCAAGCAGTAGCCTGAAGTTTAGCAATATAAAGCCTTATTTAATTTAGCCACAGCAACAGACTATGCTGAAGCAGCAAAGGTTTAGCTTCAAGTTATTCTCTGCCCCTTAACATGGAGGCAGCAATCTACAGGAGAGAAATGTTACAGACATCTGGAGGAAGTAAAACTTTAAACCAACACTGTACCATTAGTAAGAACTCGCCACTTACACCTCTGGGAAGACTAGACTCCTTGCGTTCCTCCATCAACTATAAATACACCAGGAATATTACTTTAAAATTTGACTTTCAAGATACAGAAATATCAAATTAAAGTGGAATTAATTGTCATGGAAGATATATAGATTAAAAGAAGAAACCCAGAAAATTGGTTTTTTCTTCGAGTGGAATTATCAGGCATCTAACAATATTTTACTTGAAAAACAAAAATAGATTATTGAGTGAGTCTGTCACCTTAAAACAAATTAAAGTGCTTTCTGATTTTGCACAGCCTAAGCAGAGTGTAACTACAAGATATCTGTCAGGAAACCTCTCCTCTGACCTTTTCTTTGTATTCCTCTGTGTATTGATTCTATTGAATTACATGTTGTCAGATTTGTTGTCCTGAAAAGAACAATGTCCATAGTCGAGATGTCAAGTCGGGGAAGTAGACAAATGCGACTTCAAGTTGTCCAGCTGTTCGCCCTCGATTAAAAAACTGAGTATTTCAGATTGCTGGGTGACAAATTCATTACAGTGATAACCCATGATATCAATTACCACTTCAGTTTCAATTTAGCTGACTGGTCACAGGGCTATTTGTCAGCTTTTCTTTTGATGGGTTAGTTCTTCAAAGCATGACAACTTAAATTGCAGCCTATTATCTCAATATCATTACCTGTACAGCTTTCAAAATTCTTTGAATCACAAGCAGCTGTTGAGGTCAAGCTTTGCAATCAGAGGAATTGCTCAAGTTAGCACATCCTTTATACAAGGCAAAAGTTGTTTACTTGGTATATAACTGAGAAAATCTGGAATTCCTACTATTGTGAGTAAATGTCAGTGTTTTACAGGCTTCCTGACTAGATAATGTAAGAGCTTTCAGTGAGCTGTCAAAGATAACAGTACATTGAAAAATCGAATGTTTCTAAACATTTTTGTGTTGTTTCTGATATATTACTTGAAAGTTTAAATATTTTTAAAATTATTTTTCAAACAGTAACAATGTAGTGCTGCTACGTGCAACACAATTATATTTCATTCAAGACAAGAAGTCAGTATTACATGAAAAGAAAGACAAACAGAACAACATTTCTGCAAGTAATAAAACACATCCTAATTAGTATGTGGGCACTCTGCTGAAAAGGGGCTGACCTAAGACACAACATGATTTCTTGTGATGGTTGAGCTGATTTAGAAGATGGTTCTTGCTTAAAAGGGCCAACCCTTTCCCCCATGTAAAATGCAGAAATATTAAAACCACTTCCATAGCATGACGAACTTTTCAAACCATGGAGGCATCTTTTCTTGTGGTTACTTTTATTTTGAATCCTGCAAAATTAATACCCAATCGAGGCAGTAATTTCCAAACTTATTATGTTGCTGATAACTATATTAACATGTACCTATTATAAAAAAAAAGTTGAACTATTTGATTTAATCATAATTTTTTTGTTAATCAAGTTCACTGTTCTGTATGTCTGTTTTTACACTATACTTTATATAAATTACTCTAATGCCTACCCTTTTTGTCTGCTTCCATAAAATGAAATAATAATTTCATACAATGCAGTACCAGGACACTGGTGTTTTCATCGCCACAACTGCCATTACATCAGCACCCTTCCCAGTCTAAGCCCTAACTCAATTGTTATCACATTGGTATGCCTGTTCTCAGTCCTCTCCTTTCAACTAACATGGACCAAAGACACTCTGCAAGACCAATTTCTTCACTGTTTTTACAGTAATCCAAATGCCTATTTGGAATAAAAGCAAGATTCCTGAGTGAAGTGATAGAACTAGAAGGAACCAAGTACTTAGCAACCTGATAACTCTTAGCAAACATTAGTTGTGTCAGTAAGAATCTAAAGTCCTATGAATATCAGTAACCCCTTGTTCCCATTCAAAACACAGTACTAATGAAACATCCTCATTCACAGTAAGAATTACAGCTACTGTAAAAATTAATTCATCCACAGAAACATTATCGCAATAGGTGTTCTAATGCTGCAGTTTTAAAACATGTAATAAATCCAGTAACTTACCTGCAATCCATGCTTTGCGTCAACAACACATAAAATTCCTAAAAGAAAACATTAAAATGGAATAGAAATTTGCTGAAAGCAGGCGACAGTTTTAACAACTGGTAAACAATACCAGCACATTTACAATTGGTTATAATAAAATGGAAGCATTGAAAGTATCTGAACTCTAGACTTGTCACCCAAACATTTTTTTATTTGTCACTCACATCTGTGGTAACAAAATGTCTACAAAACCAGGTGAGATAAATTCTCACAAAGTGGATGCCTCTTTTTCCACAACAGCAAATTGGCAAAGGTATGCTTTTACAGGATATTGAAACAAATTAAGAGAACTGTCTGAGGTATGCAGATATTCTAAGTGACCAGGAATTTGCAAGTCTCTGGCAGAATTTTAGGAAGCTCTTTCTTATTCAACTCAGTGTTTCCTTCCTTGGGCAAATGGGTATTTCACAGACTGACCAAAGCATTGGTAGGACATTTGTTTAAGCCAAAAATTAAATATTTTTTCCTACATTAAAAAAATGCCCTTGAACTACATATAGTGATGATTTATATTTCAGTAAATGCAGATTTTTATTGGAACACAGCAAATACTAGAGCTAACAAGAGTCCAGTAGGCAGAGAAAGCGAAAAACAAAAGGCAGAATCATCCAGATGTTGACAAGTCACGAGTTCAGAAAAAAGGAAACCACTTAGGAAACATTGCATGGGGGGGGGAGAAAGAAAAAGGAAAAAAGCATGCTCTAATATTACTCATAAATAATGTTTTATAACATCTAGCTAATGAGGATCAAGAGACAATCAAGATCTCTCCATATCTGATCCCCTGGCAAAGCACTACAAAACTTCTATTGGATTTAGCAAACTGAAATATTTTGTCAAGGAGACAAACAAGCATCAGAATAAGCAAGGGTATCTCTGTGGCCAAAACAGATGTGAGAACCAACTTCATGCATTTCAAACATTGTCTGAAACCCTGCCTTAAATGCTAAGACTATATTACACCAAACGCAGATACGGAATGCAAATACATAGGAAAACAAGTTTGCACTTCTTACCATCAAGGTAGATGTCACTTCCTAGTTCAGAATCAACCCAGAACATGGAGGCCACAGCTCCTAAGAAGTGTAGTATACATACAGTTGCAAAATTGAGATTTTCCAGTAAACTACCACCATGCAGACATTTCATAGAAAAACTGCATTTGTAGTGCTGTACTTGAAATTGCTCTCTTCAAATTCAGAAATCACAGATGTCAAGTACCCTGTGTCAAGCCACACATTTGACCTAACAAAAGCTACCAAAGCATTGCACTGGTGTACACGTCCACAGCTATGACTACAAAAAGCTTTAAAAATCTTTAAAATCTTCATCATTTCTAAATAGCCTGTACTTCCCCTCTTCATCTTTCAGCCCCTGTTTATAGGTCATGGCACAGAGATACACACGTCCACTCCCACCCCACCAGCCAAAAAGGAGATATCCACTGAATTTCCATGAAGATGAGGTGTTTCTGAATAATGAAACACACAGTACTCTGTCTTTTTTTGTACAGTAAAATGTAAAATGGCAAATGTTAAATTGACAAGTCAGGAGAAAAAAAGAATTAGCAAGTATTTGGACAAGTGGGACCACATCCTATCAAAGACCTGGAATGTGTGACCTGACACCTGTACTACACATGGCCTAGGAGTAGGCTAATCCTTTTTTCTGCTAAAATAGCCCTGTAAAGCAGATTCTAGTTCAAACTCCTCTGCCATGGGCAGGGACACCTTCCACTAGACCAGGTTGCTCAATGTCCTATCAGGCTAAGACTGTTGAACATGTCAGAAGAAAAAAGAAAAAAATCAGTAACTAAAGTCATTCCAACACCTAAAATTGCCCACCTGAAGTGATAAGATGCAGTCCTTCAAACACCACTCTGTATCAACACCAAATACCTGTCAGTTGTTCACAGTGCTTACTCATGCAAGATATAGCAAGGGCGACAACATGTAATGGTTTTCTGATATCTATTGATTTTTTTCCAAAATGCTTAATAGTTTTCCAATTTGATTCAAACAGAATTTGTGTGTAACAGAGGCCAAATCAATATCCTGTCTTTTGAAGAAAATTACTTTACCATGACAACTATTTAGCTTTGAGCTGAAAGGCATCAGTCTCCTAAAGGGGAAACAATTGGATTTCTGATAAGAATTTCCTTCACTCTCCATCAACAACACATTTTTAATTGGGATGGTTTGGATAAAATTGTTTTAGATAGTTATTATTAACATGAGCTTAAGTTTAAACACCTTCTTATAATAAATATCACTAAAGAGTACACAAAGACTTTGTAAAATGTATTACTGCTCTGTAAGAAGAATGTATTGGTCTGTTTCACACTGTATTTTAGGACTTCACAAAACATAAGGCCTATCACAATCAGTGTAACAATACAATAGATGATAACAATTTACATTTTAAAAGGAGCAATGTAGAACATTAAAAGTCTACTGAAAACTACTAGTTTCAGAGAGTGCTCCTCTTCTCTAAGACCAGTGTCTTTTCTTGATAGAAATATATTTTAACTGGATTTCTGTTAACCTTTAGAGTCAATTAGGAGCAACTTCAACAAAACAAAACACAACTAAACAACCCATACACAATCCCACATCTGCCCTTATCCAATTCATTGGAGTCTACACAGCAATCAAAGCATATATGCCTGACAACTCACCATTTTATATTACATTTTGCAAAGTGAACTGACTGGTGAGCAAATAAACATTCCATAAAAACAGAATAATTATCATGGTTATTAAAGTCAGAATGTGAACTACCTGGATCTGCCAAACCAGTTGTTTCTAATAATATATAGTCAAATTTTCCTCTCCTTTGCATCAAGTTCTCAATAGCCTTCACACCATTGTCCCTGTAAGAAGAAACAAACCTCAGAACAGAGAAAACAAGCTAAAACGTGCATTAACATGTATCTTCTGATGCAGAACACAGTGTTAGTATCATCAAAGCCAAAGTCCTGAGTCAGGACTTACAGTCTACAATGAAAATTTAGTCATCATATTGCTACTATAATATTAGGCAAATTTTAGTTTTCTATTTTATTTTAGTCTGAAAATAGTACTTGCCTACTCTCACCAGGCATAATAAAGGTGACTCAAATGAAGATTTATTTTCAAACACTGAATACTCTGTAAAGGACAGTAGGGACCTGTGTAGATATGTAATATATCTGGGTTGGCAGCTGAGATTACAGAAAAAAGGGATGGGGTGGAACTGAACCACGTTCCTCTTCCCACCTTTCCATCTCACCTATACCAAAATTAAGATGTGCCATTTACTCAAATCGCAGCTGATGAAGTCAGCCTGAAGTAGAAATTTATAGCATAAGAAACAATGTATATAGAACATAGTAGCAATGGTACCCTTCCTTACACTCCAGCAGAACACAATGCAATAGGGACTTCCGTTTACCACTTATTACCTATTATTAGCTTAGGCACAGGACCAATTCTTCCAAATTTTTAGGACAAACACGCCATGACTTTTATTATAAGGTTAGCACAAACAATCTAGCATTCAAACAAATAGGGTAAAAACCATGCCAAAGAAACAAATACTCTCCTGCTTTTTAACATGACCATCAGCTTACAATTTTGAATATTGTGTTTCATTAGGTTGCAAAAGGTTCTCCATTCACCCCTTCTGATGTATACAATATGCAATATACAATATGCAAGTATTAACCACCATACAGAGAAAGAAACACAGAGTAACGTGAAAACTGGAAAACCTGAGTCCTAATTCCAGCCTCCTTGAATCTTTAGCTCTCTATATGCAAGTACATAATACTAATAGAAGAGGGACAGAATAGAAGAGCTCTCTACTCTCCAATACCCCAATAGCGTATGCACCAGTATTTAGATTAGTTTTCTAGAAGACACTAACTCCACATCAGTAAGGCAACAAAAGGAAATAAATTTCTATCTCCCTAATTCCAATTCTTGTTTCATCTGACAAAAGTCTCAATCAATACTACCCTCAGTTTTAGGAACTAAATCCTGGATATCTTTTCCTTTCCTCAATTCCCCCCAAGACTCACTGTAAGAACTTGTACAACAGTCATTCCTTACTTTACTGAACAGCACAGGCAGCCATTTCTGAGCTCCAGCCATTCTTCATAGAGTTCTCCCCCTTGACTGATTGCCAGAGATTTCTCCAAGGCACTTCCTGAAAATACAAGTAGTACTATATTTTTAATCTACAATCTTGCATGCCAATGCCTGTAAGAGAAAGAAAAAGATTCAAGTTGGTACACATTACTACTCTTAAATTATATTCTTTTCTTCTGAGACCATGCTTCTGACATGTGCTTTGGAAATTAGCATTTTCCATTTTATGACAAATTTAAAAGCCAAGGTAAAGTTGGTTCTACAAAGACCAAAACTCACAGGATGATGTACATCATAAGTGCCACAAACTTTGCTAAAAGAAAGGGAATTTAGCCAGTGCCTCTGTATCAAATAAAGGATCTGTCTCTACATTTTATTTAGGCTCCAGGGCCAGAAAAACAGCATGCATCTTTGCTGATGAAAACAAAGAAACAAAGAGCCCAGCACCAACACAGAGCAAACTGTAAGCACCTCTGACTACGGCACAGATAGAAAATTACAGCCATAGCAATTAAAAATCCTGAAAGCAAAGAGTTCAAAGAACCATAGATACCAAGCACACGTTTCCCCCCATTTCTTGGTCTAAGATAATTTGTGATCTGTAAATGGCTCAGGGGAAAGTAAATAAAATATTATCTACCACCACGTTATTTTAATTTCCATTTGCTTGAAACTGGGTTGGACAAATGGAGGTATAGCACTTCCAACAGGGTGATATATTCATTTACTTTACTCTGAGAGCCTGAATTTAAGTGCAAAACAGATTAATGTGTAGCACTGTTTTAGGAACACCAGCAAAAGGATTTTCTGCACTTCTGAAGACTATGGGGTATATCAATAATTTCATTAATGGATTTCAAATTACAATGGTCTTGATTACAGCAATTTTATATACTTGTCATTTTGTGGCAAAAAAAAAGTTTCTGCATGTTTACATACCTTCTCCAAATTCATTCAGGATAACTGCTATTCTTTTATTATGCTGTTCTGTCAGTATGTAATTTAGAAGAGTAGTTTTCCCAGCTCCTAGAACACAGACCATATTTCTATTAAAATGTAAAAAAAAAAAAAAAGGCTTAAATTTTCAAATAAAAAACAAATACTGTTATGCACATGCACAGTTCGGGTAAATCTCTTCTGAAATATTAGTTCTCGTTCTAATATCCTACATTCTATTGTAACGATGTAGAAATTAATTTGTAGAGATATTTGACCTCATGGACCCCATTAAATCTCAGTCTTAAATCATGCATTGTTTTCCACTCACTAAGTGTCAGTGCTTGATACAATTCAAAAGTCCACTGTGAGCTTGGCAGTCTTTTCACAGAAAACTAACTTTTGTGTTTTTTCTTAACAAAAGGCACACTTTATCTTCTCCCTCCCATTGCCTTCTCTGACAACTCTTCTGTCGTTAGCAACCACAGACGTGCCACTAGCTGCCTTTAAACAGAACACTGTTAAACACACAACCCATAACCTCTGCAACACCACCTTACCAACGGTTCCATCCCATGCACAAAATCACAGAATTGTTACGTCTGGAAGGCACCTAGACTAGATCATCTAGTTCGAATTGGATGATCATCACATGTTGGGGAATTTGGTAAGGCAATCTTCTTTCCCTCCCCTTAGGGTTTTCCTGAAGGAGCGCGATGCAGCATCAGAAAAGTGCTGGCGATCCTACATTGAACCAGATCCTTACCGTCCACAACTGTGACTGT